>NC_081392.1:11573612-11918612 GCF_030684315.1 Stegostoma tigrinum
ACACTATGGCAGGAAGAAGAGAGAAGGTGAATATTATTTAAAGAAAAAAGGCTGCAGCACAGAGGGATTTGGGAGCTAGTATCCAAGTTCTGTGGCTAATAGGGAAAGCAAATGGAATATTGGCCTTTATTTCAAAGGGAATAAAGCATAAAAATAGGAAGTTTTGTAAAAAACAAAACAAGGCACTAGTCAGTCTATAGCTGGGATACCATCAACAAATTTGGGCCCCTTTTCTAAGGGAAGATAGTTGAGGAGTGGCTTTATGGAAGTTTATAAAATTGTGAGGGGCATAGGTAAGTCGAATGGCAAAGGTCTTTACCTTAGGGTCGGGGAGTTCAAAACTCAGGGGCATATTTTTAAGGAGAGAGAATAAAGATTTTAAAGGGACCTGAGGGGCAAAATTTTCACACAGCGTGGTTTGCATGTGGAATGAACTGCCAGAGGAAGATACAGGTACAGTTATAACATTTAAAAGACATTTGCACAGGTACATGGAGAGGAAAGGTTTAGAGAGATATGGGGCAAACACAGGCAAATGGGACTAGTTTAATTTGGGAATTGGTCGGCATGGACGAATTGAACTGAAGGGTCTGTTTCCGTGCTGTATGGCTCAATGACTCTATGCTGGTATTGAAGGCTGTCCAGAGATGGTTGACTAGGCTGATTCCAGGTACACAGGGACTGTCTTATGAGGAGAAGTTGAGTAGATTGGGCCTGTACTCATTGGAGTTTAGAAGAATGAGGTGGCCTCTTTAAAACGTACAAGATTCATATCAAGGGAATCAAGGAAAAAGGCAGTAAAGTGGAGTTGAGAATTATTAGGTAAACCACGATCTCCATTGAATGGCTGAGTAGACTTAATGGGCTCAATGGCCTACTTCTGGTCTTACATCTTATGTTAGTATAGTTCTCTGTCCAATCTTCCTTCTTCCTTCCTATTGCCCGCTGTACAGCAGAGTACTGCCCTCAGAACACATAGCACCATGGAGGGAGGGGGTGCAAGTGTACCCATGATAGGAGAACACAGGAGGACAGTGGTGAGCACAGGAACCATTCCATGATATGACTTAGCCCAATTTTAATTGAGAATCACCTATCTCCCCAGGTCCTGCTGCTATTTCCTTTTAGAAGCACCAAATCCCTTACTAGGGGCAAGATACAAAAGGGTTAGTGCAGGCTAGAGGGCCAGTGTGAGTGGCAGAGGAGAGATGGTAGATCTTTGTATCATGCATCGGTGTCCGTTCTCCAGTTGGACAATGCAATTTTCCAATGCTGGCATCTAAGGCACCCTCTCCACCTCATGCATTACAGTGGACAGCATTGGTACAGGTGGTTCAATAGGCAAAGACGTGTAGACCCAGTTTCCTGACAAAGAAACTCTACCAGCACTACAACAAAAACTTACATTTCTGTGGCACATTACAACATAGCAAAAGAAGAGTGAGATCCAAAAAAACGTTTTGCCGGCTATGGAGGGTTTGAGTAATAAGGAAAAGCTGGGTAGACTGGGACTTTTTCCCCTGGAGTGTAGGAGGTTGAGAGGTGATCTCATGAAGGCTTATAAAATCATGAGGGGTTGTAGATAGGGTTAATGGTTGGTGTCTTTTCCCTAGGGTGGGGGATTTCAAGACTAGGGGGTATATTCTTATGGAGGGAGGAAAGAGGTTTTAAAAAAGATATGAGGGACATCACTTTTACACAGAAAGTGGTCCATGTGTGGAATGAACTTCCAGAGGAAGTGGTAGATGTGGGCAGTTACAATGTTTAGAAGACACTTAGATAAGTACAAAAATATGAAAGATTTGGAGGCTGATGGAACTAGTTTAGTTTGCGATTATGTTTGGCATGGACTGGTTTGACCAAAGAGTCTGTTTCTCTGTTGTATGACTCTGATTAAAGTCTTAGAATAGAATATCCTTTATTTGGGTGCTATAACAACAGAAAAACAGGTCAGCTGGCCAAAATCTTGATCCAGCAGGTGTGTTTTTTTGGCAGATGTTGTGCGGGATACAGAAAGCTTGAGGGAGAGAAATGCCAAACATGGGGCTCGGGCTACGGAAGGTACAGCCATCAACGGTGAGATGATTAAAATTAGGAGTGTGGGATTGGCCAGGATTGCAGAAATCTCAAAGTTTTTCAAGGCTGGAGGATTAGAGAGGGTCTGTGCTATAGAGGGATCTGGAAGCGACAATGATGAGTTAAAAGTTTAGCCCTGTCATACCAATGGAGATCACCAAATGATGAGTGAGTAGGATTTGGAGTGGGTTATTATATGAACACTAGTTGATAGTGGGCTCTGGGGAGTGGAGAAGATCAGGGCTCTGGACAGTGGAGCATTGAAATGGCAAAGTGTACAAGTGACGCAAATGTGAATGAGGATTTCAGGGACTGAAGGAAGATGGGAATTGAGTGATGTTGCAGCGGTGGAAATAAGCACTGCAGTACCCCATACCCACCAACTTTTAATCCACTGACAATGAGGCTGATTGTCATTGAGGTGAGACAAATCATTTTGCCTCCCTCTTGACCTATGTTCCCTACTCACTTTCTACCCTCCACTCACCTCTTAGAGGAAGGATGTATGACAGAGCCCAATGCTGCCCTGAAACACCTTACCCAAGCAGTTATTATCCAACTATAGACCATCACAATGGCATACTGTTCAACCTTATCAGTCATAGCACTAACTGAAACATATCTCCAATGATCCATGGTCCATTGTGGGGTTCCGAATGAAATCTAGAGTGAAAATTCCAAAATCTTGAACTTAGAATTCTAATGTCAACTTGACAATAACCAGCTTCCCCCTACCCCTCTCCTGAGATGCATCAGATTGTTCTCAAGTGTTGTCTGGTCATTTTGAACCAACATCTTGAATCATCGGAGGGACCAGACCATTGAGAACAGGAGTCCCAACATAAATTTGGTGATAAGCGAATGTATCTATGGCAGAGAACTGTCTCATGGTGCTCATGTTTGGCTAGGACATCGTGGTGTCATTCAGTACTTTCCATTAAGAGCCCTGTGCAGTGTCACTGATTGCCAATTCATATAGGAGCATTTAGAGCTTAAACCACATCCGTGTACAACTTTTCAACACATCCCTTCAGTTCTGGCTCCTCCTGAACCCACTGTTGTAACCTTCCCTTCATTGCTGAACATGTCCACGCCTTCAGAGATAATGGGAACTGCAGATGCTTGAGAATTCCAAGATAATAAAATGTGAGGCTGGATGAACACAGCAGGCCAAGCAGCATCTCAGGAGCACAAAAGCTGACGTTTCGGGCCTAGACCCTTCATCAGAGAGGGGGATGGGGAGAGGGAGCTGGAATAAATAGGGAGAGAGGGGGAGGCGGACCGAAGATGGAGAGTAAAGAAGATAGGTGGAGAGCGTATAGGTGGGGAGGTAGGGAGGGGATAGGTCAGTCCAGGGAAGACGGACAGGTCAAGGAGGTGGGATGAGGTTAGTAGGTAGATGGGGGTGCGGCTTGGGGTGGGAGGAAGGGATGGGTGAGAGGAAGAACCGGTTAGGGAGGCAGAGACAGGTTGGACTGGTTTTGGGATGCAGTGGGTGGGGGGGAAGAGCTGGACTGGTTGTGTGGTGCAGTGGGGGGAGGGGACGAACTGGGCTGGTTTAGGGATGCAGTAGGGGAAGGGGAGATTTTGAAACTGGTGAAGTCCACATTGATACCATATGGCTGCAGGGTTCCCAGGCGGAATATGAGTTGCTGTTCCTGCAACCTTCGGGTGGCATCATTGTGGCAGTGCAGGAGGCCCATGATGGACATGTCATCTAGAGAATGGGAGGGGGAGTGGAAATGGTTTGCGACTGGGAGGTGCAGTTGTTTGTTGCGAACTGAGCGGAGGTGTTCTGCAAAGCGGTCTCCAAGCCTCCGCTTGGTTTCCCCAATGTAGAGGAAGCCACACCAGGTGCAGTGGATGCAGTATACCACATTGGCAGATGTGCAGGTGAACCTCTGCTTAATGTGGAATGTCATCACTCCGCTCAGTTCGCAACAAACAACTGCACCTCCCAGTCGCAAACCATTTCCACTCCCCCTCCCATTCTCTAGATGACATGTCCATCATGGGCCTCCTGCACTGCCACAATGATGCCACCCGAAGGTTGCAGGAACAGCAACTCATATTCCGCCTGGGAACCCTGCAGCCATATGGTATCAATGTGGACTTCACCAGTTTCAAAATCTCCCCTTCCCCTACTGCATCCCTAAACCAGCCCAGTTCGTCCCCTCCCCCCACTGCACCACACAACCAGTCCAGCTCTTCCCCCCCACCCACTGCATCCCAAAACCAGTCCAACCTGTCTCTGCCTCCCTAACCTGTTCTTCCTCTCACCCATCCCTTCCTCCCACACCAAGCCGCACCCCCATCTACCTACTAACCTCATCCCACCTCCTTGACCTGTCCGTCTTCCCTGGTCTGACCTATCCCCTCCCTACCTCCCCACCTATACTCTCTCCACCTATCTTCTTTACTCTCCATCTTCGGTCCGCCTCCCCCTCTCTCCCTATTTATTCCAGCTCCCTCTCCCCATCCCCCTCTCTGATGAAGGGTCTAGGACCGAAACGTCAGCTTTTGTGCTCCTGAGATGCTGCTTGGCCTGCTGTGTTCATCCAGCCTCACATTTTATTACCATGTCCACGCCTTCAGCTGCTTGTGCCATACATTCCTCTCTCTCTCATCCTTTGGTTCATACACCTGTCGATCATTCTGTGGCAAAAATGTCAAATTTTATTTGATAATCCTATGAAATCCCTGGTACGTTTCACTTGGTGAACATCTCTATGCACTGTATATACAGGTGAGTGTGGACGTGTTAGGTCTGAATGGTCCTGTTTCCGTACTGTTAAATTTAATGCTAAGGATCGATCTCCCTATTCTCTGTCATATCTTAGACTTAATCTCTTGCTCTAACAACACTCCCTATCTAGGTTATTATTGGCTCTTCCCATGCTCACCAGGGACAAGGGTAAGATTTTTATCACATTGATTTACAACCAAGCAAGTGATTTCTTTTTCAACAAGAATCTGTTACTTGTCAGAACATTACTTTAAAGAAAAATATTGCCCTTTCCAATTTTCATTACTCTTAACAAAATATTGTCTATTTCTGGAACTTGATGCCTTGCCCAAGTAGCAATAAAAACTTGACACAGATAGATAATGAAACCCTATTGCAATAATTCCTGCGACAAAGGCACAAGCCAGGAGTGTGATGGAATACTCCCCTCTTGCCTGGATGGGTGCAGCTCCAGCAACACTCAAGAAGCTCAACACCACCCAGGACAAAGCAGCCCCATTCGATTTGCACCACATCCACAAATATTCACTCCATCCACCACTGAAGCTCAGTAGCGCAAAGTCTACCATCTGTAAGATGCATTGCAGATATTGCTTTGACAGCGACCTTCCAAAGCTACAATCTCTACCATCTAGAAGGACAAGAGGAACAGATACATGAAAATGTCAGCATCTGCAAGTTCCACACCAATCCACACAGATAAGTCAAGATGTGGTGCAGTGATTCAGATTCTTAGATCATTGAAATCTCTTCTGGGGTAGAAAAGACCTGTCAAAAGGGATGGGTTTCACCTGAACTGGAAAGGGACCAATATCCCGGTGGGGAGATTTGCTAGTTCTATTTTGGGAGCCTGTAGACTATTAGCGAGGGAGAGTGGTCGGATTCCTAAAAAGCAGTGAAAATAGAAAGGCCAATGATGTTGGTTCTGAATAAAGAGAAAGCTAATTAGAAAAGGTAGGCAACAGCAAGACAGAGAATAAGGTAGTTCTGAAGAATTAAACTGCATTCATTTCAGTGTGAGGGGTCTTACAGCTAAGGCTGATAAGCTCAGGGCATATATGGGGACACCGGACTGGGACGTCACAGCTATTGCAGAAACTTTGTGAAGGAAAGGACAAGCCTGGCAGTTCAATGCTTTGGATTTTTAGATGCTACAGGCAGGATAGAAAGGGAGACAAGACAGTCGGGAGAAGCGGCATTTTTGATTAAGGAAAACATTACTAGTGTAATTACAGGTTACTTCCGAGGAATTGTCCAGTGAAAATATATGGGTTGAAATTACAAATAAGAAAAGGACGATCACCTTAATAGGATTGTACTATAGCATCCTCCCAGCAGTCAGAGGGAAATTGAGGAGCAAATATGCATTGAGAATAAGAGGATTGTAATAGTATGGGATTTTAATTTTCCAAACACTTGACTGGGACTGCCATAGTGTTAAAGGTACGGCTGGTGAGAAATTTGTTAAATTGTTTAAGAAAATATTCTTTATCAATATCTAAATGTTCCTACTAGAGAGGAGCAAAACGTGGCTTTCTCTTTGGAAATAAGGCAGGGCAGGTGACTAAAATGTTAGTAGGGAAACACTTTGGGACTAGCGACCATATTTCTAATAGTTTTAATATAGTTATGGAAAAGGACAATCCTTTCAAAAAAGTTAAAGTTCGTATTTTGAGTAAGGCAAATTTTTATGGTATGAGGTAAGAACTTTCAAAAGTTGATTGGAATAGATTGTTCGCAGGAATAGGGGACAAATGGGAGGCTTTCAAAAGTGTGAAAAGGAGAGTTCAGAGGTATTGTACTCCTGTTAGAGTGAAAGGTAAGGCTGGTAAGATTAGGGAACAATGGATGAATGATATTGAGGTTCTAGTTAAAAATAAAAAAGAATCACTTGTTAATATAGACAATTGGGAGCAAATGAATCTCTTGAAGAATATAATGAGTATAGGGGTATTCTTAAAAAGGGAAATGAGGGAAGTCAAAGACAGGATGGGATAGGCTTGGCAGATAAGGTTAAGGATAATCCAAGAAATTCTACAAGTAAATTCAGAGCAATAGAGAAACTAGAGAGAGTAGGGGCCCCTGAAGATTAACGATGTCGATTTTGTGTTGAACCTCTGAATGTGGAAGAGATATTAAATGAATATTTTGCATCAGTTTTCAGTGTGGAGAAAGAAATGAAAGCTAGGGAACTCAGGGAAATAAATATTGATGTTTTGAAAACATTTCACATTACAGAAGAGCAAGTGCTGCAGGTCTTAGAAAACAAAGGTGGATAAGACTTTGGGACCTGATCAAATGTATCCCAGGATGTTGTGGGAAGCTGGGAAGAAATCGCAGGGCCCTTAGCAAAAATATTTGTAACATGTATAACTACGGAGGAGTGCCAGATGAATAGAGGGTGGCTAATGTTGTGCCTTTATTTAAGAAAGGTTATAAGGAGAAGCTTGGGAACTATAGACCTGTGAGACTGACATCATGGAGGGTAAGTTGTTGAAGGTGATTCTGAAAAATAGGATTTACATGCTATTGGAGATGCAAGGAATGATTAGAGACAGTCAGTATCGTTTTGTGCAAGTGGAATTGTGTATCACAAATTGGATTGAGTTTCTTGAGGAAGTAACCAAAAAGATTGATGAGCACAGAATGGTGGACATTGCTTATTTGGACTTTAATGAAGCCTTTGACAAGACGCTGCATGGTATACTAACATGTAAAGTTAGATCACATGGGATTCAGGGTGAGCTTTGCTGATAGGATACAATGACTGATGGTAGGAAACAGAGTGAGGTGGTGGAGGATTGTTTCTCAGACTCGAAACCTGTGACCAGTGATGTTTCACAGGAATCAGCACTGGGTTCACTTCTGCTTGTCATTTCTATAAACAATTTGGATTTGAAAATCAGAGGCATGGTCAGTAAATTTGTAGATGACACCAAAATTAATGGTATAGTGGACAGTGAAGAAGGGTATCTAAGATTACAAACAGATCGTGATCAATTGGGTCATTGGGCTAAGGAGTGACAGATGCAACTTAATTTAGATAAATGTGAGGTATAGCATTTTGGTAAAACGAACGAACAAGGGCGGGACTTATACAACAGTAGGCCCTAGGCAGTGTTATCAAACAGAAAGACCAAGGGGTTCAGGTACATAATTCTTTGGAAGTTGCATCAGAGGTGGTTAAGGTGGCAATAAGCACACTTGCTTTCAATGCTCAGACCATTGAGTATAGGAGTTAGGACATCATGTTGAGGTTATACGGGACATTTGTAAGGCCTCTTCTGGAGTACTGTGTGCAGTTCTGGTGCAGCTGTAGGAAGGATATTATTAATCTGGAGAGGGTTCAGAAGAGATTTAACAGACTGTTGCCTGGAATGGAGAGTTTGAGTTATAAGTAGAGGCTGGATACCTTTTTTTAAAGTGGTTGAGGGGTGACCTTATAGATGTTTATAAAATCATAAGGGGCATTGATAAGGTGAATAACCCAAGATCTTTTCCCTAAGGTAGAGGAGTTCAAAACTAAGGCCATATTTTTAAGGCAAGAGGAGAAAGATTTTAAGAAAGACATGAAGGACAACTTTTTTGTCTAAACACAGCGATCGGTTAGTGTTAATTGGAACGAACTGCCAGAGGAAGTGGTCGATGCAGGTACAGATACAAAGTTTAAAAGACATTTGGATAAGTACATGAATAGAAATGGATATGGGCCAAACACAGGCAGGTGGGTCTAGTTTAATTTGGGAATGTGGTCAGCATGGACAAGTTGGACTGAAGGGTCCGTTTCCACGCTGAATGACTCTATAAATTGGAAACATATTGTCTTTCCTTCAGTGTCGCTTCTCAAAATCCTGGAATTCATTTAAACAGCATTGTTGGTGTACCAAATAGATAGCAGTGGTTGAAAAAGGCAGCTCACCACCATCTACTCCAGGGCAACTAGGGACAGGGAATAAGTGCTGGTCTAGCCAGTAACACATGCATCTCACAAATGAATGGAAATAACAAAATGCCACCCATGCACTAAGGGTTAACCGGTTATCAATCATTTGATAAACTGATCAAGGTAGAGTGTTTGCACATACAGTACAATAGAAACTTCCAATCTATGATGCCCTTTCACTGCCACTGGACTAGAACTGTGTTTTTTACCTATAAGTTACCTTGTGTTGGGTGCCTTTACACATGTAACACTGAAACAGGTGTCGAGTGAGTCCGTGCCAGTGTTTAGCTTCTTCCCCTCTTTACTCACTTAGCTATCAATATGACCTGCTTATTCACTCTCCCTTTTGGGCTCACCTAATTACCACTTCTGTTATTCACCTCAACAGAGAGCATCGGGGACAGTGTCTTTGCATGACCATAAGGCAGACCTAGTTGGCTCCTTGACTTATAAATGAGGCCATGGTTATGGGCTGTATGTTGGAAAGTAGAGGCCATAATTAAATCAGCCATCATCATACTGTCTGGTGGAGCAGGCTAGAGGGGGCAAATGGCCTACTCCTTCTCCTAATTCTTATGCTTGGCCTTCTGCTGTGCTCGCAATTTCTAAATGCTCCCCATCCTATGGGCACAGATTCTGAAATCTCCACTAGGTTTCCTGGGGGCTATCTTATATTGATGGCACCTAGGCATGCTTTTCCTTCAAAACATCTATATTTTCTTCATCAAACCCTTCATCAAGTTAAAGGCCTTGATTAGATTTTTCTTTGAAGCCTTCTCTCTTCGAGAAGGAAGAGATGCAGTCATTTCATTATTTCCTGGTAAGTATCAGTACACATTTTCAATGCTCAGACCATTGAGTATAGGAGTTAGGACATCATGTTGAGGTTATACGGGACATTTGTAAGGCCTCTTCTGGAGTACTGTGTGCAGTTCTGGTGCAGCTGTAGGAAGGATATTATTAATCTGGAGAGGGTTCAGAAGAGATTTAACAGACTGTTGCCTGGAATGGAGAGTTTGAGTTATAAGTAGAGGCTGGATACCTTTTTTTAAAGTGATTGAGGGGTGACCTTATAGATGTTTATAAAATCATAAGGGGCATTGATAAGGTGAATTGCTTGTGAATTGCTGTCAGGACCCTACGGACTTGTCCACTGGTGACTTACCCAGGCATCTTTCTGTGCACACAGCACAAGACAGCAGTGAGTGACTTCATTTGAAGTCAACAAAGGTAAGAATTAAACTTCATAATTTTAACGACTCTATTTCTAACTATCAGATTCTTCAGAAACTTAAATGCTTGCCAGATACTTGTAAATTTTGCAGTTTGTTGTCTATTGTGGTCTATTGGAGGATAAGTTACTGTGGTCACTGAGTCAGGTTTTTATACCTTCCTGCCTACCTGCTAGAATTTTCCAATTGACCAATCAGGGGCATTGAGTTAATTGATTTTATCACCTTGAAATGCTGTTAATGTCTCTCGATGGTTTGCTAATGAAGGGAAATTAGACAAATATGGAATGAGCTGCCAGAGGAAGTGGTGGTACAATTACAACATTTAAAAGGCATCTGGATGGATACGTGAATCGGAAGGGTTTAGAGGGATATGGGCCAAATGCTGACAAATGGGACTGGATTAATTTAGGATATCTGATTGGCATGGACAGGTTGGACTGAAGGGTGTCTTTTTGTGTTTTACAAGTCTATGACTGTATAACCTTTTGATGTGGTTGCTTTTTTTTGCCAGAACATACACCTGGTCTTTTGTCTTACTGAGGCACGTCTGCCCCATGCGTCTGATGTTTGTTTGTTTGTTTGTCAGGGAAACACTGAACTGCCCTTTCACTCTTGCTAATGTGTTCTGGTGCCTTGCTAGTTTTCAGTTGTCTGGGCTTGAATGGTGCAAGGACCTGTCTCCAGGCAGACTTGTCTCTGTGTGTCTGTTTGTCTTGGCCAAGGCATTCCCAGCATGCTTTGCCTTTTTGGCTACTTTCTATGCCCTGTTCATTTCAGTTGTTGTGCTTGTATTTCTGGTTTTGCTTTTCTTTCAATGACCTGTTTTACTTGAGCAGTTGTAGGCTGCTACAGAATCTTTTCTGTCCTCTTCTGTGGTATTTCTACATCTTATTGTGTGATATGAGGACTAGAAGCATCCAGAATTAACTTGTGATCTAATCAATGTTTAGCGTAATGTCCCCTGCTTTACCTCCAACTCTCAGTTACAGTTCAGTCCTTGAAAAATAACTGCTTGTGCCTGGCTTGCTTTTGTTAGGCCCTACTGACCTGAGTTGTAGCTCGTAGTGATTTGTGTAAGAAGGATAATTCACACAAGATCAATGTACGGACAAGTATTAAACAAATATTAACTGGAGATGTCCCATCTCCCAGGGTGATACATTAAACTGAGGCTCCCTATCTGGCCTGGTGGCGGAAACAGAGGCATAGAGATTACAGCACGGAAACACACCTTTTGGTCCAACACATCCATGCCAACCAGATATTTTAAATTCATTTAGTCCCATTGGTAGCATTTGGCCCATATCCTACCAAACCCTTTTAACTCATGTACCCATCCAGATGTCTTTTAAATGTAACAGTACCAGCCTCCACCACTTCCTCTGGCAGCTCATTCCATACACGCACCACCCTCGACTGGAAGTATAAATGACCTGGAAAAGCAAAATAGTCAGAGTTCCCACCCAAGAGCCCTCTCCCATGAAAGGATAACGGGCTTCTTCCAGCATTTGGGTTAGCTGTCCTTCTTAGAACCAAGAGCAGAGTAATCAATGACATCTATGATAGCTGTTTCATTGAATATTTTTCTTACTGGATGTGGGTATCGCTGGAGAGTCTGGTATTTGTTCACCATCTCCAACTGTCCTTTGAACTGAGAGGCTTGCACTCTCCCATTTCAGAAGGAAGGTAAGAGTCAGTCATGTTGCTGTGAGTCTGGAGTTACGTGTGCACCAGATCAAGTGAGGATGGCAAATTTCTCTCCCAGAAGGGCAGCAGTGAACCAGTTGGGCTTACAGGACAATCAAAAGATCCCTGCTTTTAATCAACTTTTTAAATTCACTCATGAGGATGTGAGTATCACTGGCCAGGCAGCATTTATTGCCGATCCCTAATTGCCCAGAGGGCAGTTAAGAACCAACCACATTGCTGTGGGCCTGGAGTCACATGTAGGCCAGAGAAGGTAAGGATGGCAGGCAGATTTTCTTCCATAATTAACTAGATGGGTTTTTAGAACAAAATAATGACGGCCTCCTTCATTTCCAAATTTATTAGTTGAATTCCACCAGTTGGGATTTGAACCCATGTTCCCCAGAGCATTATGGAGTCTCTGGATGACGGCTCCAGTGCCAGTAACAGTCCGCCAATTGCCCCCCATACTATGTACAAAATGGCGACAATCTAAATGCTTTGGCCTTCAGCACACAGCGGTACTAGAGAAATGTAGGTTGTTCAGCGCTAACGTTTCAGAGTACAGTAATCATGATTCTAGCTTGAAAAATGGATTGAAGATGAGACAGAGCAGCCTGAGGGGAAAACCATACAGTTCAACAAAGAATTGAACAGGTTAATCACTGAACTGAAAATCCCTGTTCGTTCTGACTGGCATTTTACATATTGCTGCTCTTGCAGACTTATATTAGTTGGGATTTAATCTACAAAATGGAGAGGAAATGAGATTTTGTGGTAGGAAGCCGTTATGAAATCACTATGCGGATTGTAATGTTAAGCAGCCTGAATAGTTCAACATGCAACTAATAACCAACACGGAGACTGCAAAATGCCAAAGCCTGATCCTCCGTAAACTCCCCATTTGTCTTAAAGACCATTCTAAAAATTGTCTGTAATCCCATAAAAAATGAAGGTCCATTTTATCTCATCTGTATTTGTCTCAATTTTCATGCCTCCTCTCCAGAAGGTGGCGACTCTTGTTAGTGTGCCCTGTCACCGTTACCAGTTACCCACGATAACCCGTTCCTGATCCATTCTGTGGTTTTTAACCAGGAAGACCATCACAGACTACTGCATCTCTCTTTCCTTCTCCCACTCCAAGCTCTCATTCCCAATTCAATCACCAATGGAGAAATCTCTTGCTGCTAGGCACCAGCTACACACCCCCCACCAACGACTCAACGCCACCCCCCACCCCAACATCTTCACCAAAGCTTTAACAGTAAATTCAGGTTGTGCTCATATTCACAGCCATGACTTCAAAACACTATTTTGCTACGTGACAGAGGTTATCTCAATGTCGTTTGTAGCTTTTTCAGTCGTTGTGGCAAAATGTGCCAAGAAATAGCATGAAAATCTGGCACAGGAATGGAGATGGGAATTCTCAAAGTCTGGCAGAAGTTGAGGTATAAATATTGGTCAGAGCTCCCCTCCTCTTTTTCAAAGTAGCGCCATGATATGTCTATGCCCACCTGAGAGGGCAGGCAGGATGAGTTTAAAATTTCAACCAGAAGTCAGAGTTTCCAACGGTGCAGTACTACCGCAATAATGCATTGAGAACACCAGACTAGATTAATTCTGAGGAAGGGTCACTGGACCCGAAATGTTAACTCTGATTTTTTCTTCACAGATGCTACCAGACCTGCTGAGCTTTTCCAGCAACTTCTGTTTTTGTTCCTGATTTATAGCATCTATAGTTCCTTCGGTTTTTAGTTAGACTAGGTTATATGGCTCAAATCTCTGATGTGGAACTTGAACCCGTCACTTTCAGACACAAACTACCCACAGAGTCATAGTGGATAATCACTTAGGTCTGTGATGTGAAAGTACAAAGAGACTGAGTTAAACCTTGCTATTAAAAACCCTTGAGGCACCAAAATTGTTCAATACTCTCTGCCCATTCACCCACGAGCTGGTAGGGCACAATTTCTTCAGAGGTGAATCAGGACACAGTAGAAACCATCAGCTCAAAAAGGTGCCAAATTGTAAAGATAGAACATAGAACATAGAACATTACAGCACTGTACAGGGCCTTCGGCCCTCGATGTTCTGCCGACCTGTCATACCAATCTGAAGCCCATCTAACCTACTATTCCATGTACGTCCATATGCTTGTCCCATGATGACTTAAATGTACCTAAAGTTGGCGAATCTAGGATGTTGCAGGCAAAGCATTCCATTCCCTTACTACTCTCTGAGTAAAGAAACTACCTCTGACATCTGTCCTATATCTTTCACCTCTCAATTTAAAGCTATGCCCCCTCGTGCTCGCCATCACCATCCTAGGAAAAAGGCTCTCCCTATCCGCCCTATCTAACCCTCTGATTATTTTATATGTCTCAATTAATTCACCTCTCAACCTTCTTCTCTATAATGAAAACAGCCTCAAGTCCCTCAGCCTTTCCTCGTACGACCTTCCCTCCAAACCAGGCAACATCCTCGTAAATCTCCTCTGCACCCTTTCCAAAGCTTCCACATCCTTCTTATAATGCAGTGACCAGAACTGTATGCAATACTCCAAGTGCGGCCGCACCAGAGCTTTGTACAGCTGCAGCATAACCTCTTGGTTCCGGAACTCGATCCCTCTATTAATAAAAGCTAAAATACTGTATGCTTTCTTAACAGCCCTGTCAACCTGGGTGGCAACTTTCAAGGATCTGTGTACATGGACACCGAGATCTCTCTGTTCATCTACACTACCAAGAATCTTACCATTAGCCCTGTACTTTGCCTTCCGGTTACTCCTACCAAAGTGCATCACCTCACACTTGTCTGCATTAAACTCCATTTACCACCTCTCAGCCCAGCTCTGCAGCTTATCTCTGCAACCTACAGCATCCTTCGTCACTATGCAACAATATCATATAAAAACGTATTGGCATTTTAATGATGAAGTTCGTGTAATTAAGGCAAATGGATTACTATCCTTTATTAAACTGAGGATGAAATCTTCACATTCACGTTTTGATACAGTCATACTTGTAAAGTTTATTCTCTGGGTGTGGGCATCACTAGCAAGACTGGCATTTATTGATCATCCTCAGTTAGTTTAGAAAGTGATGGGCCATATTCATAATCCATTGTAGTCCATATGATAAACCTGCTGAACTCTGCTACTTGAAATGTAACTTGAAACAAGTCCCATTTCCCCACTTTACTTGACAGCCTCCATTGGTTCCCAATCCAGTCATGCCGTGAAGTTAAAACAGTTTTAAGCATTTAACATTGTCTGTTCTGACAGAGATGGGATACACAGGGTGAACTGAACTCTGGACATTCGACTCTGCAAGCTTCAGGTTCAGATTTGTTGAGGTGCAAACTCCAAAACTTTAATTTTGTAGCAATCTAGATATTTTCCTTGATGCTGTTTGGCACTGGAGCTCTGTCAATTTCAGGATACATTCTGACAGCAGCCTGTGTGTAACTTACATCCGTGTGATTGAGTGACACTTCCAAATGCAAATGTATGGAATGAAGTTCAGCAGAAAAGATTATCAAGTAGCTATTTTCTGCACCAAAGTGAAAAATCTACAGATCAATGTGATTCAAAGTTGTTCATCAAGTCAAGTTTTTCCCATTTTCACTCCAGATCAGTGTTTGCCAGTGGGTTTTCACCTTCTCTAGAAGTTTGTGCACTGTAAAACATGCCCAGATCCTAAAGCCAGTCCAATCTTTAGCCTCCCGCTGACCCCATCAGCCACCCACCTCCTGCAATTTTCAATGGGAATTGTACCTCTTCAACCAAGGCTCCATTCCCTTAAGCTTGCAGCACTGACAGAATTTACAGGAGACTCAGCATGTTCTGACCTTCAGAACCTAGCACTGAGGCTGTGCTATACTCAGGCTGGACCGTGAAGACCACATTTGGAGTACTGTGCATCATTCTGGTCTTCACATACCTATCTTAGACCATACCTGGAGTACTGTGCACCTTTTTTAGGTCACTCCCGGAATACTGTATACAATTCTGGTCTAATTTGGTGAAACCAAATCTGGAATACTGTGCATAATTCTGGTCTCTGGTCTTATCTGGAGCACCATGTATAGCTCTGGCCTCCAAATACCCTAGTCAGGCCACATCTGGAGTACAGTGTACAGTTCTGTTTTCCATATCATAAGTATATTGAGGTATTGAAGTAAGTGCCAAATATTTTTACAAGGATGACACCTTGCGAAAGGTTATGCCTCACAGGTTCGATGAACAGGTTGCATTTCTTCTCTCTAGAAAAGACGGAGAGTAGTGAGTTAGGGTGACCTGATTGAGGTCTTTACAGTTATGTAATTGACTGACAGGGTTGACATAGACACAAGGTTTCCACTAGACGGAGCTGAAAACTAGGGTCCATCAAAATAGGTTACACAAATGCGATGGTAAATTTAAGAAAAATATCCTCTTTATGAGTGGTTACAATTTGGAACTAAGTACTGAATGGAAAGTTGACTAAACCCATGATGCAGAAGGGGTTAAATAGAAAGACATATTGATGGGGGTGGGTGAAGTTGGTAAGAAGAGATAACAGTGGAGTAGAAAGAACAGCATGGACTAATAGGGTCAAGTGGCCGTTTTGTGCTGTACATTCTATCATCTGGGTCAGCCAAAATTCTGGAACCTTCCAAAGGCTGTTCAATGCTTTGAAGTGAGCGACTGTGGAGGAATGGGTCAGATGGGCCAAACTGCCTACTTTGGATGCACATAAAAGCAAGCAGCGAGAATCCAGGCAGTATTGTTGAAATCGGGTTTTTGATTCAACAATGACAATTCTGACTGGGGGATAGAGGCTTGAGGCCAAGGCTTGGGAGAGATGGATTCTCAATTGTGAGGTCTCAGCCCCCACTCAACATCTTGGCTCCTGGCCCACTCTCCCCTTTACCACGCACCCCGCTCCCAAACCGCTGCTGGTTGGGGAGTATTCCACTATGTGACTCGTGGCTGTATGTTAGAGCAGCTGTAAAACGATTGCAGCCAATGTCCCATTGACACACTGCAAGGACCCAGCAGGGAGGGAGAGAAAGAAAGACTGATCGATGAAAGAGACTGAATCGGAGTTGCTGAAGGAGACTTGAATTCTGATGACGGTAGAACATCAACTTTCACTCGACCACCAGCACCTTCCCCCACCCACTCTGCTCTCCTCCACATCAGTGAATTGCTGGCTCCTGGTTTGTCTGCCAAAATGCTCAGTAAAAATAATGAAAAGACTCACTTCACCCCAGAGAGAGAGAGAGAGAGAGAAACCTTTTCTTTTCAATACATTAAGAACAAAAGAGAGCTGAATAGTTTTTTTTAACAGACTCCTAACTTCCTCTCGATTCCAAATTTCATCTCAAACCCTAGGCTTCCAGCTGATGAGATCTTTTTCCGAACAAGAAAAGGTAAAATTAGGCCTTCGATGTATGGAGAGTTAAACGGCTGATTGGGTGTTGGAGATTGTATCCTCTTTCCCTCTCTATCTTCTTTTCGAGTTAAAGGCAAAAAAAACGCATATTATCCCACTGTGTTGAGGAATGCATGGCTGTAACCATGGTGACCAGAAGAAAAGGACAACTCTCTGCTCGTACAAAAGCGTTTACTTTGGCAGACTTGGACATTGAACAGCCCGCCCCCCTCCTTGTCTAATTGAAGGAAGGGAGAATTAATGAAGGGAATGGGAAAGAGAGCGAAAGAGCAAGGGAGCAGAGCAGAGTGACGGGAGCAGAGAAAGACAAGGTTGGGTGGACAACGAATCAAGGGCAGTCAAGAGATGCAGAAATACAACTACCAGAAGAGAATTAAAAGGAAAAGGAAGTGACAAAGAGAGGAACTGAGAAAGTGAGAAAGAAAGTAAGAGAGAGGAAGGAAACAGAATTGGAACAGAAGGGGAAGAACAAGAAAGGGGAAAAGAGATAGGGAGTAAGAAGTTAATAGGATTGAAAGGACAGTGACATATAAACTTGCGAGTTAGGAACAGGAGTAGGCCACTCAGCGCCTTGAGGCTGTTTTGCCATTCACTAAGATCATGGCCAATCTGATTATTCCACATTTCCATCTACCCCTGATAACGTTTCACCTCCCCTTGTTTATCAGGAGTAAATCCACCTCTGCCTGAAAAATATTCAAGCACTCTGCTTCCAGGGCCTTTGAATGAAGAGAGCTCCTCATGACCTTCCGTGCGAGAAAATGTTTCTCTTTATCTCTGTCTAAAATTGATTTGTTGAGAAAGCCAACTGAAGGACCTTGACTTCCACACACCAGAACCACCGACATGACGAGGACAAGACAGTACATCTTTCAAAATTACAATCAGATCCTACCTCCTGGCCACCAGGAGTCAATCACTCCACGAGCTCAGATTTACACATTAGCATACAAGAGAGTCAAGGGAGTTCAGAAGATTAGTCAATAAAAAAAAGGAGGCATGGGAAAGGATTAGAAGGCACGGAAGAGCAAAAACATACAGACATAGAGGATTGTGAAAGGAAATGAAGAGGAAGACAGAACAGATGCCAAACCGAGAGAGAAAGTGAAACATTGGATAAAAGTCTTGAATGAGAAGTGAAGGTTATTCTGTTCCAGCAGAATAGGATTTCATCTCACAAAGGGCTCACATTTTCAACCAAGTTTCCCATTTTTGAAAGAGACTAGTTCAGTTATGACTTTCCATCTCCCAAGGGATCATACAGCTTTGGATAGGGTTGGAGTGTCATAAAGTTGTACCACATGGAAACAGGTACTTCAGTCAAATTTGCCTTTGCTGACCGGAAATACTAAATTAATCCTGTCCCATTTGCCAGCATTTGGCCCATATCCCTCCAAACTCCTCCTATCCATGTACCCATCCAGATGCCTTTTAAATGTTGTCATTGTACCAGCCTCCACCACTTCCTCTGGCAGCTCATTCCGTACAAACAACACCCTCTGTGTGAAAACGTTGCCCCTCAGGTCCCTTTTAAACCCTTCCCTCTCACATTAAACATATGCCCTGTAGTTTCTGATTCCCCCCACTCCGAGGGAAAGAGCTTGCCTATTCACCCTTTTCCTCATGATTTTATAAACCTCTGTAACGTCATCCCTCAGCTTCTGATGCTCCAACCTATTCAGCCTCCCTCTATAGTTCAAATCCTCCAACCCGGGCAACATCCTTGGAAATCTTTTCTGAAGCTTTTCTAGTTTCACAACATCCTTCCTATAGAAGAGACACCACAACTGCACATAACATTCCAAAAGTGCCCCTAACCAACGTCCTGCACAGCAGCAACATGACCCCCCCCAACTCCCATATACTCAATGTGCTGAGCAATAGAGGCAGAGTGTCGACATTATGATTCATAGAACTTTGCAATTGTGAAAGGCAAGGGAGAATGGATGACTTTTTTAAAACAGAACCTACTGCAGAGGTAGGGTTGCAGGAGTATGTAGGTAAGCCTCTGAGGTAGGTTGTGATGTTACTGTAACCTCAGGTAGTCACGTATTTGTGTTTTGGACATTGTACAGAACATATCGCTCTATAGCCTTTCTGTCAAGTAGTTTAACAAAGAACAGTTTTACAGTTACAGAGAATTTTAGCCTGATCTTAAATTAAGTCCCACAATAGGCCACACCTCTATTATTGTTGGCATGTCCTCTTGGGGAGTTAGAGAGTGGCGTGGGGCTTATAGAAATCCTACAGAGCAGGAAGAGACCATTTGGCCCATCAAGTCAGCAGTGGCCCTCCAAAGAGCATCCCATCCAAACTCACCATAGTCCCCTAACCCAACATTTAGTCTCATCAATCCACTAACCTGCACACCTTTGGACTGTGGGAGGAACCCCACACATAGGTGCAAGCGCACACAGACAGTCACCCAAGGGTGTGATTGAACCCAGGTCCCTGGAGCGTGAGGCAGTAGTGCTAACCACTGAGCCACTGTGCTGCCCTGTTACTTCCCAGTTTTCTATTGCTTTCCTAAAGCTGTTTGGTATCCCTTGTAAAATCCCCTCTCTTTGGCTTGACGTCCATTTTTGTTCTGATTGCCCCACTGTGCAATGCCACATTTATTCATAAAACACACTTCTATAAATCAACAGTCAGCATCCTGTGGTTCAGTCCTTGTCCCACGCCAGGTTTTGATAACCAAAGAAGGTGGCCAAAAGAAATTGAGTGCCAACCAAGAAACGCTTCCAACACACATCGATGGCAGGCTGTGAGAGAGGGAGAGATTCCTGGGTAGTTGTGACTGGAAGTACACAAGAACCTCTACCATCGCTATGGAAAGCTAATGTTTATTTCCACAAAACTTCACATTCTTATAGCATCTATTAATACTCTTAAAAAGTCTGGATGATTGCCACTTCATTTGGCTTGTAGAAAGTGAAATGCGACAAATGAATTATTGTTTTCTTAAAGCTTTATTCCAAAACACATCCATTTGTTGCTAAAGGGTTTGTTGTCCTAACATCACTGTCTACAACTCTGGATTAAAGGGTAAAATCACACAAGTCCCGTGGGCCGCTCTTTAATTGGAGAGAGGTGACTGGTGGTGGTTTAACTGGAGGGTGACCACACCTCAGGTGAGGGGGAGATGTTGAGAAGGAGAACCCTTCATAGTAACGTCAGCCAATGGGGGAATCTCTAGACTACAACGTACTTGTAAGAGAGTACATTGTCACAGCAGTTTGGGCTTCCTGTATAAACTATAAAACACCACTATAAATGCACAATGTTGTTGTTTGTGCTGGCTGCTTAACTGTCAGGCTTGCTATGTGGTCAGCTTGTACTTAATAGGTTTGGTACATAAAGACACGTTTTTAAGTGGCCAAGACTAGTGTTCAAGAAACATGAGTTCAACTCCCACTGTGAAGAACTGGGGAACTAAAACTTGATTAACCTGGAAACAAAACGAAGGGGCTCATCGACAATTAACCTGAAGCTACAGGAATTTAAACAAAAAAAAATCAATCTTCAACTGCTGCAAAAGAAATTGCACCATTCCAGTAAAGTGTCTTGAAGGAAATTATTCTCAGTTGTGTACCCCATCTTCTGTTGCCGAATGAGCACCATGCACTGATGGAATTCAGCCCACCAACCTCAAATCTCATGTACCTGAATGCGTTCTCCTCACTGTTCTTGAGGCTTGACCAGCCCCTGATTTCAAGGAATCCTTACAGTGTGGAAGTTAGCCATTTGGCCCATCGAGTTTACACTGATCCAGTGAAGAGCATCCCACCCGGATCCATCCCTTACCCTGCATAACAAAGTGTGGAGCTGGATGAACACAGCAGGCCGAGCAGCATCTTAGGAGCACAAAAGCTGACGTTTCGGGCCTACTCTCCGATGAAGGGTCTAGGCCCGAAACATCAGGTTTTGTGCTCCTAAGATGCTGCTTGGCCTGCTGTGTTCATCCAGCTTCACACTTTGTTATCTTGGATTCTCCAGCATCTGCAGTTCCCATTACCTCTCCCATCCCTTACCCTATTGCTGCCACCCTATATTCCCCAAGGCTAACCACCTGCACATCCCTGAACACTATGGGGGCAATTTAACACAGCCAATCCACACTAACCTGCACACCCTTGGACTGTGGGAGGAAACCGGAACACCTGGAGGAAACCCACACAGACACGGGGAGAATGTCTGAGGGTGGAATCGGAACCCGGATGCCTGGCGCTGTAAGCCACTGTGCTGCCCCTTCTTAAAATATAGTTAACATATAGTTGATTTAATGTGAAGCAGACTGTACGTGTCTTTAATACAGAGGGAGAACAGAGCAGCTCACCAACTATCATCTTATTTCCTTGTTTGCGAAAGGGCAGAGAGTATTTTAATGTCTGTCCCACTCCGGGCTGCATTACTATTGCTGTCTGTACTTTGGCGCACCACACCACATGGCCTTTGTCACACAAGGAAGGAGGCGAGACAGGCTGCAAATGGCTTTCCAGGTTCCTCAGTAGCATTAACCTCTTCATCAGTGCAAACCCATTCAGCACGTGTCAAGGGTGTCATGGGGGTAGACCTTTAACTTTAATTAAAGCAGAAATTTCAATTCATTTCTGTGTTCAGCATGCTGATGTACTAGAGACAGGAACACTGGGTGTCAGGATTGAATCCCCTAAGGTCAGCCATGTACAGATTAGATACTGTAATTGAAACCACAGCATAAAACTGGCCATTCAGCCTAATTATTCCATGCTAGCATTTATGTTCCACACAAGCTTGTGCCTCCCCTATCTCTTTCAACCCCATTGAGATATCTTTCTGTGATTTCATCCTCGGAAATTGAGCCAAATGGCCTGGATCGGCATTGGGTCAGGATGACTGGGGTCACCCCTTAAACACAATTCATTGGTCTGTAAAGTTCTCAGGGAGATCCTAAGACCACAGTTTCTGTAGCAATGCAAACGTTCATGCTCTTTCCTATAATTATCTAATTTCCCACGCATATGACATGAAGCACAGGATCCAAGGCATTATAATAGAGAATACAGAATCAAGATAGTTCTTATGAACCTTTTTAAAACCCTGTATCAATTCCAGGAGAATGCTGCATCTAATTCAGGTGCCACACTTTGGGAAGCATGTGAAAGCAGTGGAGAGATTGGAGAAGGAATTTAGGAGAATGATTCCCAGGATAAGGAACTTTGTTGATATGGAGACAGTGAAGTTGGGATTGTTTACTTCAGAGAAGGCTAAGAGGAGATTTGGTCAAGGTGTTGAAAGGGAGAGAAAAAATAGCTGTTCCCAAAAAACGAGAGGACAATGATATAGGGGGGATTGGCAAAAGCAGAAGCAGCAATGGGGTGGTTTGATGGCTCAGTGGTTAGCACTGCTAGCTCACAGCACCAGGGACCTGGGTTCTACTTCAGCCTCAGATGACATTCTGTGTGGAGTTTGCACATTCTCCCTGTGCCTGTGGGTATTTCTGTTGGGTACTCTGGTTTCCTCCCACAGTCCAAAGATATGCAGGTTTAATGGATTGACCATGCTAACTTACTCCATAGTAATGTGTAGGTGAGCTGGGCTAGCCATGGGAAATGCAAAGTTACAGGGATGGGTTTGGGTTGGATGCTCTTTGGAGGGTCGGTGTGGACTAGTTAGGCCGAATGGCCTATTTCCGCACTGTAGAGATTCTACAAATAAAAAGCTTGAGGCAGGTGGTACTGGTTTTGTTTGATATTATGGACTAAAGGATCTATTTTCATGCTACATACCGCTATGAGAGTAACCGCCTTCAAATAGAGTGGTTAGGGTCTGGAATATGCTATCTGACAATGCAGGGTCAATCAAGACTTTTGAAAGAGAATTGGATCATTGTGTGATGAGAAAATGTTTGCAGCAGTGTGGATCAAACAGAGGAGGGGGCATGGTGCTGTTGGTTCGAACTGAGTTGCTCTTGTAGCTTTCTGGCATGGACACAATGGCCCATCTGGCTCCCTACTGTGCTATGGGGAGGTAGTAGAGTGTTAGCATATGGTAGCAATGTTTAAGAGGCATTTGGGCACATGCATAAACAGGCAGGGAATAGGGAGATATGGATGGTGTGCAGGCAGGTGGGACTAATTTAGAATGTCATTATGGTCAGCATGGACATGGTGGGCCAAAAGGCCTGTTCCTGTGCTACTGTTCTGCCTGTTCTATGACTGTCCTTCTTAATATATATCCTACTCGACTGAGTCATTCCCTTGTGGTGGTGAGTTTGACATTTTCATTGAGGCACTGCTAAAAGATGCCTCTCCTCCATTACAGAATTGTTAACAGCGCACCAGGAGGCCATTTGGCCCATCATACCTGCATCAGTTTTTCCAGCTAAATCACCCTGTAGTGTTCAGGGGTGTGTAGATTAGGTCGGTTATAGGCAGATGGGTCTGGGTGGGATGCTGTGAGGGTCAGTGTAGACTTGTTGGGCTGAAGGGCCTGTTTCCACACTGTAGGGATTCTATGGTTCTATGACTGAGTGCCAATCTCCCCTATATCCCTGCAAACCACTTCCATCCAACGCCCTCTTGAAAGCGTTAAATGGTCTATTGGATTTGTTTGCGAGTACGTCATTTGGTTGGGCCCTGGTTTGGCACTTCCCCAGCCCCGGAATTAGAAATGGGAAATGCGTCAAAAGCAACAATAGTTTTAAACCTGAAACTAAGCCCACCCCCTCCTTTAAGAGTTAAACCCACGCAGCTAAAGCAGGAAGGTGAGAGCTTAATCCAGGTGTCAATGAATCCTTGATTTCTGGAAGATGTGTGGGACAGCAATGTCGTTTGAAATCACAAAGTGTCAGAGGATTAATCACATTGGCTTTCTTCCCCTGATTGAACCATTTTCAACCATTGAGAATTCCATTATGCAGCCCATGCATTGTTAATTGGACATCGATTGCATGAAGCAATCTCTTTTAAATATCTTTCTGTCTAATAATTGAATTGAAATTGCATGTCATTAGAAGGTCCATGCAGGACCTTGATGTCTTATTCGTCAGTGCTCTGTTCGTAGCAGCATTTAAGAGTTCTCGTTTCTTTTGTAGAAATGATTTTTTTCCGCCATCCTCCGTTCAGAAGAATGTGTAAAGTTTGAGTGAATAGCTGCTGCCGAGCTGGGCAAATGATTTGAGGTGATTGCAGTTTATTAACCGTCAATCCTGAAACGGCAG
Organism: Stegostoma tigrinum; assembly: GCF_030684315.1. NCBI lineage: Eukaryota > Metazoa > Chordata > Chondrichthyes > Orectolobiformes > Stegostomatidae > Stegostoma > Stegostoma tigrinum. Next base: position 11,597,938 of record NC_081392.1, read on the forward strand.
TGTCCCCCTATGTAGCAAGTGTCACACATTTGCTTCAGGAATTTTTAATACTGAGGGTCCCTGATTACACACACAGCTCTGTCCTTCCAGTCACCTTCATTGTCTGTCTAGTGTTTCTTCAGTCAGGAGTCTACACATTTTCACTGCTCCCCACCGCCAACAACTACTACTCCCTTGCATGCCGCAAATTCACACACAAATGAGAGGAGTGGTGTGATGGCAGTGTTCCTACCTCTAAACTAGGAGGCCCGGGATCAAGTTCTGCCTGCTCCAGAGGTGTGATTAAAAATATCAAGAGACTTACCTGAAATAAAGAAAACAAAGAACTATGGATGTTGGAGATCTGAAATGAACAGAATCAGAAATTGCTGCAGAAGCTCAGCAGGTCTACCAGTGTCTGTGGACAGAAAGCAGACTTAACATTTTGGGTCCAGAGACCCTTCTTCAAAATCGTAACTGGGCTTGAAACGTTAGTGCTGTTTTCCCTCTTAATAAATGCTGACTTTCACCAATTTTTGAATTACCAAACATATTTGTTTGGGGGTCTGGTGGCACAATGGTAGTATGCCTACCTCTGAGCCACGAGGCCTGGGTTCAAGTCCTCCTCCTCTAGAGGAGAGGAAATCCAACTCTGAAGAGGTTGGTTAGGAAAATATGTATTTCTCACCTCTTTCTTTTCATATAACATCTCCCTTCTCTTCCTCCTTCTCTGGCACTCCAGTGCAGCATTGAGGGACAGCTGCATTGTCAGAGATGCTCTCTTTTGGATGAAACATTAATCTGAGGCTACGTCCATCCTTTCAGGTGTATATAAAAGGGCATGTGACAATTATTTCAAAGCATAGTTGAAACATTCTCATTGGTTTTTAAAAAAGAAAGTTATTTTCATCAAAAATATTTCCGGGGCAGGTGTGCCTTGCAACTTCTAGTCCAGAGGTAGGGAACTACCACTGCATCACAAGACCATTTCTGATGCAGTAACACCGTTGAGAGTCTAGTTACTTTAATCAACCTGTTCAGACAAGTTACAGTATGCCTCAAGGGCAGGAGGGACTGAGAGACTCAACCATTGTACTGTAAGGGACCTAGTTCTCTGGTTTCCCTAAGGCTGGATAATTTCCGAGCCAGCTTGTTCAGAAATAATATTATCCACCTCTGGAGCAGATGGGACTTGAACCCAGGCCTCCTGGCTCAGAGGCAAAGACATGTTTACTGTTTACTACAAGAGCCTCTGGTCTCCAAAGCTAATATTTAGCCCTCAATTAATATCATGAAAGCAAATTATCTGGTCATTATCACACTGCTGTTTCTGGCATTGCAACAGAGATTACATTTCAAAGTCAAATGCTTTAGGACACTCCCTGTTTGTGAAGGGTGAACGTGAGTCTCTGTTGCAATGCCAATAAGGCTACAACCAATTTGGTCAAAGCTAGCTCCCAGAAATAGCAGTGTGACGATGGCCCGATAATTTGTTTTACTGGTGTTAATTAAAGGATAAATATTAGCGTTGCAAACCAGGGGTTCTCATGGTGCAGCAATAGTGTAAGCTGAGTAATACATGCATTTCAAAATATTTTCAGAAATTTCAAAGAGGTGTGACAGGGCAACATTTAAATGCAAATTATTGCGCCTTTATTTTGATATTGCGATTGATGAGCTAGGCCGCTGGAGGTGTGGGATTCTAGGCACAAAGAATTAGGACAGGAGGCTTTAATTAGATGCAAGTTAAAATGGAGAGAAAAGTTTTGGCTAGTCAAGAGTGTAGATCCATATTGATAAGTGAGGTAGGCATTGGAGAAAATAGTTTGTGTTGTGGGACTCTGCTAGCATATTTAATGAGCTGGAGGATTACTATAGGATACTAGAGTAATGGATTGATAGGTAGAATATTAAATTAATAAGATGAGTCAGATACTGGAGTAACAGGTTGTTAAGGTGATAGTGCAGAGAAAACTATACGTTTTAATCCATCCTTTCGATTGGCTAAAAAACACACAGCCCAGTGTAACCCTGAAAATCAGCAACTGTTGTCACTGATGAAACGGGACCAGCCATTTAAAACTGTGACTACAACAGCAGAGGAGAGTCTGGCTATTATGCAGTGAATAGCTCCCCTCCTGACTCCCCAAAGCCTGTCCATCATCTGCAAGGCACACATCGGGACTGTGATGGAACACTCCCCACTTGCCTGAATGGACGCAGCTCCAACAACACTCAAGAAGCTCGACACCATCCAGCCTATTTGATTAAGATCCCATTCACCACTTAACGTAGACGCTCCCTCCATCACCAATACACAGTCGCAGTGGCGTGTACCATCTGCAAGATGCACTGCAGCAACTCACCAGGGCTCGTGCGACAGCACCTTCCAAACATGCCACGAGGACAGCAGACACATGGGAGTGCCAACCCCTGAAAGTTTCCCATGCACCATCCTGACTTGAATTTTTTCACTGCTTTTTCACTGTCACAGGATCAAAATCATTGGCTCAATTTTGCTTAAAAAAATTGCACATCCAGCGATGTAGCCATCCTTCAGGATTTCAGTGGACGTCTCTGTCTAGATTTTTGAGTGTGGGACTTAAACCCGTTAACTTCTAAGACTGCACGGTGAGTTGGAGTGTATACATATTGATTTCAGCTTAATTTTCCTCCTGTCTTTCTTTTTCCATACTCTCTCATTATCTTCTCAGTTCTGTAAAGTTGTCCATTCAACTTCATCTGATTTCCTGTACTCAAGCTCCCTGAATGTAAAATACACAATCTTAATCCCCAGGAAGTACTGAGACAATTTCTCCCATACAAGATTTGATTTTCACAAGAAGAAACACATTTCACTCAATCTTAGAAAGGCGAATATTGATCAGGCCAATTACCATCAAGAAGGGAAAATCCGAAAGAACTGCGGATGCTGTAAATCAGGAACAAACACCAGAAGTTGCTGGGAAAGCTCAGCAGGTCTGGCAACATTCATGAAGCAAAAATCAAAGTTAATGTTTTGGATCCAGTGACCCTTCGGCAAAAGGGAGCAAATTCCAGGATTTTTGACCTCATGACACTGAAGGAAGGGAGATACATCTCTAAGTTAGGATTGTGTGTGGTTGGGAGGGGAACTTGCAGGTGGTGGCGCCCCCAAGAATTTGCTGCCCTTGACCATCTTGGTCGCAGTTTTGGAAGGTGTTGTTCAAGGAGCCTCGGTGAGTTTCTGCATTGCATCTTGCAGATGGTACATGCTGTTGCCACTGAGCATTGGAGGTGGTGGGAGTGACCATGTAAAATGGCACTTGGAGTCCCAATCAAGCTTGGTCCCGCATGGGTGTGAGGATAAAGGAAAATAGCTTATCTGATTGAGTTATTATCATATAACAGTTAAATTTGTTTCTGCTGCTAATAGGATTATTTGATAAACAGAGTTTTGAACAGCTTATCTAAGCACGTACGCAAGCTACCACAAGCCAAACCTAACCGATGTCACAAGGGTTCAGGGTGAGTCACTTACTGATGGACTATCATGTTGTAATTGGCTTATTGTGTTGCTGAGGCTTGAAAACAAAATGTAATGAGATAAAGCTATCAGCGTCTTAATGTTTTAAAAATGTAAGCTGAACTTAGGATCAACACAGTTACACACTTATTCTCAGCAGCCAGAATGTAACCATTGCTGCTTCTTAACAAAAATCCTTGAATGTTATCCATTAACGATTGGTTATTCGAAGAAGGATAAAACAATATCCAACAATTTGGCATAGTCAGCAGATTTTGCAAAGACTGCACAGACCCTGAGAATACCCCGTACACCAGTCAGAGTCCCAAGGTAAAGACTCCTCTTTGAATAAAAGTCTATTTGTATAAAGGATTTTTGGGACAGTTCAACGAGAATCTATTAAAGGAACTTTATCATCGATAGGAAACGCGAGCCCATAGCAAAATCAAGATGTCTAGACAGTGATAAAGGACACAAGGCACTATAAATAAGGCCAATGGCTCTGATATCAGTAGCATAAAAATGTTGTCCAAGATGTCTAAATCTGTGTTGCCCACAACCATTAAAAGGCAGCCAGGCCCTGCCCAAAATATCTGAGAACAAACTTCTCCAAAATTTAAAAGAATTCATTGAACAACAAATTGACCTCTCTGCGACACAGACTGAGATCTGCCAAAAGTACAGAACCTCCAGGGGAATAGTGGTCCCTGGATGAAATTAAATGTGTGGGGAATAAAATTACCCAACTAAAAGTCAAAGAACAGATTGGCTGGTTTTTATATGCAATGTAACAAGTCAGAAAGCGACAAGATATTATTAAGAAATCTAATGGGATCTATCCCAGATTGTTGAGGGAAGCAAGAGAGGAAATACCCGGGGCCCAAACAGATATCTTTGCAGTGTCCTTAGACACGGGTGAGGTCCCAGCGGACTGGAGTCTTGCTAATGTTGTCCCCTTGTTTAAAAAGGGCAGCAAGGATAATCCAGGTAATTATCGACCGGTGAGCCTGATGCCAGTGTTAGGAAAGCTACTGGAGAAGATACTGAGGGATAGGATCTATTCCCATTTGGAAGAAAATGGGCTTATCAGTGATAGGCAACATGGTTTTGTACAGGGAAGGTCATGTCTTACCAACTTAATAGAATTCTTTGAGGACATGACAAAGTTGATTGATGAGGGAAAGGCTGTGGATGTCATATACATGGACTTCAGTAAGGCGTTTGATAAGGTTCCCCATAGCAGGCTAATGGAGAAAGTGAAGTCACATGGGGTCCAGGGTGTGCTAGCTAGATGGATAAAAAACTGGCTGGGCAACAGGAGACAGAGGGTAGTAGTAGAAGGGAGTTTCTCAAAATGGAGACCTGTGACCAGTGGTGTTCCACAGGGATCTGTGCTGGGACCACTGTTGTTTGTGATATATGTAAATGATCTGGAGGAAGGTGTGGATGGTCTGATCAGCAAGTTTGCTGATGACACTAAGATTGGTGGAGTAGCTGATAGTGAAGGGGACTGTCAGAAATTACAGCAGAATATAAATAGACTGGAGAGCTGGGCAGATAAATGGCAGACGGAGTTCAATACGGGCAAATGCGAGGTGATGCATTTTGGATGATCAAATTCAAGGGCGAACTATACAGTAAATGGAAAAGTCCTAGGGAAAATTGATGAACAGAGAGCTCTGGGTGTTCCGGTCCATTGTTCCCTGAAGGTGACAACGCAAGTCAATAGAGTGGTCAAGAAGGCATACGGCATGCTTTCCTTCACCGGACAGGGTATTCAGTACAAGAGTTGGCAGGTCATGTTGCAGTTGTATAGGACTTTGGTTCGGCCACATTTGGAGTACTGTGTACAGTTCTGGTCACCACATTACCAAAAGGATGTGGATGCTTTGGAGAGGGTGCAGAGGAGGTTCACCAGGATGTTGCCTGGTATGGAGGGTGCTAGCTATGAAGAGAGGTTGAGTAGATTAGGATTATTTTCATTAGAAAGACGGAGATTGAGGGGGGACCTGATTGAGGTCTACAAAATCATGAGGGGTATAGACTGGGTGGATAGCAAGAAGCTTTTTCCCAGAGTGGGGGACTCAATTACTAGGGGCCATGAGTTCAAAGTGAGAGGAGGAAAGTTTAAGGGAGATATGCGTGGAAAGTTCTTTACACAGAGGGTGGTGGGTGCCTGGAACACGTTGCCAGCGGAGGTGGTAGACGCAGACACGTTAGCGTCTTTTAAGATATATTTGGACAGGTACATGGATGGGCAGGGAGCAAATGGACACAGACCCTTAGAAAGTAGATGACAGGTTAGACAAAGGATCTTGATCGGCGCAGGCTTGGTGGGCCGAAGGGTCTGTTCCTGTGCTGTAGGTTTCTTTGTTTCTTTGTAATCATGACTGCAAACTTAATAATCTAAAAGTCCAATCAAAAGTTGTCTCTGAACTAAAAACTATTAAATTGGAACAGCTCTAACACAGCTATTGTTTCATCACCTCCTCCTTATCCAAGTGCCCATCCTGCTCCTCAGCACACAGAATGTGAACCTAAGGTCAGAGCCCTAAATCAAATTGACGGTCACAACTCACAACTCTGATGATTCAAATAATGAGGGCAGACACCAATAAGCCTTTAACTTACAGTGCTACAGACTAGTAGCCAGAAAGAAGAAGAAAAATAACAAAAAATGAAAAGGGTGTAGTCAAATATGAATATACACAACGGACAAACCTCAAACCTGCTAACCACAAGTTGGTCGAAAGGTGGTCCAAAGAACTGCCCCATCCAAGTAAAATGGAGGCTTGAAGACATGGGACAAATCGGAAAAGCTTAAAAATATATACAGTCTCCATCCTATGGATGGGGTACAAATATTGTCCATGGTAGGAGGTAAGACTGGCAGGAAACCTGTGAGGAAGGTGAGAGGGCATTTGGGCTGATAGGTGCAAGACTTTGATGATGGATGGAAAGTTATCAGAAATTGTTTGAAGGTTTAGGGCCTCCCGAAAACTGACTGGAGTAAGATTTAGGCTTGCCAGCAAAGAGTTAATGAGGAATTGAGAGATTACACGGAGCGTTTTGTGGCAGTCTGGACTGAACACTCCCAACTGGCCGGCAATATGGAGACTCTGGATGAATTAGATCGCAGTAACCGCGCACCCTTAAATCCACATTCGTTGCAGCACTAAAACCAGAGTTAGCGAAGATGTTAAAGAGTTACGATCCCAGAATGGGAAAACAGTGCAAAGACATATGGAGAAATGACTGAGGCTGCAAATCATCTTGAGCAAAATCTGGAATCCAAGTCGAGAACTGTGCAGACTGTAGTAACTACACCAGGGATCTCAGCTGATAGACGCCCAGGCAAATGTTACAATTGCAGCCATGAAGAACATTGGGCAAAAATGTGCCGGTTCAAAAAAGTAAAGACTGCCGGCAAATCCACTTCTAAACCGGAACCTAAAACCCAGAAAAACCCTCTGGCTGAACAGGCGCTACTGGAATGCATTAAGGAACTGTCTCGTGAGCAACCGGAAGCTCGCCTAAACCTCACAAGAAACTAGAACATCCCACCTCCCATGTCTTAGCCTCTTTTCGAAAAGGGACCAGACAGCTGTCATGTTTCAATGGGGGTGGGTGATAGCGAAATTGATTGCCTTTTGGACACTGGAGCTGAATTGACGTGGTTGCCTCTAATTGACAGACGTGATTTGCCCTTTGATGGTAAGCGGAGGGCCGCAGTTGGGATTTGGGGCGAAAGGGACTAATTCTCAAAAAAACACAACTATTACCAATACAATTGGGGCCACACGAGATCTTGGCATCAGTATGGATTGAGCCCGTGCAACAAGCCCTATGGGAATGGATGGTCTTAACCCTGACAAATTCACCGCTACATTTTGAGGATGGTTGTGCTACATGGTGAGTATAATACCTCAAACCGAGAGAACGGCAGAATCATCCAATTTGGGCAAAGGATAAAAATGACTGCGGTTTTTATCTTTATTCAGGGGACGAGGGAGTTGCTGGCCAGGCAGCATTTATTGCCCAGAGGGCAGTTTTAAGAGTCAACCACATTTGCTGTGGGTCTGGAGTCACATGTAGGCCTGACCGGGTAAGGATGGCAGTTTCCTTCCCTGAAGGACATTTGTGAACCAGATGGGTTTTTCCACAACAATCAACAATAAAATTCACAGTCATCATCAGACTCTTAATTCCACATATTTATTGAATTCAAATTTCATCAATTGATCTGAACCCAGGTCCCCAGAATGTTGCCTGGGTCACTAGATTAACAGTCCAGTGATAATACCACTAAGCCGTTGCATCCCCCTGTTAAAGATGACCTAATCACTTTTACTGGAGTTGCCTTGCCATGTACTGAACAATACTCTATTAGTCCCACCTCCATTGGTGGTATCTTAGTCCATAGTTCATCTAGTAGTCCAGAGTGGCCAGTTAAAAAGCTGGAGGGAACCTGGTGTCTGATAGTAGATTGTAAGAGAGCAAACCCGTGTATTGACCAAAAAGCAAGTTTGGTTCCCAATCTGCTACCATTTTTAACCCTCTCTTGCCAGATTGCAAATACTTTTCAGTGATAGACATGGCCAATGGATTTTGGTCTGTTCCCTCGGTCCCTGAGGTATAACCATGGTTTGCTTTTACCGTCCAACAACAACCGTATCGCTGGACGTGTCTGCCACAGGCCTTTCACTGTAACCTTACGGTATTCCATACGGTTTTGCAAAATCATTTGTGGGAATTGTCTCCCACGGCATCCATGGTAATTCAATTCTTGGGTGATATTCTCATAGCAACCTGGACAGAAGAACAACACAGGGAGGATTTACACATCCTTCTCGACCATTTACACTCCGCGGCCATAAGGCCAACCTTTATCAGGTAAAAATTGCTAATGAAGTAGTATACTAGGGAGAAAATATTGCAGCAGGAAAAAGTGAAATGACCATTAGCAATTGCCACTTAAACAGCTAAAGAACCCACTACTATTCGGGAATGGGGATCTTTTCTGGGCCTTTGTGATTTCAACTGAAACTAGATTGATAGTTCTACACAGTTAGCTCTGCCATTGAATGATCTTTTGAAAGGAAAGAGGGAGTCCAATGAAGCTGGTATGCTCAGCCCAGAGCCGTTCTGCCATCCAAAGATTCAAAACTGCTCTGTGCTCAGCTCCAGCTATGAGCATCCCCGATTACAGAAGACTACTCACCCTCTATGTACATGAGAAGGATGGTGACATGAAAGCGATACTCACACAGGAGCGTGGTGACAGGCAGCAACTCACTGGCTACTATTCCACTCGGGTGGAGACTGTGGCTGTCGGAATGGGCAGAGATAGTCAAGAACTGCTGATGCTGGAGTCAGAGATAACACATTGTGGAGCTGGAGAAACGGAGCTGGCCAGGCAGCATCAGAGGAGCAGGAAAGTTGACCTTTTCTGGTCCTGACCCGAAACATCAGCTTTCCTGGTCCTCTGATGCTGCCTGCTTTGTTGTGTTCCTCCAGCTCCACACTGTGTTATCTATGTAGGATGGGGCATTTGCCTGAGAGCCTTAGAAGCTACCTGTGGGGCTGTGATGACCATGGCACACCTCGTACTTGATCAGAAGTGGGTTATTAAGTGTCCTCACACAGTTCACACCATGCTGTCCATGCTTCAGGTCTCCCAGCTGGCAGTGGCCCAGTGAGCACACTGGGCTACCATCTTGGAAGCCCCCAGGCTCCATCTCATTCATACTAGTCCGGTAGATCCTGTTACTCTGCTCCCAATTTCGGAGGAGCAAAATGGGGAAGGGGGAGGGGAAAAGCCCAAAGAGGCTGAAGAAGAACATGATTGTGCAGAATTTCTTCAGCACTTAGATGAGGAAGCTCAGGCAGCAGAAGTGCCTTTGGCAGAATCCGGACCTGGTCCTTTTCACAAACGGGTCTTCGTTTGTTGAGAACGGCACATGGAAAGCGGGCTGGGCTATTACCAACTTACACAAAGTGATAGAGCAAGGCAGCTTGCTGGTGAGCACCTCAGGAACAGTCCATGATTTCAGTCCTATGTGGCAGAACACAGGATTCCTTACAGCACGTGGAACACCAATCCAACACGGGGATGAAGTAGGCAACCCACTGAATGCCATACAATTGCTCCATGGAAGTTTCAGTTTTGAAATGTAAAGCTCATACCCGCCTTTGCTGGCCAAATGGCTAGAAGTGCAGTTTCACAAGGGCACTGCTTTAGTGGGTCAACAAAACCCAAAATGCAAACCCTCACAAATAAGTTACAGGACTTAAAGACCGAGCAAGCACAATGCTCTTGAGAAGAGATATGGGCATGGGTTGAAGCAGGAATTGTGTGAGGATGGTGTCTGGAGGCACAGAGATACCGCTTAAACCGGATGCACTGCAAGCTTTACTGCCTTTCTTGGCACAACAGATCCATTCATTGGGGGTTTGGCCCCTTTACAAATGATGGCTAGGTTCCAAAAGAGCTGGTGGGCAAGAGGTTTCAAGAAACATGCCCAACCTGTGGTAGACTGTTGTGTAACGTTCCAAAAGATCAATCTAGGACCAACCACGGTAATGCCACAACCATGAACCCTGGCACCTGCTGGGCCCTTCCATCATCTGCAGGCGGACTACGTATCCCTCCCAAGATGTCAAGGATGCACAAACATCCCAGTCATTGTTGATAAATTTTCGAGATGGTTGCAAGCATCTCCAGCTCGGTGAGTCATGGCCAATCATTCTGCTAAAGTCCTCCGTAAGGAGTACATTCTCCACTGGGGAGTTCTGAGTAGTATAGAGTCTGATCAAGGGACTCACTTCACAGGTGTGTGTGCAGACTGCTGGATATTAACTGGGACTTACACTGCCCTAATCACCCTCAGTCATTGGGACAGTTGGAATGCACAAATCCGACTCTGAAACAACGCCTAGCTAAGTATCATCAGGAAGGATTACCTTGGCAGCAAGCTCTACCTCTGATCCTATGTAGCATTCGATGCCACTCCGAACAGAACCACGGGCCTGAATCCTTTTGAGGTGATAACTGACTGACCCATGTCATTGGCTGACACAATAGACCTTAGGACAGCGGACTGCTATCTACTAAGAGACTCACTGTTAAGGTATTGTCAGGGTCGAAGCCATGCTGTCAGTTCTGCTTCCCAATGGGTGTCCAGTGGCTTGGGGTGGTCCCTTTGGTGGCAGACACGATATAGACCCCGGAAAGTGGGTCTACGTTATGAAAGGAGCCACATAAGGAGCCTCTCGATGCCCAGGCCCAGATCAAGTTCTTACAACGGTATCAGCTGTCAAGGTACAAGGCAAGAAAGCTTGGACTCATGCATCTCATATTAAGAGAACCAAGACCCGCAATCCATCATGAAGATGCTGTTACTTTTGAGACTCATAACTGCACAGAACCCCTTGCAGTGGGAGGACTCATTGTAACGTGTGAGTTCAATGTAAACACCGTTTTGTAAATGTCTTATGTTTATGCTGAGCATACGGATGTCTCCAGCTGCTGTGTTTGCTCTCATACGTTCCCATACATTCGAAGTGTCAGTAACACCCTGAGACCCATTCTTTTTACTAAAGCTAAAGTGGCAGAATGGCTCATTTGCCAGAACGAATCGCTAATGACTGGGGCTCACATGGCAGCCACATCTTCCGCTGAGAGACGGATATATTGGGCGGATATTAAATGCCACGGTAAAAGCTGTGCCCTGCTGATTCCCAACCACGGTAATGCCACAACCATGAACCCTGGCACCTGCTGGGCCCTTCCATCATCTGCAGGCGGACTACGTATCCCTCCCAAGATGTCAAGGATGCACAAACGTCCCAGTCATTGTTGATAAATTTCATGGGTTGTTCATGGGTGGTCCCTTTGGTGGCAGACACGATATAGTTCATGGTTGTGGCATTACCGTGGTTGGGAATCAGCAGGGCACAGCTTTTTAGCATTTGAAGGTTGGTACCAATCTCAATTTAATACCTCCCATTCCCCACCATTCGTTATCATCACTAATACATCAGGGGCAGGAAAACTGGTGCATTCTCTTTGCCTCACTAGATCTGAGCCTAGGGGTTAGTCTGCAGGTCAGACTGATTGTAGTCAATATTTTAATGTCGAACCTGATGTCTGGCCTCCCATTAAACGTAATTTTATTAACCTCACATCAGCAGGAACTTTTGACCATGTCTGGTTTTCTGACTATATAATCGGGTTTGTCCCATAAAATGGCACGCATTTCATTTGTGGGTACAATGCATATGCGTATGCCCACCCCCCACAAGATGGGCAGGCTTCTGTGCCCTTGTGTTTGTAGTCCCTCTTTGAAATTCACTCTACGGTACACCAACTTGCGATTGCAGAAATAGAACAATTCTTTGCTCTTCTGCTCCCCACCCCACCCCCACCATCACCCCTGTACTGAATAGACAAACTAGCCAGAGAATCTATCAATATGGCAGCTTTCCCGGAACAGATAGCCAATGACTCCTTGATAGGAGTAAAGAGGATATGATTGTCCCACATCCACCTCAGTGCAGAACTGCATATCTCTGGACTGGATCTTAGCAGAGAAAGGTGGCAGCTGTGCCCCCACAGGTCAAGAATGTTGCACCTATATCCCTGATCACTCTAAGAAGATAGCTGACTTGGCTGAACATATCCATAAAGAGATGGACAAATCCCCATCCTCGACCCTGTGTACCTGGGATAACCAGCTAGTTGGGATCACTGCCTAGGTCATTATTGCAGGGTCCCGTAGTTTTTTTCTTTTAGTAACTCTTGTCCTGTACTTGCTTTCATTTTGCTTAGATGTTGCATTCAACAAATACTAAGGCCTAAAGTTCATTGCAGCTTGGCAATGCCCTAAGAATTTTACATATTATTGTTAGCTCATTTTGCTTTTGTGCTTCTGTTTGGGAAGAATCAAAAGGGGGAAGATGTGAGGATATACAAAAACAGCTTATCTGATTGAGCTAACATCGTATAACAATTAAGTTTGTTTCTGCGGCTAAGAGGACTATGTGACTAACAGAATGTTGAACAGTTTTTTCTAAGCACGTACACAAGCTACCACAAACTGAAACTAACTGATGTCACAAGGGTTCGAGTCAAGTGACTTACTGATGGAATGTCATGCTGTAATTGGCTTATTGTGCTGCTAAGGCTTGAAAACAAAATGCAATTAGACAAAGCTATCAGCGTCTTAATGTTTAAAAAATGTAAGCTGAACTTAGAATCAACGCAGTTACACACATATTCTCAGCAACCAGAATGTAACCGTCACTGCTTCTTAACAAAAATCGTCAAATTTTTACCTATTGGCAACTGGTTATTCTAAGAAATGAGAAAGTGTCCAACAATGGGGTAAGAGACGGTGGGATTTGGGAGGTGCTGTCAAATGTAGCTATAATACATCGCACAGCTCATACACACCATAGCCACTGACTATCGGTGGTGGAGGGTGTGAATGCTTAAATCTAACCCAGGACGTGCTTCCAAACACATCACCCCTAACATCCGTCACAAAGCCCAAGCTGAATTAAAAGCAAATTCAGGTGCAGCATAGGCCCCTTTATAAAGAAACAGCCCAAGTCTATGCTGTAGATTTTATTCCATTCACAATCTGCCATGTGGGATTTGAACCCATACCCCCAGAACATTGGCTGGGGGTGGGGGACGGTTTATGGATTTCTAGTTTGAATGACATTACCAAAATGTCAACACCTCCCCTAGCTGCTCCTGCACTGATTGTACCCTGATCTGGAACGCAAAGCACAGATTAAAAAGGTGGGCACCAGGATCCTGATAAACCTTGTGGGTATAATATTGCATTGGTATTTCATTTGCTTTCACTGGTTTGAGCCCTGGAGCAGCTTCAGTTTTGTTATCCAGGTACCCGCAGGATAGGTGCCTGGACCTGATGGTCTTGCCTTTATCATAACAATCTACGTTGACCCTGACACACACTTCATTAGAATAGAGATTGTCTGCTATTTACAGACACAAAGGCCCTATTCATAACTGTGGTCTGATGCAAATGTCAGCGTGGAATGAACACTCAACGACTATTTAGCATAAACTGCTCCCAAGTAGCTTTTCACTCCTCCCCCATTTTTCAATCCCTTGGGTGTGGGATTAAACAATTTTTCAGCCAGGTCGGCACTCATCTGCTTGGGGACAGGCCGACACTCACCATGATTCCAACCCCTAGAAGGCCTTTGACTTTTTAACAAATTATACCTGCCAAACAACTTCAAATGGAGGACTGCACTTACAGTTCCTTCATTAGAATAAATACCTTACAGCAGACAATGAAACAGATACAAAAGGTTTTTGAACATAAATCAGAGCAACATAGGGATGCAAACAGGCCACTCAGCCCCCTGAGCCTGTTCTGCCTGTTCAATCTGATCACACAGACACAATCAGATTTATTCACCCTTCCACTGTGTAGAACAGAACTCTTACAGTGTGGAGAGAAGAACAAGGTGTAGAGCTGGATGAACACAGCAGGCCAAGCAGCATCACAGGAACAGGAAAGCTGACATTTCGGGCCTAGACCCTTCTTCTAGGCCCAAAACGTCAGCTTTCCTGCTCCTGTGATGCTGACTTCACCTGCTGTGTTCATCCAGCTCTACACCTTGTTATCTCAGATTCTCTTGCATTTGCAGTTCCTACTACCCCTTACAGTGTGGAAGCAGGCCGTTCAGCATCAAACCTCTAAAGACGATCCCACCCAGACCCACCCCATCCCTGTAACCCTGCATTTCCCATAATTAGTCCATCTAGCCCGCATTTCCCTGGAATATTTTAGCGTAGCCAATCCACCCTATCCTGAACATCTTTGGACTGTGGGAAGAAACCGGAGCACCCGGAGGAAACCCACGCAGACACAGAGAGAATGTGCAAACTCCACACAGACAGTTGCCTGAGGCTAGAATTAAACCCAGGTCCTTGGTGCTGTCTGTCAGCAAAGCTAACCACTGAGCCACTAGGCCGCCTGAGTTCCATTTGCTAACAAAATTCTATTACACAGTTTTAAAATTAACAATCAATCCAATTGTAATTTGTGGAAAATATTCCCGAATATATTGCCATTGAGAGCTATTTCCTGATCTCATCCTCAAATGTCTGCCTCAAATTTTCTGATTATGTCCCTTGGTCCTTCACTTCCAATCAATAGAAAAAGTTTCTCCCAATCTATTCCACCTATTTCTCTTAAAAGCTTGAAAAATTCATTCAAGTTGCCCCTTCACCATCAGAATTGCAGGGAGAAAAAAACAGCTCTAGTTTCTTTAATCTCTCCCTACAGCTCAAAGGTCAGATGCCATTGTGGAAAATCTCTATAGCACTCCCTGCAGGCCCAATCTATCCTACCTAAGATATATCTACGTTCCAATTTCTTAGCCATCAGTTTTCAATGGCAGAAGGTTTTCAGGAGGGGTTGGAGAGGAGGCAGGCAGCCTCAAGAACATGAGAACTAGGAGTTGGAGTGGGCCACTCCACTTTCAAGATAACAAAGTGTGAAGCTGGATGAACACAGCAGGCCAAGCAGCATCTCAGGAGCTCAAAAGCTGACGTTTCGGGCCTAGGTGAATCTAGGCCCGAAACGTCAGCTTTTGTGCTCCTGAGATGCTGCTTGGCCTGCTGTGTTCATCCAGCTTCACACTTTGTTACCTTGGATTCTCCAGCGTCTGCAGTTCCCACTATCCCTAGCCACTCCTCTTTCGAGCTTGATCTGCCATTTAATACCATCAAAGTAATACCATTAATAACATCTCAGCATCAACTCCACTTCCTTTCCTGCTCTCCATACCCCTTTAACCCATTACTAATTAAAAATCTATCACCTCCTTAAATTTACTGTGTCCTGCTTCCATCACACTCTGGGGGAGTGAATTCCACAGATTCACAACCCATCGAAAGAAGTAATTCCTCCTCATCTCAGTTTTAAATCTGCCACACTTGATTCTAAAACTGTGACCTCTTGCTCTAGATTGTCCCACAAGGAATAGCATGCTCTCCATTCCTACTCATGAATGCCTCAACTGCGATTGCTTCCTAAGTTGAATAAGAGAAGACAGGGAACTGATTTGAGATCGGTCAGAGATCATGAAACATGAGCTGTTGTCTGTGGAAGTGCACCCCAGTGTGTGGGGAACTGTGCACCAGTGAGAGTCTGTATCTGTGAACAGTGTGTAAGTAGAACAGTACTCCAGAGATGCAGAGTGCGTAGTGGGACTGTACCTCAGTGAGAGTTGGTGTGTTTGCAACTACACCCCAGTGAGAGTCAGTGTGTGGGAAACTGCGCCCCAGTGAGACTCAGTGTGACAGGAACTATATCCCAGCGAGAGTCTGCATCTACAGATGCTTTCTCAGTGAGAGTCAGAACGTTTAGAACTGTACTCCTGTGAGAGGCAGTGTGTGTTTGTGGATCTGCACCCCAGTGAGAGTCAATGTATTTCGAACTGTACGCCAGTGAATGTCAGTGCCTGGGAGACTGCACCCCAGTGAGAGTCAATGTATTTCGAACTGTACGCCAGTGAATGTCAGTGCCTGGGAGACTGCACCCCAGTGAGAGTCAATGTATTTCGAACTGTACGCCAGTGAATGTCAGTGCCTGGGAGACTGTACCCCAGTGAGAGTCAATGTATTTCGAACTGTACGCCAGTGAATGTCAGTGCCTGGGAGACTGTACCCCAGTGAGAGGCTATTGTGCTGATCTATACACCAAGAGTGATAGTGTCTCTGGGGTAGATGGAGAAATGTGAGGCAACTTAAGCCCATTAAACCCTCAGCTACTCTGACCGTTAGTTCTGAGCTGGGGAGAGGAGGGGTGTGAATAATGACTCATTGTTGTTGCTGATTGATATCAATGACTTTGCTTGGACAACAGCATGCAATTGTATGGCACCTATGATGTGGTAAACAGCCCAACTGATTTCCCAGAAGCAGAATTAAACAGAAGTTGAAACTGAGCCACATAAGGAGGAAGGGATAAGTCAAAGAGATAGGTTTTAGGAAATATCTTTAAGGAAAGAGAAATAGAAAGAGAGAGAGGTTTAGGGATGAAATCTCAGAGCTTGGGGCCCAGGGAACTGCAATCATGGCCTCCAACAGTGAGGTGAAAGCAATGAGGGATTACAGAAAGCCTGAGTTGGAGGAACACAGAGAATGCAGGAGATTATGGGAATAGAGAAAGGAGAGGCCATGGAGTAGTCTGTCAGCAAGGACGTAATTCACACAGTTGGACAGAACAGAGAATACATCAAGGACCACAGTTCAAATTGAGAGATTACTGATGTTTATTGTGCATTTTGGCTTGGGAAGGAAACATTTGAGAATTTACGTCATCAAGAGGTCCAAAAATGTAAATTGTTCATTTAAACTCAACCCAAAATGTTATTTTAATCTAAAGACAAGGATTCATACAAGACATACCTTTAACTTAGTGAACAGGAAAACATAGAAGACTTTCTCTTCATAGATGATGATGTAGTGGCAAATTCACCAGACCTGGAAACCCAGAGCCCAGATTACTGCTCTGAGGATATGGGATCAAATCCCAACTCTGGTGGAATTTAAATTTGAGTAATAAAGTCTGGAATTGAAAACCAGTCTCAGTGATGGTGACCATGATGCTATCATTGATTGTCATAAACCTATTCACTGATGTCCTTTCGTGAAGAAAGTCTGCTGTCCTCCCTTGTTCTGGCTTACATGTGACTCCAGGCTCACAGTAATGTGATTTATTCCTATGTGCCCTCTGAGATGGCCAGGTAGGCTACACAGTTCAAGGGCAATTAGGGATGGGCAACAAATTCTGGCCTTGCTAGCAATCCTCACATTCTGTAAAAGACTAAATTAAAACATTTAAGTGATCAACACTTAGAACAGACTTTGAGCAATGCAGTCAAACACCCTGGAAATACAGAAGTAACAATTAGAAGTTATTGAGCTGGTTCTGAATGGTCCTCCTCACTTGCTACTGTGTCATTTTGGAGTGTCAAAATAAGTTAGGACGGCTAGACATTTGCCAAATCTGTGACCCAAGCGGGAGATGCCAAGTGTTGCAAGGTTGTGATATCTCAGTGGTCAAACTGCCCGTTGATGCAAGCCTGATCGTCTCATCGTGACAGTCCCTAACGTGGACATCAGACAGCAAGAGTCAAGTGCGGGGAAAGAAGAGAGATATTCAAGTGACATTCTAAAGCAGTTAGATTGAGATTGTGTAAAATATTTACCACTCTAAGGGCTTTGGTAAAGGAGGTGACATTAGAACTTCAGAAAGCTGCTCCAGGGAGCCACCAGGTGGTCAGAGACCAGATCTACAACTTGCTCCATCATCATTTACTACTTCGCAATCAATAGGCAATGGGCACTCAATAAAGTGATTGAGAATAATAACACAAGTGAGGTTCGTGAGCAGTAAGTGCAAGACTTTGTAAAAATACAAAGCTGTTAACTGAAAATTCCTCTCATTCCAATTTTCTAATTTTTCTGCTTGAGCTTCTGAGCCAAGTCCTTGATCATTCCCGCAGGGGGCCATGCGTTGTGGCTGGGAGCATGAAACAGGTCTGATGTCTAAATCCCGAGCCTCCACCTGTCAATTTCTGTACTGTGTTTTCCCTTAGAAATCAAATTAATTCTTTTATCCCCTACCTGCCTCCTTCCTCTTGCCATTCTCACACCAGGTGCCCGGGAGCCGACACAAACTGTCCAAGAACAAAGCTCCTGGTCGCCTGACAATGGGCTGTACAAGCTGCGACCTCAGCCAGTCAACCACAAAGCATCGAATGTGCCCTTTCAGCACCTCTGGCACAGCATGGACCATGACAGTGCATGAACAACAACCTGCATTCGCATGGCGCCCTGTGAAATGCCAAAAGTACAGTTTTGACCCTGAGCCACACCAGGAGATGATTTAAGCTAGGTTGGATTTTAAAGGGGCATTCTTTTTTAAAGAGGGGCAAGAGGTTGAGGGCAGCAATTGCAAAGCAGGAGGGACCCAAGCAGCTAAACCCTCGGCTGCCAGTTGATGAAGGGAGTAAGTTCTGAGGAAGGGTCACTGGTACCGAAACGTTAACTCTGTTTTCTCCTACACAGATGCTGCCAGACCTACTGAGCTTTTCCAGCAACTTTGTTTTTGTTCCTGATTTACAGCATCCGCAGTTCTTTTGTTTTTTTATGTTGGTGAAGGGATGTTGGCGACGTTTCAGGGGATAGAATTGGAAGAACACAGAAATATTGAAAGACAGGAGCAGACAGTGACAGGCAGGTCAGGGAGAAGGGTTTGAGTTAGAGGACCTAGACTAAATTAGCATCAGTGCTGGGACCATGCAACCACAATAGTTTAAGGAGATTATGCCTGAGGGCTGGATCTCTGTCGACAAACCCTCTATGAAAAGGGTTAGTGCAAAGCCTCAAGGAATAGACACAACACAACAGTTTCCAAATGGGAGACAGTTTACAGAAATGTTTTGCGGGAACAGAACAATTGGAGAGACTGGAAAGATGGAGATCTTGATGAAGCATATATAATAACAAAAAAGAATTATCATAGACTAGCTATAGCAAAGAAGGAAGTCATTCAGCCCTTTGCGTTGGTGCCAGCTCTGCAACAACAACTGAACCCTGACCTCTCTGGTGCAAACCTAGATATTCTCAATCAACCAGATGCATTAAACACACTTCTGGAGCAAGTGGAACTCGAATCCAGGCTGAATAGGCCAGAGGTAGGAATACCACTACTATACCACCAGAGACACTACCCTGCAAAGCTGTTCCCTTCAGATAATTATCCACTTCTTCTGAAAGTCCTGACTGACCCTGCCTCTACCATGCTGCCTGCCAGTGTGCTCCAGATCCTAATCATTCTCTCTGTTAAAAAAGATATATTATGTATATTAAATATATTTTAAAAACATATATTACCTCACGTTCCTTTGCTCCAATTGCTTACAAGTAATGAAGTGAATTCGAAATGTTGCTTTAAAATAAAAAAAACTGATAAAGCCAGGCATTATAACTGCAAACCAGTGAAGGGTGCATTCATAAGGTACAGAATAACCTCATACAAACTTGTGGGAAATATCTGCACTAATTTCCAATCTGGGTTGTGAAGATGTTAGGCTGGGGGATGGGACTGGTGCATATAAATGCAGGTCGAGAAGAGTGAGGACACTGAAAGGGATTAGCTTCAACGAGCTCAGGGGCCATTATTAATCGTCCTTGACTTGTCTTGTGTTTATGAAGAGACCAAGCTTTAAATTCTAAGCTTGCAATGTTGACTGCAATTTTGTCGTTTTAACTGACTGGGGACCTGAGACAAGGAGCCTACGTAATTACAACACCAGCTCTTGGATGGCCCTGTGTGCCTGTAACAGCCATCTCACACGCCTCTTTAAAATTGCTAGCAGTGGTTCAGGAGATGTCACCTGAACTCAGCAGCCTCTTGCCTTCACTCGATCGGTCGGGGCTGCAGTTTCCCCAGGGGGTAGCTGTTCAGAGCTGGGCTCCCTCTGCTCCTGCTGTCAATCACACCTCGCGGTGACATGTCAAGTCCCATGTCAGCTCCCATCAGCCAGAGCCGCAGCTCATCTCAGAGCAGCATTTGCAAAGCTGCGCCAGGTAATCAGACTTCTCCTGCTTCTCAGGAGGAGCCCCCTGTACAAAGAAGAAACAAACAAACAAAAAAAACACAAACAAACCACTTGTCCTGGCCAACGTGGGGCTGGATGGGTGGGGGCATGATACTGATATCTCACCTTGCCCTCCATGTGACAGCGTCACCAGAGGGTGGGGTCGGCTATTCAACTATAGGGGCACTGCTACGGGGTCCAGCCAAGCCTTGGTGCTTCCTAGTACTGGTCACTCACCTCTGATTGGGAGTGGGACTTTTGCCCGATTCCCTCTCCCTTTCTCGAGTCCACAGTCCCTCTCGGTTCATGGACAGAATTCAGTCTAATTCCCCTTTTGAAAGCACTGCCTCCCCCAGCACATCTGCTGTGGCTAAGATGGAGAGACCTTTCTGCCCTTCTGCACGATACTCCTTCATCTTCTAACTCCCTCACCTCCTGTGACTTGTACTACACAACAAGGACACTTTTGTGTCCTAGTCAGAGAAAGGAAGGACTTACATTTAGATAGCACCTTTCATAATCTCAGGCCACCCCGAAGTGCTTTTGGACCATAGGAACCACTGAAGTGTTGTTATTTTGGAAAAGGAGGCAACAATTTGTGCGCAACAAGATCCACCGAAAACAACAGACCCAATTAACAACCAGAACATCACTCATTCTTGTGATCTTCATTGCCGGTTTAATATTTTGTTTTCTTGGTTATTCATTCACAGGTGTAGGCATCGCTGTCTGAGCTAGCAAGTATGGCCCGTCCCTAGTTGCCCCTAAGTAGGTGGTAGTGAGCTGCCTTCTTGAAACTCCGCATTCCATAAGCGGTAGGGACACCTCACAACGCTAATAGGGAGGGACTTGCAGGATTTTGACCCAGCGACACTGAAGGAACGGCGATATATTTCCAAATCAGGATGGTGAGCCGGTTGGAGAGGGACTTGCAAGGTGGCGGTGTTCCCATTTCCTCCTCAATGATAGAGGTCACGGGTTTAGAAGGTACAGTCTGAGAAACCTCGGTGAATTTCTGCAGTATGTCTCATAGATGATACTCACATTTGCTGCTAGGCGTCGGTGGCATCTTCCAAGAGGAACTCCCAAGCTCGCTACAAAAAGAATGCATGAATGACATGGTATCTGCAACCTTTCCCCTAAAGGGGCCTTGGTTTAACACAATAATTGAAAGGTGCTCTCTCAATACTGCACTGCTGCACTGTCAGCCTGGATTATGTGTTCATCTCTCTGGAGCAGGACTCAAAATCCATTGACTTCTGATTCAGGGTCAAGAGTGCCACTAAGGTTAGCAACCTAAATAATTCACTCTCCAAAAAGGACTGCAACGTGTCAAAGAAGAGAATGCTCCAGGTGATCGAAGTGATCAAAACAGATGGTGCCTCTGAACTCGTGAAATCTAAACTGTATGTTGAAATTGGCCATGAAAAAAAATGCATTTACAACATTAATGACAGTGTGATCATGGTTACACGGCATTACCTTCGCTGGCAGGAGGCTGTAATTACAGGGTAGTCTGTTGACAAGGCTTTTGATGGCACTGCAGTGCCCACTCTGGCAGGAAGGCAGAATTACAGTGTGACATGTTTACATAGGTTTGATGAGTTGAAAATGCCTGGACTAGCAGGATGGTGGAATTATCAGTGTCAGCTATTTACATAAGGAGATTTTAATTATGGAATTCATAATGGAAATAGTTTATAAGGGGATTATTACCATATTGTACAGAAGCATTTAATTGTAGAGTCAAGGAATCAGATATGGACTACTCAGAAATGTATCCATTACTTTGCTGATGAAACTAGTTCTGTTAGGAGTGACAGTGTGCAAACTGATGCCCAAGCAGCATAAGATCATACAGGTCATCTTGGGCTAACTTCATCCGAATTCACCTCTAACCATCCAATACAAACGGCCTTCCTTTCACAATCTCTTTCCAAACTGAAGGGTTTAACGGCCTAATCCTTTTGCTTAAAACAAACAGATCTATTGTTTTATCCCAACTTTCAGAGCAGACACATTATAACAGAAGCCACATATCCATTCACTGTAAAATGCACTGGGGTATCTCAGAGTTTTGTGAGGCGCTACATAAATGCACCCTTTTCTTCTGCACTTTCTTTCAACATGTTTTTACCTGATTCTTTTTAAGTGTCAACTAATTAAGAACTGATCATTTATTTTCTGCCAGCACCTTCCATTCTTCTGGTCTCTAATTTTGCCCGAAACCTAATGGAAGGAGAGACAGCAGGAGAGAGAGGGAGTGAAGTAGACCATGAGATGTAGGAGCAGAAGCAGGCCATTCAGCCCATTGAGTCTACTCCATCATTCAACGACATCACGGCTGATCTGATCATCCTCAACTCCATTTTCCTGCCTTTTCCCCTCATCCCTCGATTTCCTACTGATTAAAAATCTGTCTTGGGCTTGAATATATTTAGGGCAGCACGGTGGCTCAGTGGTTAGCACCAGGCACTCAGGTTCACTTCCACCCTCGGGCCACTGACTATGTGTGAAGTTTGCACATTCTTCCTGTGTCTGCGTGTTTTCCTCTAGGTGCTCTGGTTTCCTCCCACTGTCCAAAGATATAGAGGTTAGGGCAGATTGGCCGTCCTAAATTGTCTCATAGTGTCCAGGGATGTGCATACTGTGTGATTAAGCCATAGGAAATGTAGGGGCATGGGGACAGGGTAGCAAGGTTGGTCTTGGTGGGATGCTCTTGGGGAACTGGTGAGGACTTGAAGTGCTGAATGGCCTGCTTCCACACTGCAGGGAATCTATAATTCTTAATGCCCTAGCCTCAAGAGCCATCTGTGGTAAAGAGTTCCACAGATTTACAACCCTCTGAGAGAAGAAATTCTTCCTCATCTCTGCGTTAAATGAATAACTCCTTGCACAGAGATTATTCTGGCTTGTCCTACTCTCTCCCACAATGGGAAAAACTTCTACTCTGTCAACCTCCCTAAGAACCTTGTGCGTTTCAATGAAGTTTCCTCTCATTCTTCTCAACTCCATTGAGTACAGGCTCAACATTCTCAACCCCTCCTCATAGGACACTCCCTCCATACCTGGGGTCAGCCTAGTTAAACTTCTCTGGATTGCCTCTAATGCCAGTATTTCTTTCCTTAGATAAGGGGCCCAACACTGTTCTCAGTATTCCTGTTAACATAGCAAGGTGTAGAGCTGGATGAACACAGCAGACCAAGTAGCAGAGGAGCAGGAAGGCCGACGTTTCGGGATTTTCTGCAGACGGGTTCAGACCCGAAATGTCGGCCTTCCTGCTCCTCTGATGCTGCCTGGCCTGCTGTGTTCATCCAGCTCTACACCTTGTTATCTCAGGTTCTCCAGCATTGGCAGTTCTGACTATCTCAGTATTCCTGGCGTGGCCTGAGTAGTGCCTTGTATAGATTTAGCAAAGCCTCCCTACTTTTATACTCCATTCACTTACGAAATAAAGGCCAAATTTGCATTTGTCTTTCCTATTACCCACTGAAACCCAGATGCTAGTTTTTTTTTCTCTGATTCATGCACAAGGACTTCCAAATGCATCTGAGTTGCAGCTCTCAGGCAAAGTGCATTACCTCACATTTTCCTGCATTATATGCCATCTGCCACGGTCTTGCCCACTCATGTAACATGTTTGCATCTCTCTGCAAACTCTTCAGGTCTTCGCTTGTTCTCCGACCCACTTTTATGTCATCCACAAATCTTGCACAAATCCTCCTGTGAATAGAGAAGGAAAAATAAAAAGAGAGACAAGAACATAGAGAGGGGGAGGAGGAGGGAGGGAAAGGGAGAAGGAAAGGCAGAGAGGGAGAGAGACAGGGAAGGAGGGAGAGAGATACGAGGTGCTTGTGAGATGGGAAGGAAGCAGTAGGAGGGAAAGAGAGAGTGAAGTAGTCAGTGAGGGAGAAAAGGAGAGAGTGAGGGAGAAAAGGGGAGAGACAGTGAGGAGGGAATAGAATAGAGTGAGGTTAGGAGAGTAAAGGGTGGGAAAAAGAGACATAGGAAGCAAGACAAATGGAAGACAGAAGAGGAAGGAGAGAGGGAAAGGGAAGGATGGAATAAAGGAGAGACAGAGGAGGAACATTGGGAGTGAGGAAGAGCAAGAGAGGTGGGGAGGGCAAGAGATAGAGAAAGGAAAGGAAGGGAGTAGGGTTTGATGGAGTGTGGGAGGCTTTGGACAGAAGGTCGTGCAACTCATCTCGGCAAAGAGGTGAGCGGAAACACTTGACTGAACCCCAACCACCAAATCGCCCCCTGTCCCCAACTTCACTAGCTGAAGAACAGCAATAGAGAGGACAGGAGCAATTACCTGTCACTGGTCTGACCTCCATAGAGGGTCAGGTGAAGGTGAGGGACCGACAAAGGACTGTGCCAAAGAAAAACTAACTTATATCAGCATCAACTGCATGGTGCTGCAGGCTTGAGGGGAGATGAGTCTCAAGCCTCATAAAAGACTGGCTCACTGGAAAAATAATTTCTGGAGACTTGTTGCGGATACAGAGTGAAGCGGTTTACAGGATTAGTCTCAAGCTATTTAATCATTCATTTGCCAAACTGAATTGAAATTAAAAACACACACAAAAAGATTGACTACTATAATTAATTAAGCTGAAATTATCTTTTACAAGGTGTTAATTTGGAAAATGATTAGATTTCCAACATGAGGCTGCCTGCGCTAGATTGATAACACATAGCTCGA
This sequence comes from Stegostoma tigrinum, assembly GCF_030684315.1. Classification (NCBI taxonomy): domain Eukaryota; kingdom Metazoa; phylum Chordata; class Chondrichthyes; order Orectolobiformes; family Stegostomatidae; genus Stegostoma; species Stegostoma tigrinum. The sequence goes on from NC_081392.1 coordinate 11,622,789, forward strand.
CTGGGCCTAATGAGAGATGTGGAGGTGTTTGAATCAGGACCCAGTTTGTTAGCCCTTCAGCCATTATAAAGAGGCTCATAGCCTCACACTCTTTCTTTCTCCCTCGTTCCTTCTTTCTCTGCCTCATTTCCCTTCTCCCTCCCTTCTTCTCTCATTCTCTCCTTTTCATTTGCACCTTCCTTCTCCCTCACCTTCTCTCTCGTTTCCTCTTCAGTCCGTTCCTTTTCCTTTCATTCTGCCCACTCTCTTCCGTCCTGCCCTCCCAGCCTCGTGTTCTCCCTCACTCATCCTGCCCTCCTACCCTGTGTCTGGGCAATGTTCCTAAGAGGTGCTGGGTGGTGTGTGCCAGTAGCCATTCAGGTGCAAGTCGTGGAGGCAGTAAGGACTGTTCAGCTGCAGCAGGCATCACAAACGGTGCCTTTCATCTCATGATCGGGAGTCGGAAGCCCTGTCTGTCCCCTTTTTTTGTGTGAGTGATGGCTAGGAGATTTATAAGAACCACTTGTAAATGCAATAGGACCGAACCCAGCCCTGCACACAAACGTGGTGATGGCACGGTCAGGTACCCCAATAAACACAGGCAAACTATCTGCCAACACTGCCCCAAAACATGATATTCATCAAGCCTTGTCACCTACTGATCATTGTCCACTGTCTCAGTCCGTGCCCTCTGCTGGGCCCAGGCGGGTAGGTGGTCCTGCTGAGGAGAGGAGGCATGTGGCAGGGAAGGCCACTGAGCCCCGTCCCCCTTCCCTGCTGACACTAAAGATCAAAGGCCACATCTGTATAGCTACTGGCTCCCTATGTCTGAGAATCCCAGACCTCTGCATCAGCCGAGACACAGGGCCAGATGGGCTTTAACACAAATCTAGACCACCCAGCCCCACCGCACCTCTAACCTCTCACTGCTGCTGAGGGACGCCCACACTGTCGGAGGTGCCACGTCCTGTAGGACTTTAGGGGAGGGTGTGTGTGTGTGTGTGTGTCCACCCGGCCCATCAGGCTGCTTCTGGCTCATTGTAATGGCGGTCCAATCGGTTCCACTCTGCTGCCCATTTTGCAAAGGTTCAGTAATTACTTTTGCTACTCCCCACCCTGTGCGTCAAGCCTTTCCAAGGCTGTCCGTTATCTGCCCTCTCAGGTGGGCATAAAAAATCCAAGGGCGCTGTTTCAAGGCAGTGCGGCGTTGGGGAAGGTCAAAATTTATCCTCCAGCTGCGTGAGAAATGTTCACGAACTGGTCACTTGTCTCGCTGAGGCTGCATGGACTCGGTTCTGCGAACGCAAGAGTCGGCGAGGCGAAAGAACGAAAACTAAGACTTATTTGTGGTTGCGAGAGGCATAAACTCAAGGAACAAACTGTTCTTCAGCGATTTAATTGGAGAATTTCTGAACATTATCTACTTTACTCAGTGCACCAAGAGCCAGCTCATGACATTAGATTAATCATTTCAAAAAGGCACAATTATTGTCATCATAATTCACAATTATGCAAAACTCCAAACCCTGTCACTTGACCTTTAGTTCCTAATCTAGAGGAGACGCACTGATAATTACCATCATTTCACTCTCAGCTGAATACTACAGGATGCAAATGAGGGGGCGGAAGGTGGAGAGAATTCTGACTGGGCCGTGGTGAGTCAGTCGCAGAGTGACAGTGGGCCAGGCGAGAAGTCACCAGACTGCCTGGGATCTGCCGTGGGGAGCAGACCCACGTCCTGACCCCGACACTGAGGGGGCTTCCCCTTTAACACCACCAGGTTGTAGCTGTCAATCATCAGGCAGCAAAACCGCAGGGCAGATCTCACAGCCCCTTGGCAAGCTGCATCTGTAATGCACAGCCACATTCAAAACCAACTGATATATTTTATCATCCCCCCCCCCCCACCCCCCGCTTAACACACACACACTCCTACAATTCCTTCCCCGGGATGGCCAGCAGCAGGATTTGTGCATTAACTCTCAAAAACCCAACTGCAAAAGCGTTCCTCTTGTCGTTGCAGGAACTTCCAAACAACAGCAGCTGACCGCATTTATGTAGTGCCTTTTGCATCATAAACCCTTGCCCCAACCCTCTGCCAGGGTGGGGTCCGCAGGTGTGCCCACTATGTGGCCAGTGATCCGTGCAAGGCGAAGCTGGTTAGATAAGATGGCCACAATCTTGGTCAAAGAGATTAGTTTTACAGACTAGACTTCACATAGAAACAGTGAAAATTTGATCAGGAGTGGGCCATTTGGTCCTTCGAACCTGCTGCACTGTTTGTTATGATCACGGCTGATCATCCAACTCCAGACTGCTTACCCACTCCTTCGTCTGCCCAACTGTTTTTCTCTCTCTCTGGGCTCCATCTTCATTATTTACTCCTCGCCCCACCTCACCTTCAGCATATATCCTGACCCTTTCCCAGCTCAAATCAAGTCAGTGAAAAAGGGTGACTGGACCTGAAACATTAGCATGGCATTCTCGCCACAGACGTCGCCGGATCTGCTCATTTTTGCCAGCAATTTCTGTTTTCTGATTTGGAGCATCGACAGTTCTTGGGTTTTTCAATGACCTAGTCCCATTTCTCCCCATACTCTTCGATCCCTTTAGCACCAAGTGCTATATTCAACTCCTTCCTGAAATCATTCCATGTTTTGGTCTCGACCGCTTTCTGCGATGGGGAATTCCACAGGCTCCCTGCTTTCTGGGTGAAGATGTTTCTCCTCCTAGCAGTCTTAAATGGCCTATCCTTTATCCTTAGACTGTGACCTGGTTCTGGACTCCCCAGTCATTGTGAACATCCTTCCTGTATCTACCTGGTCCAATCCTGTTAGGATTTTACAAGATTTCTATGTGATTCTCCCTCTCAGTTTTCTAAACTCCCGCAATAGAATCCTAACATTCCAATTTTTCCAATGGTTCTTCGCAGGTCAGCCCTGCCATCCCAGGAATCAGTCTGGTGCACCTTGGCTACATTCCCTCTTTAGTTGCAGACCAAGTGGGAGAATATGAAAGGGAATTGTATGCTAGTGGCTCTGTCCTTATCCAATTCGTTTTGGAGCAGAGTCTTTAGCTAACGTTTTGGATTTGGAGGCAGTTGGGGGCGGGTGGAGAAATTTTTGATTTTTAAAAAAATAAAATTGACAGGATGTTAGAATAATTTATTGCCTGTTTCTAACTGCCTAGAGAGCAGTTAATGGTCATCCACATTGCTGTGGGTCTGGAGTCAAGTGTAGGCCAGACTGGGTAGGGATGGCAGATTTTCTTCTCGAAAAGAGCTTTAGTGAACCAGATTGTTCCAGATTTTTGCTTGGTTGAATTCAAACTTGGCCATGGTGGGATTCAAACCCAGATTCCCAGGACACTGCCTAGGTCTGTAGATTAATATTTTAGTGATAATGCCACTAAGGCTGTCAGCTCCCTTGACTAGTATCTGTCGTAGTGACCAGGAAGCTAGGAAGACCATGGTAAAATCCCATTTGGTACATTAATGTCACTCCCTGGTCTGGCCTGCATGTGACTCCAGACCCACTGCAATGAGGTTGACTCTAACTGCCGTCTGAAGTGGAACTAACAAGCCCCAGAGTTACATCAATCATAATTATGGATGGGCAATAAATGCTGAACAATGGCAACATTCTGCGAATAAATAATAAAATGTGCTGGCTTTAGTCATCGATGTTGGTGCAGGTGAGATGGGAGGAATGCATTGTCTCACTCCAGTCCCACTATTCCAAAGGCCACAAATGAAGTGAATTGTTTTAGTCAGTTCCTGATGTGGCAAATCATAAGCTCTCTCTACCTACACAAAAAGATCCATCAACCCCAGGCTTCTTTAATAAGCGCAAAGTTATTGATTAATTATAAAACAAGTGAATTCAACAAAGCTTAAAAACTGGTTAACACATCTAATTTGTAATATGAAAATATAAATATTTATCTCTAAATAATTCAAAACTCATTCTCACACTCTCTCTCCCACGGGCACACACACACACACACACACACACACACACACACACACACACACACACACACACACAGTGGCTCAGGGGTCAGCACTGCTGCCTCACAGCACCAGGGACCCGAGTTCGATTCCACCCTCGGGCAACTGTCTGTGTGGAGTTTGCACATTCTCCCCGTGTCAGCGTGGGTTTCCTCTGGGTGCTCTCGTTTCCTCCCACAGTCCAAAGATGTGCAGGCTAGGTGGATTGGCCGTGCTAAATTACCTGTAGTGTTCAGGGGTGTGTTATAGGGGGATGGGTCTGGGTGGGATGCTTCAAGGGGCGGTGTGGGGCCGATGGGCCTGTTTCCACACTGTAGGGAATCTAATCTAATCTAATCTACACACAAACTCTCTCTCTCACACACACACTCTCTCACACTCTTTCTCACACATACTCACACTCACAACACACTACTGACACATGTACTGCCTTTCTCACACACACTCTCTCATAAAGTCAAACATTTTCACACACTTTCACACACACTCTTATAAACGCTCACTCTCTCTCTCACACAGAGATAACAAAGTGTGGAGCTGGATGAACACAGCAGGCCAAGCAGCATCTTAGGAGCACAAAAGCTGACGTTTCGGGCCTAGACCCTTCATTAGAAAAGGGGGATGGGGAGAGGATTCTGGAATAAATAGGGAGAGGGCGGGAGGCGGACCAAAGATTGATAGAGGAGAAGATAAGTGGAGAGGAGACAGACAAGTTAAAGGGTTTGGGATGGAGCCTGTAAAGGTGAGTGTAGTTGGGGAGGTAGAGAGGGGATAGGTCAGCCCTGGGAGCATGGACAGGTCAAGGGGTCAGGACGAGGTTAGTAGGTAGGAAATGGAGGTGCAGCTTGAGGTGGGAGGAGGGGATAGGTGAGAGGAAGTACAGGTTAGGGAGGTGGGGACGAGCTGGGCTGGTTTTGGGATGCAGTGGGGGGAGGGGAGATTTTGAAGTTGGTGCAATCCACATTGATACCATTGGGCTGCAGGGTTCCCAAGCGGAATATGAGTTGCTGTTCCTGTAACCTACGGGTGGCATCATTGTGGCACTGCAGGAGGCCCAGGAAAGACATGTGTCTGAGGAATGGGAGGGGGAGCTGAAATGGTTTGGGACTGGGAGGTGCAGTTGTTTATTGTGAACCGAGCAGAGCTGTTCTGCAAAGCGGTCTCCAAGCCTCCGCTTGGTTTCCCCAATGTAGAGGAGGCCACACCGGGTACAGCAGCTCTCACACACACACTATTTTACACATGCACGCACATGTTCACACACTCTCACACACATACATAAACAAATAAGCACACATGCATGCACACACACGCATGCACACACACACATGCACACAGTCATACGTACACACACATGTGAACACAGTCACGCACACGGGCATGTGCACACAGCCCCATCCACACACACACACACACACACACACAAACTCTCTCACACGCACATGTGCACACACATCTACTTGTGCATGCAAACACACGTGCATACACACACAAACTCTCTCACACACTCAGCCACACGTGCACACATGCATGTGCACACAGTCGCACACACACGCACACAACCACACACACGTGTGCATACAGTCTCACACACAGTCACACGCACTCACACACGCATGAACATAGTCTCTCTCACACACGTCCACACAGTCGCACACACACGTGCATACAGTCACACACACACATGCACACACACACATACACACATGCGCGCACGCGCACGTATACACGGCAAAGAGGATAAAATGGATTTCAGTCTGCAGAAAATTCACTTGGGCCAAAACAAAATTGTTGGCCAATAACAGTTAGTTCTTGAAGGGGGGACAAAGATAAGATGTGGAACATTTAGATGGCATTCTGGCAAATGTTAACGTGTCACAAAGACATGTGCAAGGCGCAATTTGCACAGGAAACATGATGCAGGTCGTTCTGCCATAACGCATGTTTCATTAACACAAATTGGTTGGTATGCGATTGATGAATAGTGGACATTGTTCGGATAGCACAGACTTTCTGCTGTACAGTGTAGTGATCTTCTATAGCAATTGCCCTATAATGCAATTTCCACCTAATGCAATTTTCTGTTTCACAAGGTCACACACATGACTACAGGTAGTTCTCCTATAAGGCGATAGTTGCGTTCTTGCATGACATCGCGCTATGGACAACTGAACTATACAAAATCACGTTACAGACAAATCGCTAGACAAAATCGCTATACCTGTACAGCAGAGAGTTTGCGTTATCCAAGCCACATCCTGCACAAGCTTTTCCCCAACTGACCAAAACAAATTCCACTTCATGCCAAAACAATGTTTGGACACAGCAGTCATAAACCAGTCACGACCTTCAGCAAACCATGCGGCAATTAGCTGAAACCATATGGTTTCCAAGAAATGTCTTGATAAAGAATGAGTTCCAATGGTACCCTTTCTCCAGTTGGAAAATCTACTCCCCTGAAAGTACAGCACTCCCTGACTACTACACTGTAGTGTCAGGTCCAGCAAGCAAGGCAAAAATATATGGGGAGCGATAGCATGTGAGTTGGATATAAGGAGATACAAGTATGTACGCATATTTAGCAACATATATAGCAGAGCATACAGAGATAAAGAGAGATGGAGCAGGAGATACAGCAAGATGCAGATACTGATTGGTATGGAGCGATATAGGTGAGTGAACAGAGAAAGCTGCAGAGGCAAACACACACAAATATACAGAGCAGCACACAAACATACGTAGAGGAAAATACAGAGAAACTCAGAGGCAGACAGGGTAATATCTAAGAGACCACACACACAAAGATTGAGATTTCTACTCCCCCCTCCCCTCAACTGAAGCACCCAGCTCCTGCACTGGAAAGTCAAGGACAAACATTCTCCCATCTGAATAACGCAATGAATTGAGAAACATTCTGTTTAGAAATTGTATTTAAGAAACAACAATTAGACGAACCAAAAGGGCAATACATTTAACCGAGCAGAATGCAAGATCGGAAGGAGTATTGGTGGGAAAAGGATGAATTTGAAAGGATGGTATTGGTCTCAGTTGCCTGGTGTGGCTATATTTTGGTGGCTGGGTTCATTATAAAGTAATTAACAGTGTCTTTACAGAGAGTATTTCATTGAGACAGCAACGTTATCAGTGAGAGGCAGCTGCTGAGCTAAAGGCAAGTACTATTTAACCCCACTACATCAGATGCTGGGCACTACCAGTGTGTCACAGGCTCTGAGGCATCTTCACACTGCCCTGAAATGCCCACGATCTCTGGTCAGTTGAGATATCCTTGGATGTGCACATTGTCTCGTCACCCAAAATCAAAGCTTACATTTACATCGTAACCTTCGTGACTCCAGACCTTCCCCAGAGTGCTCCCCAATCAGTGAGCTACTTTTGAAGTGTGTCTCCCGTGGTGTTGTAGGAAACAGCTAAGTTGCCCTCAGCATGATAGCAGAGGTAGCCAAGTGATTGATCCCTTGAGTTAAGGGGTAACAGAGTGTGGAGCTGGATGAACACAGCAGGCCAAGCAGCATCTTAGGAGCACAAAAGCTGACGTTTCAGGCCTAGACCCCTCATCAGACCCTTCATCCTCTATTGAGAAAAAGGCAGCAAATTTATCACCTCTGACAGTGCACCAGTCCTTCAGCCCTTCACTGTATTATGAGGAGCTGGATGATGTAGTGGTGTATTGTCACTTAGTTAGATATTGAGACATTGGGCCTGTGTCTTGCTGATGTGAGTTCGAATCGTAGAATCCCTACAGTGCTGATTCAACACCTTGGGTTTGCACTGACATTCCAAAGAGATTCTCACCCAGACCCAGCACCAACCCCACCCCCAATCCTTTCCCCATAGCCCTGCATTTCCCACGGCCAGTCCACCCTAACCTGCACACCTTTGGACTGTGGGACGAAACCGGAGCACCTGAAGGAAACCCACACAGACACGGGGAGAAGGTGCAAACCCCACACAGACAGTCGCCCCAAGGCTGGAATCAAACCCAGGCCCCTATGAGGCAGCAGTGCTAACCACCATGCCATTCTGCTGCTGAGGGGCACTCGGTGAAACATGAGCTAATTAAAAATCTGGAATTTTAAATAGCTAGTCTAATGATGACCTTGTATCTAGTGTCAGTTGTCATTAAAAAGAACACATCAGGTTTACTGAAAGGAAAAAGGGTCAATTAGCTCAGCTGGCTGGAAGGCTAGCTTGTGATGTGGCATGGTGACCACACGGTGGGTTCAATTTCTTGACTTGCTGACTTTACCCTGAAGGATTCTCCTCAACCTCTCCCCTTGCCTGAGGCATGGTGACTCTCAGGTTAAACCGTCACTGGTCACCTCTCACTAATGAGAGGCTGTGGAGGCTCCCCCTTTGCCCTCCTTACCTATTCTGGCCTACATGTGACTCCAGGCCCACAGATTGACTCTTAACTGATGAAATGACCACCAATCAGCTCAAGGGCAACTAGGGATGAGTGCCAAATGCCCACATTGCATGCAAGAATAAAAAGAAACAAGCTAATTTCTGTGGAGTAGGATTTGAGCCATCATGCTTCTTTCTTCAAAGATTCCTTTCAGAAATCCTTGAACCCAACCTGATTCCCTTCACTCCTATCTACAGTTAACCCAGTTCAATGCCATCGCAACTGCAACCCTTTCAGGAGGCAGGAGCATAAATTAAATGTCCCCAGAAAATATGTTGCAAATATTCCAGTGAGGCCTGACTGCACCTTCTCTAATTAAATCAAATCCAGAGAAATGGCAAAGAGAAAGCAAAATATCGCCAGGTGGTCCGGCAATCCTGAGGCTTAAGTTTAAATTAGTGAAGGTAATTTTAAACAAAGAGCAGAAGGCATTTGTTTCATTCAAAGATGGGGAAATGTTTTCACAGTAAGCTCCTGGGTAAGGCAAGGAAGCAGGCAAGGAAGCCTAAGGGACTTGCAAAATTCAGCTGTAGTTGGGAGTGAGAATATGAGGGAAATGGGCTGCGATTGGAGGGTGAGGGTACAGATGGGTGGGTGGTTTGATGGGTCAGTAGCAGTTCTGTGGGTGACAGTCTTTGATATCAGAGATAGTAAGAACAGCAGATGCTGGTGTCAGAGATAACACAGTGTGGAGCTGGAGGAACATCGCAGGCCAGGCAGAACCAGAGGATCAGGAAAGCTGACCTTCTTCAGAAATAAGGGTCCTGACCCAAAATGTCAACTTTCCAGCTCCTCTGATTCTGCCTGGCCAGCATGTGAAGATGTGATATTTTGCATTACTCAGGGTTCCATGTTTGTTCGTCAGTGACAGATACTGTCATAATCTGGATGAAGACTTATCTTTTAATTTCAATTTCCCCCTAATACCTTGATAGGGGAGAGCCAGCACAACCACAGTCCCATCTCCAGTGATCCTGGTAAAGCACCATTGTTTTATAATTAAATACCACAATATGACCACTGTAACATGCATTTTTGTCCTGGGAGTACAGTAGGGATAGGTTATAGCCCTGTGGTAGGATTGCTAGTCTATTACTTCAAAGACTCAGGTAATGTCCTGGGGACCATGGTGGAAGTCAAATTCAATAATAATCTGGAAATAGAAGTCTAATGATAACAATGAATCCATTGTTGATTGTCAGGAAAAACCCATCTGGTTCGCTAACCTTTGAGGAAGGAAACTGCCATCCTTACCTGGTCTGGGCCTACGTGTGACTACAGACCCACAGCAATGTGTTTGACTCTTGACTCCCCTCTGGGCAATTAGAGATGGGCAATGAATGCCGGTCCAGCCACACACACCCTCATCAAGTAAATGATTGAAAATAAAATAGTTGTGTCTGGACTAACATCCTCAAATCCTATGTGGAAGTTTGAGAAATTTCAGAATAGGTTATATTCCAAACCCCGTCGGGACAAGTAAATATGATAGAGAGAAGTGAACTTTCAGTTAAAAGCTGAAAAAAATGACACAGTAAGAGTTCACATTTTACTGTAACATATGATGAAAAGCACTACTGATTAAAAACTATTATTTACTTGTGGCAAATATATATTTTAAACTGAAGCGAATAATGTATCCCCTTTACACTTTTCATATCTTATGCTATCCATGCAAGTTCAAAACTGCACCCAACTTCCAATGGTTTTCTGTATCCCTCTCTTGTTGAGTGACACTCGTGACTGACCAGCCCTATGCAATTTTTTCAGTCTTCAGTGAGTTCCTTAAATCTACCACCTACAGGAAAACCCATTCTGATGATTCTTCTTCCCCTGACCATGTCCTAAGATGAATCTTCCAGAGTTCCTACAAGACTTCAGAGTGTGAGTCTTCAAATAGAGACTACCTGCCACCCCCATCTGGGCTAATTCACCAAGATAAGCAACCTTTCTCTCTCTCTCTTCGCAGATCACACAGAGCACTGCTGTCTGCTGTGATTTGTGGATCAAATCTACAGATTTGATTTGTAGGGAAGCTTGTAACCTGATCTCAAAATGCTTTCTACCCTGGCAAATTGAAACACTATCCTTGCATCAAGGTAGCAGTGCTAATTAACTACTCTTAAACACAATTCCCTTCTAGTTTAGACATAAGTGGACCCTTGACAGCAGGACAAAGTAACACCTCTCTGGGATTCAGCATTTACTTATGGCAAACATATTGTCTCCAAGTATAAATATGTTGCACATTCTTCTCAGTAAAACAATCCTAAAGCCTTCATTTGATCTCTAATAAACAAACCACTCAGGCTTAGAATCAGGTCATATAAACCCTACTTCACCCTAAATTCCCACAGCATCTTGTAAACCTCACAGTTATAACATTTCTTTTACTGTCTGAAGGGTAAGGAAAACAATAAAAGTGAACACGGCATTGTTCTAATCAATGCCACCTTCTGTATCAGGTCAGAGATAGTAAGAGCTGCTGATGCTGGAGTCAGAGATAACACAGTATAGAGCTGGAGAAATACAACAGGCCAGGCAGCATCAGAGGAGCAGGAAAGCTGATGTTTTGGGCCGGGACTCTTCTTCAGAAATGGGGAGGGGGAAGGGAGCTCAGAAATAGATAGAGGGAGGAAGGGTGGGGGTAGGGAAGATAGGTGGGATGGTGATAGGTGAATGCAGGTAGGCAGTGGTGGGGATGGGTTAGAGCGGTGGGAGGAACATCTTCTCTCCCACCTATCCGCTCCTCCCATCTCACTGACCAATCCCCACCATAGCCTACCTGCACTCACCTATCACCATCCCACCTACCTTTCTCCTCCTCTCCCCTCCTCTCCCTATTTGTTTCAGAGCTCCCTTCCACCTCCCCCATTTCTGAAGAAGAGTCCTGACCCGAACGTTGGCTTTCCTGCTCCTCTGATATTGCCTGGCTTTCTTTATCAGATGTCTCATCGAATCAAAGAATCCCAATGGTGTGATACATTGATGACCACCAGGCCAGCTTTTGGGTAGCTGTAGCCATTGGGAGTGAGGCCAGGGACTTCCAGTGACACATTTCAGCCTCCTCAGCTACTAATACCCACTCCCCGATCTCTGAAACAGTTCATACACCCACACCCCCTTTTCTCACAAACAGCCCCCACCCAGTGCCACAGATACCCCAACGATTCTCATTAAAAACACTCTCACACACTCTCACGATCTCCCACCCACTCTCATTAACCACCCACCCTTTCTCACAGTCCCCCACCCACTCTCACAGACACCCCGCCCGCTCTCACAGACCTTCCCACCCACTCTCACAAACACCCCCACACTCCATCAACATTCCCTACCTGTTGTGAACAAACACCCCCAAACCCCTCACAAACACCCCCAAACCCCTCACAAACACCCCCAAACCCCTCACAAACACCCCCAAACCCCTCACAAACACCCCCAAACCCCTCACAAACACCCCCAAACCCCTCACAAACACCCCAAACCCCTCACAAACACCCCCAAACCCCTCACAAACACCCCAACCCCTCACAAACACCCCCAACCACTCTCACAACACCCCAAACCCCTCACAAACACCCCCAACCCCTCACAAACACCCCCCAAACCCCTCACAAACACCCCCAACCCCTCACAAACACCCCAAACCCCTCACAAACACCCCCCAACCACTCTCACAAACACCCCACCCCCTCACAAACACCCCAAACCCCCACAACACCCCCAACCCCTCACAACACCCCCAAACCCCTCACAAACACCCCCAAACCCCTCACAAACACCCCCAAACCCCTCACAAACACCCCCAAACCCCTCACAACCACCCCCAAACCCCTCACAAACACCCCCAAACCACTCTCACAAACACCCCCAAACCCCTCACAAACACCCCCAACCACTCTCACAAACACCCCCAAACCCCTCACAAACACCCCCAAACCCCTCACAAACACCCCCAACCCCTCACAAACACCCCCAAACCCCTCACAAACACCCCCAACCCCTCACAAACACCCCAAACCCCTCACAAACACCCCCAACCACTCTCACAAACACCCCCAACCCCTCACAAACACCCCAAACCCCTCACAAACACCCCCAACCACTCACAAACACCCCAAACCCCTCACAAACACCCCCAAACCCCTCACAAACACCCCCAAACCCCTCACAAACACCCCCAAACCCCTCACAACCACCCCCAAACCCCTCACAAACACCCCCAAACCACTCTCACAAACACCCCCAAACCCCTCACAAACACCCCCAACCACTCTCACAAACACCCCCAAACCCCTCACAAACACCCCCAAACCCCTCACAAACACCCCAAACCCCTCACAAACACCCCCAAACCCCTCACAAACACCCCAAACCCCTCACAAACACCCCAAACCCCTCACAAACACCCCAAACCCCTCACAAACACCCCAAACCCCTCACAAACACCCCCAAACCCCTCACAAACACCCCCAAACCCCTCACAAACACCCCAAACCCCTCACAAACACCCCCAACCACTCACAAACACCCCAAACCCCTCACAAACACCCCCAACCACTCTCACAAACACCCCAAACCCCTCACAAACACCCCCAACCACTCTCACAAACACCCCAAACCCCTCACAAACACCCCAAACCCCTCACAAACACCCCCAAACCCCTCACAAACACCCCCAAACCCCTCACAAACACCCCCAAACCCCTCACAAACACCCCAAACCCCTCACAAACACCCCCAACCACTCTCACAAACACCCCAAACCCCTCACAAACACCCCCAAACCCCTCACAAACACCCCCAACCACTCTCACAAACACCCCCAACCACTCTCACAAACACCCCCAAACCCCTCACAAACACCCCCAACCACTCTCACAAACACCCCCAAACCCCTCACAAACACCCCCAAACCCCTCACAAACACCCCCAACCACTCTCACAAACACCCCCAACCACTCTCACAAACACCCCCAACCACTCTCACAAACACCCCAAACCCCTCACAAACACCCCCAACCACTCTCACAAACACCCCCAACCACTCTCACAAACACCCCAAACCCCTCACAAACACCCCAAACCCCTCACAAACACCCCCAAACCCCTCACAAACACCCCAAACCCCTCACAAACACCCCAAACCCCTCACAAACACCCCCAACCACTCTCACAAACACCCCAAACCCCTCACAAACACCCCCAACCACTCTCACAAACACCCCCAACCACTCTCACAAACACCCCAAACCCCTCACAAACACCCCCAACCACTCTCACAAACACCCCTTCCCACTCTCACAAACACACTTCACCTGTTCTCATAAACACCCACCACCCCCTCACAAACACACAACGCCTTCCTCAAAATACCCCTCACCCACTCTCAGGACTCTGGGATAGCATTCGCGGAAAATCTCTGAATTGGGACCATAGTGTGATGAGATTGGGACACATTGGTATAAGCAAGAGGATCCCCCTCCTTACAGAATCACAAAGCATCGTGACTTCAAAGATGGGGGCCATTCAGTCCATCAAATTCATGGCAGCACTGTTGATCACTGGATTCAATGATCTCTGCTGTAACATACAAGCGTGGACAACAGTGTCGCTCACTGTGTTGTCCTTCACATTCAAATGTTGTCACTGAGAATTACCAGTTATCTCTGTCTAATGAGTTAGCAGTCCCATGGTCCTCTGGGACTAACATGACTTAGATCTGTACTATGAGTGCCCCTACACCACACAGCATGCAGTAGTTTAAGAGGGCAGCTTCACCATCGCTTTCTCTAGGGGTCGTTAGAGATAGGCAAAATATGCTGGCCAGCCAGTGATGCCCACGTGACTTTTTTTTCCCTTTATTCGTTCATAGGATGAGGGAATCTCTGTATAGGCCAGCATTTATTGTCCCACCCATAATGGCCAGAGGACAGTTAAGAGTCAACCACATTGCTGTAGGTCTGGAGTCATGCGTAGGTCAGACCAGGTAAGGCTGGCGGATTTCCTTCTCTGTTAGTGAACCAGGTGGGTTTTTCCAACAATCGACAATGGATTCACAGCCATCATTAGACTCTTAATCTCAGATATTTATTGAATTCAAATTCCACCATCTGCCGTGGCAGGATTTGAACCTGAGTCCCAGGATATTATCTGGGTCTCCAGATTAACAGTCCAGCGATAATACCATAGGCCATCACCTCCCCCTTATGAAAGAATTAAAAGAGCAGGGTTTTCAATACTTGAATAAAAGCAAAACACTGCAGATACCGGAAATCTGTAACAAACAGCAAAGAATGCTGGAAAATACTCCGCAGTGGGTATAGAAGCAGAGTTAACGTTTCGAGTTCTAAAGAAGAGCCATACTCTGTTTCTGTCTCCACAAATGCTGCCAGACCTGCTGAGTTTCTCCAGCCCTTTCAGTGTTTGTTTCTGTCGGTGATTTCCTCAAAAAAAAATTAACCTATTTTTCTAATCAACCTGTTTAGTGATGTGATTACATGCATCTGGAGCAAGTGGGAGTGGAACCCAGCCCTCCCAGTGCAAAGGCAGCGACAATACCACTGCACCACAAGAGGGCCCCATGCAGCTGTTTTTGGGCTGAGCTGTTAAATGCTATATAACATAGTGTGGAGCTGGATGAACACAGCAGGCCCAGCAGCATCAGAGGAGCATAAAAGCTTTTGTGCTCCTGAGATGCTGCTTGGCCTGCTGTGTTCATCCAGCTCCACAGTTTGTTATCTCGGATTCTCCAGCATCTGCAGTTCCTACTATTGTTGTTAATTGCTTACAGGTGAATGTGCCTGTCATCATCTTGAAAGAGGGCAGGGCAGTTCTCTCTGGGCAACTGTTCGCTCTTGACTGATGCCTAAAAATAGGAGACACCGATCATATAAAAAGGAGTCATCACTGTTGTCGCAATGGCATTTGTGAGAACTTACGGTGCACCAACCAACATTTGCCTACAACAGTGAATACCTTTCAAAGAGTCTGCTTGATAGTCCATAAAGTGGTCTGGGACGTCCTGAGGCTGTGGAAAGCCCTCTAGAAATACCAAGTCTTTTATTCTCCACGAGACATCAAAACAATTTACAGCTATGTGATAAAGAAAAATAGCTAAAACTCCCCCTCACACAAAACAAATTGCTTCCACCAGCAGTTGCCACCATCCTAATTGAGCCTTCACAGCTCTTGTGACATCTTCCACACAAAACTCAATTTAACCTTCCGTGCCTTTGAACTGCTTCATAAGTTAAAACAGAGGTTTCAAAAAAAAAGACCCTTTTCACATGCAAAGCATCCATTCCATCTCACACTAATTAATTCAAGCAGTTTTGACAGGAGGGATTTCTGGAAAAATTATCACTCAGAGACTCAATTGATTGCTGCTACATGAAACTCCATTACTGTCCTCGCTATTAATCCAAATATTAGCCCAATTTTAATGCAGAAAATAATAAACAGTGTGGGAGAGGGGGGAAATAAACAGAACACAGCAAGCGGACAAGTTTGGGGGCTTTTTAACTCCAATACATTTAGCTGAAATGAATAGTTTGTGCGTGCTTTTTTTTGTCTAAGTTCAATTTTGTCAAAACAGGAAATTGCTGTGATTCTAGCAGCCTGCTTCAGATGCAGCTCTGTCTCGATTTCTGCCTGAGATTAAATATAAATAGGAACCAGCTTCTTTGGAGAGGAAATCACAGAAATTATATTTGCTGGATTTTATTAAATGATCTCGGAATGATGCGGGAGAGTGTGGTGAAGAAAATAATCCTGCAACGTTCATACTGTGCCCTCAACTCAGAAAACCGGTGGATCTAGAGCTCCCCCAAAAGGCCCAGTGAGGAGCTGTGAGCTGTTGTCAGCCCACTTTCCAGGGAGAAAGCACAGATTCCTCGCCACCACAATGAGCTGTCTGATTCACTAGGTGGATGAAAGAAATGGTTTCTCACACAATCTGTGAGAGTCCTCAACGTTTATTCTGGACCTAAATAAGACCAACAGCTACAGACTGAACCCGTGACTCTTGCATATTTTCATAGAACATAGACCTTAAATCTGTATATTTTTATTAACCTATTTCTCTAATCAACCTGTCTAGAGATGTTACTGCATACCACTGGAGCAGCTGGGACTTGAACCTGGGCCCCCCACATGGTTAAACTCTTAATTCCAGACTTTTTAAAATCAAATTAATTTGCCATGTTAGGGTTCAAACCCTGGGTCCCCAGAACATTTCTTGGGTGTCAGGATTTAATAGTCTACTGATAATACCAGTGGGCCATTGCCTCCCCAATGTAAAGAGATGACTCTCACCACCTTCTGTGTGGGCAGGAGGTTTACAACAAGTAAGAGCAATAAACTGCAAGTCAGAAATCACTGGAGAAACTCAGCAGGTCTGTGGAGAGAGAGAGAGAGAGAGAGAAAGAGAGACCCAGAGTTAATGTTTCAAGTCGGTGATGACTGAAGATATGAAAGTAGCTGGGAAATGATGTTTTTTTATGTTGTACACAAGGGGGAAGGGAATAGATGTTGAGGGATCCCAGAACAAATGACAAAAGCGGTGATAAAGGAGTGATAGAGATGTAAATTAGGTATAAATTTTGGCTGTGAAAAGGAGTGTGAGTCCGCATGGCTGATGGCTCACACTGATGAATCATCCCACATGTTATCTAACACTGCTCCCATGTTAAATGGCCTGGATTAAGTACAGTTTTAAAGAAGTCTTGGAGGACTTGATAACAAAGTGTGGAGCTGGATGAACGCAGCAGGCCAAGCAACACCTCAGGAGCACAAAAGCTGACGTTTCGGGCCTAGACCCTTCAAATCTGATGAAGAGTCTAGGCCCGAAACGTCAGCTTTTGTGCTCCTGAGATGCTGCTTGGCCTGCTGTGTTCATCCAGCTCCACACTTTGTTATCTTGGATTCTCCAGCACCTGCAGTTCCCATTATCTCTTAGAGGACTCAATACTCAGTTTCTCTCTCCTTTGATGCTGCCAGACCGGTTGAGTTTCTCCAGCAATTTCTGTGTCTGTTTCAGATTTTCCAGTATCCACAGAATTTTGCTTTTATTGGATTGGGCGACAGAATTATATTCAACCACAGTCTGTAACCTCGTGGCATATTCCTCAGTCTGCCATTACCATCAAGCCCAATGATTCCACCATGATTTATTGGCAGTGTAGAACAGCATGCCAGGAGCAGCCTTAAGCATACCATAAAATGAGATGCTAACCTGGTGAAGGTCTGATACTGAACCGCTTGCGTGCCCCGCAGCAGTAACATTCTGCTATAGAATGAGTTGACAGGCAATTGAATGCCTGTCCTTCCAGCCCATCCACATCCAATTGCTAGGAGCACTGGACAATTAACCAAATGAATGGAGGAGTGAGCTGCGTTATCTCAGTATTGGGTGAGAAATGATCCCAGCTTGTCATCTCACATATCAGGCATCATTTTTGTTGTGTCTTCTGAAGTGTCTCAAAATCCCACCAGGACTTCACCTCCTTCCTACCATTATAATCTCCTCTCGTCCCACAGCCCTCTGTGATCTCTGCATTCATAGAAACCTAGAAAATAGGAACAAGAGCAGGCCATTTGGCTCTTCGAGCTTGCTCTGGCATTCAATGTGATGACCATCCAATTCAGCACTTCGCTCCTATTTTCTCCCATACCCCGTTTGATCCCTTTAGCCCTAAGAGCTATATCAAAATCCTTCTTGAAATCATTCAATCTTTTGGCCTCTGTTGTTTTCAGTGGTAGAGAATTTCGAAGGCTCACCACTCTGCGGGTGAAGAAATTTCCCCTGTTATCAATCCTAAATGACCCACTTTATCCTTAGACAGGGATCTCTGGTTCTGGGCTCCCCAGTCAACAGGAACATCCTCTGCATTTTTACCTTGTCTAGTCCTGTTAGAGTTTTATAGATATCTATGAAATTCCCCTCCCTCCTTCTTCTAAACTACAAAGAATCTAGTCCTAACTGATCCATTCTGAAGAAGGCTCTAGGCCCGAAACGTCAGCTTTCCTGCTCCTCTGATGCTGCTTGGCCTGCTGTGTTCATCCAGCTCCACACTTTGTTAATTCTGTCTTTATAGGTTATCCCTTCCAACCCAGGAATTAGTTTGGTGAAGCTTTGTTGCATTGCCTCCCTAATGAGCGCCACTTCTTGTGCACCCCTGATTTCAATTGCTCCATGATTGGAGTCCGTGCTAGGAACTGTCAGCATTTTCCAAATTTTCTCCCACTGTGACCACGTTTTGAGGTTTGAAAATTGCCTAGGTCCCTCAGTGGGAATGGGTTAGGAGGGTGCGGAGAGCATAGGGGGCCGGTTGGAGAGAGAGCCCAGTTGATAGAACAAGATCAGGCCTCAGTGGCACCATCGCTGCCTTAGAGCCTGTGGCCCCAATTTTGTCAGGGTAAACCCTTGGCCACTGGCCCCAAACCCTGGAACATCCTGCCCTAGAACCACCCCCCACACCACCTGCTCACCATCTCTCTGTCACCTTTTATGTGACTCCGTGAGACTCATCTGTTTCACCAAGCACTAGCTACCCAGCCCAATATCTTCTAACATCGATCAATGTGCAATCTTGTCCAATGATGCTTGGGTGGAGGTGCTATACAAATGTGCGTTGTTGCAGTAGCATTTATAACGGTCACCCACAGAACTGTGCATAGTACTTTGAGCAAAGCAATGAGCTCAGCTGCAAGACAATGGGAAGTAGAGAGAAGGAGACAATCACAGTGAGAGAAAGGAGGTGATGGTGGCCGGAAGGCAAGGGGGCGCCAATTTCTCCTGCAGCAGAGAATGTAGCGCACACAGGTTTGGGTGTGTTCACTCAGCCCCTCTTCTGAGATGAAGTTCGGAAAGACTGAAATAAGCAGATCTCTCCATTGTCCCAAGTCAGCAAATTAATCCTGGTGCCTCCCGTGACAGCTGTTATCGCTTGACATTCATAAGCCGTGCAGAATGCTGCTCAACCTGTTAGACTGGCAACCCTCAGGCTGCTATCTTTCATTTTCTCATTCTTTTATTTCTTTCGCTCCCTCTCCTCTTGCAAACAAATTGAAAACAATTATTGCCTGGAAACATCGCCTGAAGTATGATTGCTCAGCCAATTGGTGTCTGCAATTCCAAGCTGCGGTCAATTTATTGTAAAGTGTTCAGGAAAGGGAGGAAGGTGCAGGAAGCCCGAATTATTGATAATGTGATTGAGTCCAATTCGGTTTCTAGCCAAGGTCCAGTGGGAGTACTTTGAGGCAGTCCTGTGCTTGAATACAACCCAGTCTTGGATGAGTGTGGCTGGTGACTCATGACCACCTTGTCCGGGGCAATTAGGGATGGATAGTAAATGCTGGCTCAGACTGCAACACCCACATCCCATGAGTAAATTAAAACAACCTCATTGCAGTACCTCTGCTCAATTGGAGATGCCGTATTTCAGATCAGATATTAGATTGTGACCCTCTCAGGCAGTTGTAAAAAACGCTGTGGCGCTATTTGAAGAGGGTAACGTGATGGAAGATTTCAAGATGTTCAGCAGAACAGGTTGATCGATTATCAAATGTATATCTGAGGCTGAAGAGCGTTTCTGATTGAAACGTTATTCAGCAATATGGGGCAAGGGATTTACAGCGTATTACAAAACAGCCAATGTCTCAGTAAATGATAGAAAGAGGGGCTAATGGATTACGTTCTTAAGCAAGGGGCATTTTCTCTTCATTCAACCAATGGTGCTCACTTATTGTTTTGTAATATGAGGTTGGAACAAACAGAAGCAGGGATTCTTTAATCCAGGTCATTGCAAAGAGGGAGGGAAATTAGGGATAAACAAGGAATTGTTTAAATGGAAATGACACCCCAGGTTACACTGGGCTACAGCCCTCCTTTGTCCCAACTCCTTCTGAGGAAGGGTCACCGGACCTGAAACATTAGCTCTGTTTTCTCCTTCACAGGTGCTGCCAGAGCTGCTGAGCTTTTCCAGCAACTTTGTTTTTGTCCAGAAAATTCCCTCCTTCACTGTCACCACTGGAGGTCCCGCGGCACATTGCTTCTCTTTATTCTCTCACTGGATGTGGGCAATGCAGGCGAGGCCAGCTGTGACTTTCGCCCCCGCTCCCCAAGTGCTCCTGAACTGAATGGCTTATGTTATGTCATCTCAGGGGTGATTAAAAGTCACTTATTGACTAGAGCAGGTAAGTCGCAGGCTTTGCTAGACAATGGATGACAGCTTCATGGTCTAAGAACTAAAACACCAGATTTTCATCAAAGGAATTTAAATTCCACCATTCCCTGTGATATTTGAATCCATGCCTGCAGAATATTAGTGTGGGCCTTCTAGATTATGAGTGCAGTGACATTATCACAATGTCACCCCCTAGGACATTCTGGGACCATGAGGGTGCTGTGGAAAGACAAGTCCTTCATGAAGGGTCTGATGAAGGGTCTAGGCCCGAAACGTCAGCTTTTGTGCTCCTGAGATGCTGCTGGGCCTGCTGTGTTCATCCAGCCTCACATTTTATTATCCTTCATTTGTGTGATGTGATAAGTTATGCTCCCAAGTAAAATGATCGGCAAACTTTTAAAAAAAAGTAGCAGTGAAATCTCTGGGCCACACATGTACTTTATCCCCTTTGACCACAGCTTGGTAACTGGAAATAAGATGGTTTGTCATGTCTGCGCTTTGCAAAACAAGAGGAGAGCGCGAAAGGAATGTTAGAGTGCGTGTGTATACATGTTTGGCTGGAGAGAGCATGGGTGTTTGCGTGTGTGTGTGTGAATTCCTGTGTGTTTTTGTGCACATTGGAATCTGTCTAGCAGGCTATAACCTCCTGTTTGGCCCAGCTCAGTTGTGTCACGATTAATCAAAGTGTCTTCATTCATCTGTAAGGGCCTGCAGGCTCTGGTGTTCAATCCAGGGAGTTCCATTCAGCTCATCTCCCCCTCTGGACAATGGGCCAGATTTTACTTTATGATGTTTGCCAGCATGTCATTCCTTCATGCAATGAAAAGGACAGGAGACAGCCAGGAGCAAGTTACAGGCTGTAATCTTGGTAAGGGCTTCAGGTCGTGTATTACTCAGTGAACAGATAGCCAGGGCTGCGTTACAGACTGTCATGGAAACATTGAAAACTGGAGCTGGAGTAGGCAATCGGGCCCATTGAGGCTGATCTGCTGTCCACTAATGATCTTGGCTGCTCATCCAACGCATTACCCTGCGCTACATATCGTTTAATCCCCTCAGGGCCAAGTGCTATATTCAACTCCTTCATGAGAACATTCAATGCTTTAGCCTCAACCCCTTTCTGCAATAGAGGATTCCATAGGCTCACTTCTGTCTGGGTGAAGACGTTTCTCCTCATCTCAGTCCTTAAATTGCCTGTCCATATTCTCAGAATATAACCCTGGTTCAGGACGGTTTATATATAGAATGACAGATACTTGGGAGGGAGCTACAGACTGAATGTACTCGAGGAGTTCATGGGATTTATATAGAGAATAAAAGATACCCAGGAGTGAGATACAGACTGGAGTCGAATCGAGGAGTTCAGGGGGTTTATATATAGAATAACAAGATACCTGGGAGTGAGTTACAGACTGGAATCTAATTGAGGAGCTTAGGAGGGTTTATATATAGAATAACAGATACCCAGGACTGAATTACAGACTGGAATCTAATCGACGAGCTGAGGAGGGCTTATATATAGAATAACAGATACCTGGGGCTGAGTTACAGACTGGAATCTAATTGAGGAGCTCAGGAGGTTTATACATAGAATAACAGATACCTGGGAGTGAGTTACAGTCTGGGATCTAATCGAGGAGCTCAGGAAGATTTCTATATAGAATAACAGATAGCTGGATGTGCAATACAGTCTGGAATAATCTACTTGAGCAGTTTAAGTTTTATGCGTGGAATAAAAGACAGTGGGCAGTGAGTTACAGTCTGGAATCTAATAGAGGGGCTCTGGGTGGTTTATAAATACAGCAAGATGCACTGGAGTGAATCACAGACTGGAATGTAACTGGGTGGGGTGGTGTTCGGGGGTTTTTATGTAGAGCAGCAGGTACCTGGGAGTGAGTTGCAGTCTGGAATCTAATCGAGGGGTTTGTAAATAGAATAACAGATACCCTGGGAGTAAGTTACAGACAGGAACCTGATGGATGAGGATGGGCTGGGGGAGGTTGATACTGAAAGCCCTCCTGTGTTGCGGTTACCAATTGCTGGGCCACCATTTGTTGCCCATTCCCAACTCTTTCTAAGAAAGTGGCAGTGAGCTACCTTCCTGAACCACTGCAGTACATTTGGTGCCGGTACGCCGACAATGCTGCGAGGGAGCTGGGAGCATGGTGGTCGTGTCGCTAAACTAACAGAACCCTGTGCTATTATCCTGGGAACAGAAGTTCAAATCCCAGCTTGGCAGATAGTGGAAATTTGAAATAAGGGGAACACAAAAGCCTGAGATTAAAAGGACAGCCATTGTACGTGTTATTGTGAAAGCTCATTTGCTTCACTGATGCTCTTTCGTAGGGGAAGTAAATCCGCCATTGTTATCTGGTCTGGCCTGCATAGGACTCCAGACCCACTGCAACATGGCTTTTCCCTAAACGCCCTCTTGCAAGCCATTCAGTTTAGGGGCAATTAAGGATGGGCAACAAATGCTGGCCTTGCCAGTGACACCCTGAAATAATTTTTAAAAGAAGAGTGTAAAGGAACCAAAGGGCAATAGTGCTCGAGGTTTTGGTTACAATGAATTGGCAGCCGCAACAGGTGGGTAGAGAGGCCTGGGGGAGGGTGCATATCGAAGAAACTCGGTGAGAAATCCCAGGGTTAGCAGGTAAGAATGTGACTGGAGGGAAAAGTCAAAGAAGCAAAAAAGATTTCCCCCAGGAAGAAGCCTGTGGTTTCAGTTCCAGTTGGTTAAATAGTTAATGTGTTTTTATTTTGAAAGACAGATTAATTTTTAATGCTAGTTTAATGAGTGCCTTCTCTAACCCTTCTCCAGAGTGAGGGATGATGTGTGAACAGAGACTGCTCCTGGGCTTCTCGCAGCTTCTGCACAGGTCAGGAATGTTACAAAAGGACAGTCCATATGGAAGGTGGTGCTTGCCGCTGCCCTCTGTCTAAACCCTCAGCAAGGCACACAAAACCCTCCACTAGCCAACACCTGACCGACACACGGTAATTCCCAGGAGATAGCGAGGACTGCTGGTGCTGGAGTCAGAGTCAATACAGTGTGGAGCTGGAGGGACACAGCAGGCCAGGCAACATCAGGGGAGCAGGAAAGTCAATGTTTCAGGTTTCATGAAGGGTGTATACCCGAAGCTTCGACTCTCCCACTCCCCCGACGCTCTCTGACCTACTGCGTTCCTCCAGCTGCACACTGTGTTGACACAGTACTACACATGGGTGGTGGGGGGGAGTCCTCT
Source organism: Stegostoma tigrinum (assembly GCF_030684315.1). Taxonomy (NCBI): domain Eukaryota; kingdom Metazoa; phylum Chordata; class Chondrichthyes; order Orectolobiformes; family Stegostomatidae; genus Stegostoma; species Stegostoma tigrinum. The sequence continues at coordinate 11,646,639 of NC_081392.1, forward strand.
GTCACCTCCTGTATCTTGGTGGTGAATGAAGGAACTGTGCATGAGGTTTCTGCATGTAGATAGCACCTCTCAGTAACAAGTCAGAACGCTCCATCCACCACTCGGCCAGTCACTGAGGAGTGTGGACTCTTGTTGAAGAGGACATGAAATGCTGCAGCACGTGATAAGGTCATTCAGCCCTTCATGTTCACTCTGGTTCTATCTCCAGACAATCCACCTAGTCCCACTGCCCCAGTTTAACTCCCAGAAGCTGCAGATTCTTTCCCTTCATACAAAGATCCAATTCCTTTTTGAAAACTTGCCTTCACCACCAGCAATAAAAGGAACTGCAGATGCTGGAGAATCCGAGATAACAAAGTGTGGAGCTGGATGAACACAGCAGGTCGAGCAGCATCAGAGGAGCAGGAAAGCTGACGTTTCAAGCCTAGACCCTTCATTTCTGATGAAGGGTCTAGGCCTGAAATGTCAGCTTTCCTGCTCTTAAGATGCTGCTCGGCCTGCTGTGTTCATCCAGCTCCACACTTTGTTATCTCGGATTCACCACCAGCGATTCTGAATCCTATTCACGTGCTGCATACGAAACATTTTTGCTCAGTTTGTCCTTGCCTTCTTGGCCAATCACCTGAAATATGGTTCTTGATCCAAAACAGGGCACTATTTCTCCCTGTCTACTTAGAGTCATAGAGATGTACAGCATGGAAACAGACTCTTCGGTCATCAAAAAATCTCTAAATTAATCTAGTCCCATTTGCCAGTATTTGTCCCATATCCCTCGAAACCCTTCCTATCCATGTCCCCATCCAGATGCCTTTTAAATGTTGTAACTGTACCAGCCTCCACCACTTCCTCTGGCAGCTCGTTCCATACACGCACCACCCTCTGTGTGAAAAAGTTATCCCTTAGGTCCCTTTTATATCCTTCCCTCTCCAGCTTAGACCCATGCCCCTCTAGTTCTGGACTCCCCCACCCTGGGGAAAAAACCTTGGCTATTCGCCCTATCCATGCCCCACATGATTTTATAAACCTCTATAAGCCTCTGATGCTCCAAGTAAAATAGCCCCAGAATATTCAGCCTCTCCCTACAGCAAACCCTCCAAACCTGGCAACATCTTTCTAAATCTTTTCTGAACCCTTCTGAGTTTCACAACATCCTTCCTATAGGAGGGAGACCAGAATTGCAGTTAGCATTCCAAAGTTGCCTAACCAATGTCCTGTCCAGCACAACATGACCTCCCAACTCCTATGCTCAATGCAAGTGCACCAAACGCCTTTTTCACTGCCCTGTTTATCTGTGACTCCACCTTCAAGGAACGATGAACCTGCACTCCAAGGTCTCTTTGTTTAGCAACACTCCCCAGGACATTACCATTAAGTGTATAAGTCCTGCCCTGATTTGCCTTTCCAAAGTGCAGCACCTCACATTTATTTAAATTAAACCCCATCTGCCACTCCTCAGCACATTTGCCTATCTAATCAAGGTCCCATTGAACTCTGAGGTAACTCTCTTCGCTGTCCACTCCACCACCAAGTTTGGTGTCATCTGCAAACTTATTAACCATACTTCATATGTTTACAAGCGAATCACTTACATAAATGATGAAAAGCAGTGGACCTAGCACCAATCCTTGTGGCACACCGCTGGTCACAGGCCTTCAGTCTGAAAAACAACCCTCCACCACCACCCTCTGGCTCCTACCTTTGAGTTCTGTATCCAAATAGCTAGTTTCCCTGTATTCCCATGTGCTGTAAGCTTGCTATCCAGTTTACCATGAGGAACCTTGTCGAATGCCTTACTGAGGTCCATATTGATTATGTCTACCATTCAGTCTCCATCAATCCTCTTTGTCATCTCTTCTAAAACTCAATCATGTTAGTGAGACATGATTTCCCACACACAAAGCCATGTTGACTATCCTTAATCAGTCCTTGCCTTTCCAAAACCATGTAGAAACCTGTCCCTTAGGATTCCTTCCACAACTTTCCCACCACCGATTTCAGGGTCACTGGTCTGTACTTCCCTGGCGTTTCCTTACCACCTTTCTTAAATAGTGGCATCACATTAACCAACCTCCAGCCTCCTGGCACCTCACCTGTGGCTATTAATGATAATAATCTCTCAGCAAGGGGCCCAGCAATCACTTCCCTAGCTTCCCACAGAGCTCCAGGATACACCTGATCAGGTCCCAGGGATTTCTCCATCTTTATGTGTTTTAAGATGCCCAGCATCTCCTTCTCTGTAATCTGGACATTTTTCAAGATAACGTTATTTATTTCCCCAAGTTCTATAGCTTCCTTATGTTTCTCCACAGTAAACACTGATGCAAATATTCGTTTAGTATCTCCATATAGTGGCCTGGCTGATCTTTAAGGGGCCCTATTCTCTCCCTAATTACTGCTTTTTCCTTAATGTATTTGTAGAGTCCCTTTGGATTCTCCTTAACCCTATTTACCAAAGTTATTTCATGTCCCCTTTCTGTCCCCCTGATTTCCCTCTGAAGTATATATTCCTACTGCTTTTGTACTCTTCTACAGATTCACTTGAGCCCTGCTGTCTATACCCGACATACGTTTCCTTCTTTTTCTTGATCAAAACCTCAATTTCTTGTTATCCAGCATTCCCTATACTTAATAAAAACCAAAAGAACTGTGGATGCTGTAAATCAGGAACGAAAGCAAAGTTGCTGGAAAAGCTCAGCAGGTCTGGCAGCATCTGCGGAGGAGAAAACAGAGTTAACTTATCGGGTCCGATGACCCTTCCTCAGAACCAATAGAATTATGGTCACTTGCCTCAAAGTTCTCCCCCACTGACACCTCAGTCACCTGCCCTGCCTTATTTCCCAAGAGTAGGTCAGGTTTTGTTCCTTCTCTAGTGATTCTTAACAAGTGGATCAAATCTCCTCTTGACCTTTTTTGCTTCTCCAAGAAGAATAGCCCAGCTTCTCCAATCTATCTGTGTAGCTGACGTTTCTGACCCCTGCACAGTTCCTGTCAATCTTTCCTGAGTACTTTCTAGTTGCCTACATATCCTTTCCAAAGTGGAGTAGACTTAGACTCCCTACAGTGTGGAAACAGGCCCTTCGGCCCAACAAGTCCACACTGACTCTCAGAGCATCCCACCCATCCCCCTATAGCCCACCAAATCTACACATCCCTAGACACGATGGGGTAATTTAGCACAATCCACACTAACCTGCGCATCTTTGGACTGTGGGAGGAATCCGCAGCACCCAGAGGAAACCCACACAGGTACAGGGAGAATCTCCACACAGACAGCCACCGTGCCACCCTAAGAACTGCCACCGTACTGAGGACTAGATTGAGAACTCTGATTAAACTGAACCAGTGCATTATACAAATTTATCTTGCTGGGTAAGGTGGCCAGTTTAGTCTAACCTAGAGGCTACCAATTCAAACCCATACGCACAGGGCACCATCTGGATAAATCCAGGGCAAATAGCAGGCTTTCAACAGTCACAACTCACTCTTAGCCTGCAATTTTGACATATTCAAAGCATACTGTTGTTCTGTAAGGGGTCTGAGGACCCTGCAACAACCTTGCAACGATGTGATGATGGAGCTGCACATCACTGAGCAGAAAGAGTTAGAACGGTACTTTGCAACTGGGCGGCACGGTGGCTCAGTGGTTAACACTGCTGCCTCACAGCGCCAGGGACCCGGGTTCGATTCCATCCTCAGGTGTCTGCCTGTGTGGAGTTTGCACATTCTCCCCATGTCTGCGTGTGTTTCCTCCGGGTGCTTCAGTTTCCTCCCACAATCCAAAGATGTGCAGGCTGCGTGGACTGGCCGTGCTAAATTGCCTTCAGGGGTGTGTAGATTAGGTGGGTTTATAGGGGAATGGGTCTGGATGGGATGCCCTATGGGTTGGTGTGGACTTGTTGGGCCAAAGAGCCCGTTTTCACACTGCAGGGATTCTATGAATGCTGCACTAAACAACACTACAATAGACTAAAACTTTAAAGAATATTAAGACCACATGGACATTAACACAAAGAAGTTAAATTAGTGCTTAATCAATGTAACTGTAAAGATTAAAGCCTGGTATATCAATGGTTACCATGGTCAGTGCTATGGAGCAGACCAGAGCCGCTCAAAATATACTATAAAGGTAGCCTAGACCCTAACTTTTCTCTTATTTTAAAGGTAAATATCGGGTACTGTGTTCGAGATGCAACTTGATTGGTCAAACTACTTGATATTAAGGGAAACATAATCTATTGAAACACTATAGTTAAAATACAACAAAAGGAAGAGGAACTTGGAATAATTTAACTTTATTGAAAAATTTAATAGAATGATAGATTATTTTACGACTAAATAGTGACTGTTTCAATATAGCAACATCCCATAACCACACACCTGGAAAAAGGTCAATTCAGAAAATGGAATTGGCTCACATGCATCCCTGATGGCCCTGGAAGTAAAACATCCCGAGAAAACTCAAAGAGTAAAATGCAGAAGCCAGGAGATATTCACTGCCTTCCAACTCTTCTGAAACCTCAGCGACAACTGCTGTTAAAAAGAGCTAAAAATCCTGGTTCTGTGGGAGCTCTACTCCACCCATTCAGGCTGCTTTTATTGTTCCAACTTTATAAAAGTACGCTCCCCACCCCCACCACTCCGGTCTCACAAGCTGTTTAGTGGTTTTGGTAGACTGCTCTGTGCCTCTGACTTTAAACCTCTCTTCAAAAACAAACCAGGTCAAAATAACATTGTAAAGCAACAACATAATCACAAAACAGCAGGATTGAGAATTAGAGTAAAATGAACAGCGGTAGTTTGAAGTCTAAGCACAAAGAAAGATCCTGACCTTACACCTCCATGATCAAGCTGTCATGAAGCCAAACTGATAGCATGACACCAAACCAAATGGTAGAAGGCTTTAGTACTTGACAATATCATGTCTGGTATTTTGTTTTAAAATTCATGGGATGTGGAAGTCACTGGATAGGCCAACATTTATTGCTGAGCCCTAATCGCCCAGAGGGCAGTTAGCAGTCTATGGGCCTGGAGTCACATGTAGGCCAGGCCAGATAAGGATCACAGATTTCCTTCCCTAAAGGACATCAGTGAACCATTTGGGTTTTTAAAACAACCAGTAGTGGTCACTATCAAGCCAACTCGTTTTATTTGTTTCCCCATTGAATTCAAATTTCTGTCATGGTGGGATTTGCGTCCATGTCTGCAGAACATGAATCTGGACCCCTGGATTACTAAGCCAAGGACAATGCCACTAAGCCAGCATCTTCCAAAGGCTTAGTATTGCTGTAGCCATGTTTTGAAGGATCGCAGGCCCACAAGGTACCAGCTGCAGGAAGATCTGTCCTGGTTATAGGTACTCATTCGGCAACGATGGCAAGATCAACCAATGAGAAGGTCAGATTCCTAATTGGTTTAATCGCCCCTCATAAATACTTCTGGGTCAGATGACTGTACCTGCCAAGATGGTCTGATCAGAACCATATTGAACCTGACTGAATGACACACTCAATTTATTCCTACCTATGTCATTGACTGGTATAGAACTGACCATTCAAAATCAAACCCTGGTGAGTGAGAAGTCAGGGAAAGCCAAGATCCTAGTGTTGTCCCAATGCCAGTGTTACATCAGTGTCTGTACTGGAGAAGGCAGTGCCGTTTTAAAAGCAAGATTCATGCTATATCTATGTTAGTAAATCAATATACTGTGGGTGCTGAAAATCTGAAGCAAACACACAGGTGCTGGAGAATCTCAGCAGGTCTGGCAGTATTCATGGAGAGAGAAAGAGTAAATGTTTCAAGTCCAGTGTGACTTCTTCTCAGAGCAAGAAAAATACTAGACTTGAAACATTAACTCTTGCCTTTTCTCTTTGTGTCTCCATGATACTGCCAGACATGCTGAGATTCTCCATCATTCTGTGCTTGCAACAGTGAGACAAGTGTGTGTTTGTGAGAAGATTACTATGATAACCTTATAGCACAAAAGAAGCACTAATGTTTGTGAAGACAGTTTCATTACTTCTGTTTCTGGAAAGCATTAATGATTTACTTTAAAACTAACAATGAAAGAAATCTAATGCAAATAAATTTATTACATTCAGCGGTGAAAGGAACAAAATATTTATAATTTCCACAAGACCCCATTAATTCTGATGAGTTTTGCTTTGTAGTGATAAGCAAAAACAAGTGAGAAATTAGAATTAAGTTTTATTGTCACATGTCCTTGAGTACAGGGACTTATGAATACAGTGAAAATCGTACAAAGTTGCCATTTCCAGCACTATCTTACACACAGGTGCTTAGGTATAAATTTGAAAAATAATAGAGTTAAAAGTTCAGCAGAGAAAGAGAGGATAAATAAAAGCAAACAAGTTTGCACTGGGCTTAACTATGCTGAGGTACAATGGTGGGTGGTGCTCTTCTGATGCAGTGGCAGGGCCCAGTGCCAGGAGAGCTCAGTTCAAGTCCCAACTGCTCCAGGGAGTAGTGACAATATTTCTGAACAGGATGATAAGTAACATTCTCCTGTCACTGATCAGAGATAATGGGAACTGCAGATGCTGGAGAATCCAAGATAATAAAGTACGAAGCTGGATGCACACAGCAGGCCAAGCAGCATCTCAGGAGCACAAAAGCTGACGTTTCGGGCCTAGATCCTTCATCAGAGCTTCCTCTGATGAAGAGTCTAGGCCCAAAATGTCAGCTTTTGTGCTCCTGAGATGCTGCCTGGCCTGCTGTGTTCATCCAGCTTCACACTTTATCTAGGATTCTCCTATCACTGTTACAGTGCAAGGGCTCCCTCTGGTGTGTGTACAACAGAGTACGCTCCTTTCAGTAACCGCAAAGAAATGCATTTAAATAGCACTTTTAGAACAGTTTAAAAAGACATTCCAAGGTGTATTTCATTTTCATTATCAGACAAAATATCGCACCGAACCTCACAGAGAGACATCTTTGGATCAGGTAAGCAAAACCTTAGTTAAAGGGGTTGCTTTGAGGGAGGAGATGGTTAGGGAATTTTAAGCAGTGTATTTTAGACCTCAGGGTCCACATAGCTATGACGGAATGGGCACCAGTATGGGAGCAATGAAAATGATGTGTCACCTGGACGAATACTGAAAGACATGCGAGCTGTTGGGTGGTGTGTTACAGAGGTAGAGAGGAGAGAGGCTACAAAGAGGTTTAAACACGAGGATGAGAATTTTAGGATAAAAAGGTGGTACTGGAGCTGGAGCCAATACAGGCCAGCAAGACCAGGGAAGAAATGAGAATCAGAATTGGTGAGATTTAGAAAACAGAAAGCAGATTTTTGATTGAGCTGAAGTTTACAGAGGGAGAGGAATGTTGTGGTGTTGTGACTTGTAAGAGTCGGAGGAATAACTTAAATGATTTATCTTGCACTGTTTGTCAGCAGCTTTCTTGCCATTCGTTCAGGATTTCTGTCAAACTCCCAACAAAAATTGGCCAATGACAAATCGGTCCAGTAGAACAGCAAATAGCTTGCACTTATTATAGCATTTTAAAGTAGAGAAACACTCAAGGCATGTCACAGATTACACAATGCGGTGAAAAGATTGATCAAAATGGGTTTTAAGGAACGAGTGGGAGATGAAGCCGTTTAGGGATGGACATAGGATTCCGATAGAGGTAAGAAAGGTGGGAGGAAAACTGAAGAGACAAGTTGTAGTGTTCAGTGATGGATGCGGAGCTGGGGGAAAGTTAGAGAAGCAGGGAGGGGTGAGTTTTTGAAGGGAGCTAATTTTGAAGTGAAGGTGTTGCCAGGAATGGAAGCCAATGTTGGTCAGCAAGTGTGGGGGCGATGAATAAAGAGAAAGGATAACAGATAGCTAGGTGAGTTGCAAGTCATTGGGATGGGATGACAGGAAATGAGATGGAGTAGGTTGCTTGACAGTGATGAGGAAATGGGGCTGAAAGTCAAATAGGAGATTGAGACTGGGCAGGGAGGGAAATGGAGTTAATGGAACCTGTGACAAGGAGGTAAAAGCAAAAGCTTTGGTGTTCCCAATATTTAACTGGAGGACATTATGCAGCATACATGAATGAACAGACATCATCAACAATGGAAGGGTCAGGAAAGATATTGAAGAGACAGAGCTGAGGGTCATCACCAACATGTAGCGGCTGCCTTGTGATTTGACATTAAGGTCATATAAATGGGGATGGGGTTGGGGTGTTGGAAGGAAGAGGAGTGCCAGTGTTATTATGACCACTGTCTTGAAAGACTCCGGAGGTAATGTTGGAGGAACTAGAAGAGTGAGAGGCGTTAAGTTGCAGGAGGAACCTGTTCAGTCCATGCCTTCTCTGTAGACAGTGTCCCATTGCCTTTGATTAGAAACATTCACCTTAGGAGCAGAGGTTGTTACTCAGCCCCTCAAGGCTGTACTGCTATTCAAAATGATCATGGCCAACTTGATTATTCCACATAATAAAATGTGAGGCTGGATGAACACAGCAGGCCAAGCAGCATCTCAGGAGCACAAAAGCTGACGTTTCGGGCCTAGACCGCAGGATGAAGGGTCTAGGCCCGAAACGTCAGCTTTTGTGCTCCTGAGATGCTGCTTGGCCTGCTGCGTTCATCCAGCCTCACATTTTATTATCTTGGAATCTCCAGCATCTGCAGTTCCCATTATCTCTTATCTTTGATTATTCCACATTCCTGGCTACCTTGAATACATTTCACCTCATACCTCTCGTTTATCAAGAATCTACCTACCACTGCCTTAAAAATATGCAAATGCCTTTTGAGGAAGACTTCCAATGACAGCCAACCTTCAGAAAAAAAACACTTTTTGTAATCTCTCCCTTAAATGGGCGTCCACTTATTTTTAAACACTGAACCCCTTGTTTTAGAATCTACTGCGAGAGGAAGCATCCTCGCCACACGCATTTGGTCAAGACTCTTCAGGATTATGTATGTTTCTGCCAAGTCAACTCCTAGTCTTCTAGGGTCCAGTGGATGCAAGCCTTGACTGTCCAATGTTTCCTCATAAGACAAGCTTCCATCCAGGTATCAATTAGATAAATCTTCTCTAGACTGGTACAGTTCATTTACATCCATCCTTGAATAAGAACAGAGGTGTCATGAACCAGATGAATTTGTTGAGGGAATGACGTGGAATGTAATAGAAACTACAGGAGGTAGGTCAGAATGAGGCTGAGTGAAAGCCTGTGGGTTTTGTGGAGAAGGATCAATGCAGCGAAAGACGCTCTTTGGTCTGCCTGCAACTTGCTGGTCTTCCAGCTGAAAGAAGTAACCCCGGCCGACTGGCACACTCCAAGGTCCAGGACTACATTCTGAGGGACGCGCTAAAGCTTGGGTCAGCTGCTGCCAAGGCGCGGTGGGGAAAGACCACCGTATGAAACCCCTCGTCCAGAATAGAAAAAAGGGCCCTATCTGGTAACTGGGCCCGGCTTGTGCCTTCCTCAACTGGTCGGGGACCAACTGGGACTGTGCGGGGAGATGACCGCCAGGGTTTTTTCTTTGTTTTGTTTTTTAGCTTTTAGTTGGTGTATGTACCCCCTGGGTAACCCGGAGCGGCTAGCGTGACTGGGTAGGTGTATAAATATGTTTTATTTTTTGTACATTCTATGAATAAAGTATATTTTTTCAAATAATAATTAGGTTTTGTGGAGAAGGTGCATTCAGCTTGGAGCCTGAATAGAATGTCAGGGCAACAGCCTATCTGCTTGAAGAAATCATGTCAGACTTAGAACATCAACTCAGTTTCTCTCTCCACAGATGCTCCCAGACCTCATAGAATCCCTACAGACCCATTCCCCAACCTTTCCCTCCCTGTAATGCAGTATTTCCCATGCCTAATCCACCTAATTTACACATCCCTGGACACAACGGGGCAATTTAGCATGGCCAATCCATCTACCCTGCACATCTTTGTACAGTGGGAAGAAACTAGAGCACCCGGAGGAAACCCACACAGACACGGGGAGAATGTGCAAACTCCACACAGAGACAGTCGCCCAAAGGTGGAATCGAACCCAGGTCCCTGGCGCTGTGAGGCCGCAGTGCTAACCACTGGGCCACCGTACCCTCTATTGAGTTTCTCCAAAATTCCCTGTGTACGTTCCACCCTGTGTCTGGTTCTGCCTGAGATAGCTACTGGGATGGATGAAAAACAATGATGGCAAGGGTTGAATACAATGGCTTCAGCCTTAATGCTCAGAGGAACTTACTACCCAGCCCTGGAATTCAAATAGGAAATATGATAACAATGAGGCAGTGGAAAAACTGGGTGGTGATGGAAAGGTTAATGGCAGAGAGGTGTGAGGTGCAACCTATTCAAGGTAGACAGTAATACAGAATAATCGGAATGGCTTTGATCCTGGATGATATTGTCAACAGTGTGTAAGGACATGAGGTAAGCACAGGTAACCAGGGCTAGCCAATGCTGGAGGTGACAATGCAGGAAAAGAAATAATCAAAATATTTTGATCCTGTGACTATGGAAGTAAGATTGGATCGACACAAAAGTAGTTGCACAGAGTGAGCAACTATTTATTTATTTATTAATTCATTGCCTATTCAGTCAGCATTTATCACTCATCCCCAACTACCTAGAGGACAGTTAAAAGTCACATGTAGGTCAGAGCAGGTAATGATGGCAGATTCTCTTCCCAAAAGGACATAAGTGCACCAAATATTTTTCTATAACATGAACTGCTATTGGGCTCGCTTTTTTTTAAAATTCCATGTCTTCAATTTATCAAATTTAAATTTCACCATCTACCTTAGTGGGATTTAAATCCATTTTCTCTGAGCATTGTATAAAAGCTGAAAGAACTGCAGATGCAGTAAATCAGGAGCAAAAACAGAAGTTGCTGGAAAAGCTCTGGCAGCATCTAGAATGAATCAGCAACGTTCCCCTGAACGTTGACCTGGTTTCCTTGATTTCAAAGCAAGTCACATTACCCCTACATCACGCTTTATATTTCTTTGAGCACCTTTCACAAGCTCAGGATATGCCACATTAGATAACCACCAACACATTAGATGTGTGTTCTTGCGGCAGTGTGAAGTTGCAAACACAGCAACAAATTTTCAGAAAGGAAGCACCTGCATTAGCAATGTGACAACGTGGATAGCATCTGCTTTAATTTTACAATTTAGAGGATAAATATCTGCCAGCGAGCTCTTGACTGCATTTCTTTGACATACACTAGAGTCCTTAATATCCACCTGAGAGACAGGCCTTAGGTTTATGTCTCATTTGAAAGGCAGCATCTCTAACAGAGTGACGCTCCCTTGGCGCTGAACCTTCAACAGTACAGTGCGCACCCTCCAAAAGAGTGGCGCTCATCCTCCGACCATGCAGCGCTGCCTCGGCACTGATCCTCTGACTGTGCGGTGCTCCCTCAGTGCTGGCCCTCCAACTGTGCGGTGCTCTCGCGGCCCTGATCCTCCAACTGTGCAGCAGTCCCTCAGCACTGCATTGGGCCATCAACCTAAATTTCTGGGTCGTGGAAAAGAGGAACCTTGCTCAGGAAATACAGTGGAAAAGTGGACAGGGAAAAGGAGCAAAGTACCAGAGCTGGCTATTCTGTTTAAGACAGTCTATTCACAAGTGACAGTAAGGACTGATGATGCTGGAGTCTGAGATAACAAGGCGAGCAGCTGGGGGAACACAGCTGGCCAAGCAACATCAGAGGAGCAGGAAAGCTAACATTTCAGGTCAGGACCCTTCTTCAGAAAAGGGGGAGGGGAACTCTGAAATAATTAGAGAGGAGGGGTGGGGCTTGGGAAAGCAGGTGGTATGGTGATAGGCGAGTGCATGTTGGGGATCGGTCAGTGAAGTGGGAGGAGCAGATAAGTGGGAGAGAAGATGGACAGGTTGTGTCAGGTCAAGGAGGCAGAGATGAAAGGTAGGGCTGGTTGTGGGATGAGGCCGGGGGTGGGGAGATTTTAAAACTGGTGAATGCCATGTTTAGACCATTGGGCTGTGGGCTCCCGAGGCGCTCCTCCAGTTTCTGGGTGGCGTTGTTGTGACACTGGAGGAGGCCCAGGATGGACATGTTGCCCAGGGATTGGGAGGGGGTGTTTAAATGGTTTGTGACTAGAAGATATTGTTGTTTGCTGCAAACAAAGCGCAGGTGCTCTACAAAACATCTCAAAGCCTTTGCTTGGTCTCACCAATGTAGAGTCGGGGGTGGGGGGGGGGGCCTGAAACGTCAGCTTTTGTGCTCCTGAGATGCTGCTGGGCCTGCTGTGTTCATCCAGCTTCACACTTTGTTATCTTCATTCTTATCCCTTGCTCTGTTAAATTCTAGTTGAAAACAAGCTGCAATATTCTAAGTGACCAAGAGATGTCACCTGTAGCACAGCCTTGCATTTAGGTTCCAGACCAGATGGAATCACCCAGCTCAAAGGCCCATCTGTTGTCTGTCTGCTTGCTGCAAAAAGAAATGGATTTTTGGTGCTGATGATGGATAGGTAGCATGGGAACGGCGGGGATTGCACAATGAACAAAATCCTCCAGCTAAATGGAACAGTATTCCCAGCAGGGTTATGATTAGGAGTAGACTGTCTGGAAATGTTTGTAGTGTAAAGCACTCACTTGTGTGTTTTGAAAGCGGGCTCTATTAACATACACCCATTTCTTTGTCTCATGCAGCGACAAAATTAGTTGTGAATCTTCTTCAAAAAAACGCACAAATGCTGATCTAACTCTTGCCCAACCCTGCACTCTTATTGGACTGAGAATTGCATCACGAATGGTGGCTTGATTCTTAATTTGAAAACAGTAGCCTCAACAAAAACCCCAGATTGGTGACCTCTTCAGCAACGTGACTAAAACTCAAATCTTTGGAGAACAGTTCTAAGATCTGTTAATAACGTGCATAATTATAACTTGAGGGCACAAGCCGAATCAAAGATGAGGGTTGAATTTCCAGTGGAGAGTCTGGAGAATAAATTTTAAGATGACACTGTAGTGCATAATTGAGGGACAGCCATACTGGTGGAAATGCTCTTTTCAATGAACGAGAAGGCAGACAGTTAAGGTGATCGGCAAAAGACCCAACAATTCTTTAAATGTAGTGAGTGGTTAGGATCTGGAATAGGCTGCCTGAGTTTTTGGTGCAGGCAGAGGAACCAAGGTGTTCAAGATTGAGTTACAAACCTGGAAATAAGGTTTGCAGGGTAAAAGGAAAAGGGAGGGGTGTGCAGGACTAGCTGTACCACCCCACCTACCGCTGGATCCAACGCAGCATCCTCCAACATTTCTGCCACCTACAATTAAGACCCCACCACCAAAAAGATATTTCCCTCCCCAGCCCTATCCGCTTTCTGCAGGGACGATTCATTCCACGGCTCCCTTGTCAGCTCTACACTCCCCACCACACCTCGTATCTTTTCCTGCAACTACAAGAGGTGTAATACCTACCCCACACCTCAGTCTAAGGCCTCAAACGATCCTTCCAGATGGGGCACAGATTCACCTGCACTTCATCCAACCTTATTTATTGCATAGGTTGCGCCTGATGTGGTGTCCTCTATATTAGGGAAACCAAACAGAGGCCTGAGGACTGGTTCATGGAGATCTGTACTCTGCATTCAAACAACCAACCCAACCTTCTGGTTGTGAGCCATTTTAATTCTCCCTCCCACTCACTGATGAGTTTTTTTTTCTTTATTCATTCTTGAGATGAGGGCGTCACTTGTTAGGCAGCATTTATTGCCCATCCCTAATTGCCCAGAGGGCAGCTGAGTCAACCACATTGCTGTGGGCCTGGAGTCAAATGTAGGCCAGACCAGGTAAGGATGGCAATTTCCTTCCTTGAAGGACATTGGAAAAAACCCCATCTGGTTCATCAACGACTGACGGTCATCATTTAGATTCTTAATTCCAGACATTTATTTAATTCAAATTCCACCGTCTGCTGCGGCGAGATTTGAACCCAGATCCCCAGAATGGGAACTGGGTCTCAGGAATCACAGTCCAGTGATAATAGCTCTAGGCCATCCTTGGCTTCCTCCACTATCAGAGTGAAGTCAAACAAACTGGGAGGTACAACACCTCATATTTGCCTCAGAAGTTTACAGCCCAATGGCCTTAACATTGAAGATGGTGAAGTCAATGTCCCTCCACCTCCAGCCTTATCCCATGTTCTTCTGACCTGACTTGACTTAAGCGGTACATCTTCCCACTCACCTATTCACTCCATCCTTCCAACATACCAAATCACAATTACCCCTTCTTTTATGACCATCTCACCTACCTTTCCCCAGACACATCTCAAACCCTTTATTTACTTCTGGCTCCCCTCCCCTTCCCCAGTCCTGACAATGGATTGTATCCCAAAATATTGACTTACCTGCTCCTTGGATGCTGTCTGACTGACTATGCTTTTTCAGCCTCACAGCTCTTCTAGAGGGGTGTACAGGGCAAATGACCTCCATCTGTGTTGCGACCACACTAAACAGAGACATCATCTGTCCACACCATGGGTTTGAAATACAGCCCTGATGCTTTCAATGGGTTAAAGAATATCCATGATACCAGGGATATAGGTACATCCTGAAGCAACATTAACAAACATTCTGATCATTATCATGTTAGGGCTTTATGGGAAGCAAACACATGAAAATGCTGGAAGCACCACAGCGGAACTGGCAGAATCTGGGGAGAAAAAGAGTTAAAGTTCAGAGCAGAATGATTCTTCTTTAACAGCTTTAATTGGAGCTTGCTGTGTACAGATTTGATGCCTTTATGTTCTACAATAGTATTTAATTGTCTATAAAACATTTTGTTGTATAACTCCTTTTGTAATCACAGGCTACAACTACAACGTAATGCTTTGTTTGTTTGTTTTGTTTGGAGGGGAGACGAACAGGAACGGGTGTTGCACAAGGCAATGCTTTTAACAAGGTTTCTCACCTCAAATACTAATGTGCCAAGGTCACCAAGGAATGGCCAGTCACAGGAACTCACGCTGCCCTTCCCACCTTAAAACATTATCCTTAAAACTGGGTTAAGTGGGAACTTCCATCTAAACAAACATCAGCAAATTATAGCTGGGACAGAAATGAGGAAGCTCCCTGATATGGTTTCACTTCAACAAAAAAAAGCACAGCAACTGGGAAAAGTGTCTACTCTTAAAATGACAATTTTAAATACAATGTAAAAGCAAAATCACTGTTGGTAAGAAACAAAATGTGTTAACAGCAGTTGCTGTTTTCCTGTAGGCAGTTATAAAGCAACATAAAGCAGAGAGATAGCTGAATGAGTTAATCTGTGTGCCTTCACTGTGACTGCAACAGGAGATACTGAGCAAAGGTTAGCAACTGGGAAAGCCATACACATCAGCATTCCCCAAGAAGAATATGCCCCATGAGTGGTTACAAAGCAGCATTGGCAAGGCTGTTTGATACAAGCTTAACTTGGAATGTTCAGGAAATGGCTTGATGAATGGCTAAGTTGGTGTACATTGCAAGTTGGAGATTTATGGAGATTTACCATCCTTCCTATGGTTTGGGGATGATTAATGATAGTGAGGAGAGAAGCAGTGCATGGGAAGAGGGAACACAGGCTCTTGGGACTTAAGAGCAAACCCTTCAGTCCTCAAACCTGCTTCCCCATTAAATTGGTAGAATAAACTCAATGGGCTGAAGGTCCTCTTCTCCACTGTGAGATTATATGAATGAGATCATTGACTTATCCTGTTGTGTTCTCAGCTCCACTCTCTTATCTACTCCCACAGACCTCAACTCTCTGGTAAGTCAAATACCTAAATCTGCCTTGAATAAATTCGATGACCCAGGCTCTATTACCTTCTGGAAAAGATAATTCTACTGATATTCAGAAATAAAACTTCCATCTCAATCTTGAGACGTCGTATTTTTAAAATGTCCCTTAGTCCTCGTCTCCACCACAAAAGGAAAGATCATCTGGTAGCCATCTTATCAAGTCCCCTCAGGTCTTGAATGCTCTTCAGTCAACAGGAGGCTCTAACATGCACTGAACATTTACTTATCATAATTATGGACAGTGATGGAGTGGCAGCCCAAAATTGGGGAAAAAAGGACACCTAATGCCGAGAGACAGATAGCCAGGAGCCTATTGTACCTTGTCTGAAGAAGTACTTTCTGAACAGCCAATCATTAATTTCAAAAGACTGTACGCTCATGCTTGATTCTTTAAAGAAAAATTTCTTAAAGGTATTAATAAGGATTTGATAAGATAAACACATCAATTAGATCATCCTTCAATCTCCTTTATAGAAGAGAGTACAAGGTACATTTTTGGAAAGGGATAAAAGTAGCATAGCAGTAATTTAAATAAACAATAAATCCAAAAGACTGGACAAGTGATTCAGTCATGAATTCAAATTCCACCGTAGCAGCTGGGGAATTTAAATACTGCTTTATTAAACATGCCTGGAATAAAACATTAATCGTGACCAGAAGGCAACTGGATTGCTGCTAAAACACTCAGTGGATTGACTAATGCCCCTTAGTGAAGGAAATGTCTTCTTATTGCATCTGGCCTGAACATGACTCTAGACCAACAACAGTGTAGTTGAGTCACATCAGCTCTTGGTCATAAATGACAATGCAAGCCAGTGTTATTGAAGGAGGTGATTCACCATCACCTTCTCAAGGGCAACAAACACTGGCCTGATGAGAAACACCTACATCCCTATATAATAGGCACACTTGCCCTCTTAACCAAATCCATTAAACACTGGCACCCTTCTGGTAACACGAGACTTCACCTCATATCTTTCCTGAATTGTACGCAGCACAAGGAAACCAGAAGGCCAGATTGCGTTCTAAACAGCAACTACACGTGAAAAGAAAAAAGGTACTGTATTGGATATGAAATACTTAGTGATATTTGTTCTTAGTTGCAGTGCTGGAGCCAGTGAGCAGATTACATGTCCGAGAGCAAGCTGCAGTAACAGGTACCTCAGAATCCAAACTAACCACTTTTAGTGACTTACATTTCAGGCTTTGAATAGAGATTAATTTGTGTAGGAAAGGAGGGGAATGAAAGAGCGTCCGACGCTGACTAAATTGCCTTATAAAGTACAGGGGACATGTGGGTGTTCTTAATCAGTTAAAATGCCAACTGTAAACAAGATGCAGAGTCTCCATAAAGCACAAAAATGAACAAGCAACAGGTGGGAAAATATCATTATAATAACTACTTCAATCTTGAGGATTGAAATTTAACAAAGCTCAAGAGACATCTCGAGTTGTGCACTAATCACAGACCAAATTACAAACCCTGTTGCTTGTTTACCACACTTGAATGAAGATGCTGCTCCAACAGACACATTGTTCTGGGAGGGACAGAATCAAGATAGCAGGAAGAGCCGAGATAACAAGGTGTTAATTTTCTGAAGGGTCTAGGCCTGAAACATCAGCTTTCCTGCTCAGCCTGTTGTGTTCATCCAGCTCCACACCCTGTTATATAGAATAAGGCTCCTACCTTTGGCACATAGCTTGTGACCCAGGTTGATAACAATAGAGATCAAAATCCCAGTCAGATGCCAAGGTGAGCAGAATTCTGTATGCCAATCTACAACAGTCTTAGGTGTACATAAAGGGTAAAAACTGAGCATGTGAACCAAAATTAATCACTTGTGGATGAGAATAACAGCAGGTCTTGCTCCAGAAAGTTTTCATGTCAAGAATTCCAAAAAGAGAGTATTGCAGGAAAAAAATCCCTGTAGGAAAAGAAAGATAAAGTCACCATAGCCCTGCAGGACCATAGGGGCTGCTCCTTTACTTGAAAGAGATGCCTGGTGGTGACTTAACTAAATAGAGGAGGTGGCGCCTCACAGTAACTTCAGACAGTGCAGGAATCAAACCCACACTCCAGTCACATGACTCTCTACTGCAAACCAGCCATCTAGCAAATTGAACTAATCAACCACCTTAAACCACCTAAGAAGCAACTGGATCTTGTAATAGTTCAAGTTTACTCCCTGAATAAATTAACTGAAATGATCTGAATGTCAAATCTGGATTGAGGGTCAATTATTTTAACACCATGTCCACTTGATTCTGCAAAAACATCCTGCTGTACATTTAGGGCTGCCCTTCTGAAATTGAGTTATGCCTACAGAATTTTGAGCTTCACAACAACAGGTGCATACGGATGGTAGATAGAAGCCTGCCATTGTATAACAATATGGGTGGTAAGTTGCATTTACAAAAACTGCTGTGTAATCTCAGGAAGTCCTGCTCTCTCAAACAGCATATGAACAGATTACATGTTTTTGTGATGGTACATGATAAATACTGGCTAGGACACTGTGAATAATACCCTTGCTTTTCTTCAAAATAGTATCAAGACACCTTTACAGGTCCCTTTAAAAATACAGGTTGATTCAAAACAATATGAAAGACTGCATCTTTGACAGTACTTTCAGTAATTGATAGAATATTTGTGCTGAAGGCTTTAGATAACTGAACCCTTAAGCTTCTGCCTCAGAGGCCGGTGCCTTTACAACTGACCCAAACCCAACAGATCTTGCTGAAATAAGGAATGGCCCATTTTGGACAGATATGCAGAGGAATTCCTTCATTTGGAGGGAAATTAATCTTTTGGAATTCTCTGCTCTAGAGGGCTATGGAATCTCAGTCATGCAGTATATTCAAGACAGAATTCTAGATATTGAAGTGATTGGGAATAGTTCAGAAAAATGTTGAGGTAGAACACCTACCATTAGCACATTGAATGAGACAGGAGCTCAGAGAATAGCCTATCCTGTGTCACTGCATTAATATGAAGTTACAAGTTTAACAAAGCAATAAAGTAGTGTTGGTGCAGAAATGTTGATGAATCCCAGGTAGGGCAATGCAAGGTGTGTGTCAGGTATAACGTTAGGCTTAGCGTAATTAGGTACAGGCATTAAAGCAGAGGCACAATGGAATAACATTTTCCTTCATTTGACGTTTCAATCTGTTGACCTTTGCTATACTATTTGAATCATTTTATCCCGGTCACTTCTTCTGAGTAGAAGTAACACCTGGCTAATGAAAATGCATTGTTCATTTGCACTGAAAACCATTCACTTCTCTACATTAACTTTTTCTTACTACTGTCAAGATTAAAGCATGCTTTCCCTGTTCTCAACTCATTTGCTCCTCTAGATCACAAATCTGTAATGTGAACCACTTCTTTCAGGACTTAAGCTGCAAATAACTTTTAGAACTCGAATCTCACTCCACTTAGCTTACAGCTGTTAGGCCTCCACATTCTTGCAGGCAGGCCGGCAATGCTCATTCAAGAATGAATAAACTTCCACTTTTCCCGCTTTTAACTTCTGCCACACCCTGCTCTATAGAACCTAGACCTACCAAAAGTTTCTTAAAAAAGGACAAAAGTGCACAAAAGGAATAATTTCAAACCATTTTTCTTTAAAAGAATGATTTATTAACTATGATACATAGCACATGGCTGTAAGGTGTCTTTTTACAACATTCCCATTAAGACAAATTACTTCAGCAAATACATGGTTCACGCAGGAGGGGAAATGTAAGCTCACCCTCAGCTTAATCACATGCACTCTGGGTTGAATTGGTCCAGATCACCATTCACAAACTGCTTTGTAAAAGAAAAAAAACTTTAGTTTTACAAGTATTTGTTCAATTTTACCTAAAAAGGAATTTTAGCCCATTCTAAGTTTTGGGTCTCCATTAGAAAGGAGAAGACATTTCTCTGAATCAATGCGCATGATCTTTCATTTTTTGTTTATGTGAAGTGACCTCCACTTCATGGCTTCGCAGAGACTGGAAAAAAAAAGTTCAGCAGCAATGGTGCAGGTGGAGGGAGCGAGATGTTCAAAGCAAAAGCTCCCCCTCAACAACCCCTGAAGTCCACCAACTTGCCTTTTGAAATGGTGCACAATCCAATTGCCAAAGTCACCACCAGACCACACAAAACATCAATTCAATTAAACAGATTTCAGCCTCTTTCAGATCATGATTGACATTCACACGTGCATAGCTGAAGTGCTCACAAATTTCCAAATCTGCAGCAGTCAGAAGTGGGGAGGGGAAAAAAAAGGGTCAGGTGAGGTCAGTGATTTAAGAACTGCCAATGTTGAATCACAAACTTCTATTTCTCTCTTCAGTAATTAGCCATGAGCAGTCGCGTTTTGAATGAAGTACCAGTCTCCTAGTCAACCCTGATGAAGCCCTAAAATGCTGGGAACATTTGATACTTGGTGCATCTGCATTTATGGACAAGGCCTAAAGATAGCAATGTTCACATGGTCTCTTCATTTCATCCATCGACACAGTTGGAGCTTCCATATGTAGGGCACGTAGTGCTGTAGGTCTGAAGCAGTCAAAAAGCTGCCAGGGCAGCAGAAAGCTGAAGAAATACCATGAGGCAGAGAAGAAAGACAGTGTACGCTGCCAGTTTCCAAAAAGGACCCAAAGCTTTCTGGCACAGGACTCAACATTTAAAACAACCATTTTACTTTTAATAAAATGAGAACTTGTAGTACAATTCGCTCCAAAATGAGAACTATTTGAATAAATGCAACAAAAAAAATGTTCTAGACACCAGTAATAAAGGATGTGAGCTGTTAGCCTCTTAGGTACATAACCAACCATTCTTTACATACACAGTTAATATTTGTGTAAAGAGTAACACCTACCCAAATTGTCAGACCAATATCACATTACATATTCAAAACACGGTTTATTTTTAAATTCACATAAGTGTTAATTATCATAATGAAAACATTTTACAAGTGTAGCGTACCAAATAAGATGTCGGGTGCAGCTCCATCCCCATTTATCCCCCCCCAGCTTCCTCAGTACAATCACTGAGGAGTAATTCATTGGTGTTTGACAGAGATTGGGGATACGCCTTGAACAAATTCCTTTCAAATTTAAAATTCACCAACAAGCTCTTTGCTTTAGAGTTCTAGGTTACACATTTAAACAGGTTAAAAAGATACACAGAGCAGTGATACAGATGAAACCAGGATAAACTTATGGCGAGTTCACTGCAATAAAACTCATAGTCATAAAGCAGTCTGTTTGACAACATCACTAGATACACATCATTACAGCATTTTAATGCAAATAAGCCCACATCTTTTATAAATTAATATAATTGACCTTTTCAGCATATAATTTATAAACTGAATGTAAAATACATTTGAGAGTTTGGAGCACAAGTATGTAAATTATTAAAATTCAGTGAATTGAGTCAATTTGATTATCAGTTTGAAGTTTTAAAGAACTACTGTGGCGCTTGTGAGACAGCCATTTTTCTCCACCTTCACCCTGTTCACTTGTACACCCACTACTGTTTGCATTCTGGAAACAGTTTTGTCAAATCTAGTGAAAGTTCATGAGACATCTGGGCACAGTTTATCACTTACGTATCAAGAGATAGTATACGTATTGACAAATCACTTCACTTAGTACCTCTACAGATGCAGAAGGTGGAAATCAGCATTACAGAGAACTGATGTATCCACCATCAGTACTTTTGGACAGACAATAAAACTACGTGAAGTCAAAACAGAATTTACCGCAGAAACTCAGCAAGTGGACACAGTTAATGTTGAGTCCAATATGACCCTCATTTGGAAAGAAGTCACATTGCATCCGACACACTGTTTCTTTCTCCACAGGTGTTGCCAGACCAGCTGAGTTTCTCCAGCACTTAGTTGTTAAATTTCAGATGTCTAGCAACCACCATACTTTGTTTTTATTGTAGTACCACTTGAGTTGTAAGGTTGTAAAATTAATTGTCGTGTAAGTGGTAGGAGAACAGAAAAGATACATATTTACATTATAGGGGAGGGCAATAATCTCAAGCACAGTGATGGGTCATCCGCATTTTTCAATTTCTTCTTGTGCTCCATTTTAGAAAAATGTGAAAAAAATCCTGGCAGTCAGAAGATTCAAGATGGCCTTCTCCATTCAAATCCAATTAACGCACAGCCCAATTACCCAGATATACATTCAACAGTCCACTGTTCCAGTTCAAATTACAATCAAAAGATGAGAGGAGGGGAGAATTATCTGCATAAAAACCTAGCAGACTAAAGGAAAAAAAAAATTTACATTGGGCAGGGAGTGAGCATCTTATTAAAAAAAATGGAAAGTACTGAACCGTAACTATGTTTAAAAGAACACGCACAAACCTTTTGAGTATTCTTCTGTGGAAGTGCTATGCCTTGCTAACAAAAAGATTTGGGTAGTTAACTTCCATCAGCACATAGAGTTTATTGAATGTTTCCCTATAATCATTGATAGGGAGCAATGAAACATGGAGCAGCTTACAGATAGTACGTTAGGTGGAGTAAAGGCATTGATTTCATCTGAAATGATCTGTTCAGCAAACAGAGGATGGATTACAGAAAGAATGAGACACAGATGGAACAGAGTAACTTAGGTGGAAATTAAGAAGGAACATTAACTAACTGCAGAGAAATACAATAAATGGCAATTAACCACATGCATTAAATTCAAAACTACACCTGATTTATTTGGGGCCAATGCATTGTGATCGGTGTGTCCACTTTGTATTTTTATACAGCCTTGATGAAAAACCAAATATCCCAGCCCTGTTCTATTTTCTTCCACAAAACATCTCAGTATAGCCTGTTAATGTCATTGATCATGATAGTTTAAGATTTATTTTAGATCATTTGTCAACTTGGGAAGATATTCATTTCACCCCCAACCACATCTACCTTGATTACTAAAGATAGGGTACATGATGGTGGACACAGTAATTGGGTATGCACACACCTCACTTGGGAAAGTTTCAAATAAATTAAAAACAGAAACAGTTTAGACACTTCTGGAATCATTTGCAAGCTCTGCAAATGTCTAATTTGGGAATTAGTTAACTTTCTCTTTAAATATATATTTTCCTTTGATCAATGAAGTAATTAAATTTTTTTATTCCCTCACCTCTGCAGATTTTTACTGCGTGGCAGTTCAAAGGCATTAGCTGGCCCTTCATACTTCAAATGTTAATTTTTCATCAGTGAGGATAGACAAATGGATGCTGATGGGTTCCATGTCATGGGTGGCACCACAGCTAAGCCTATTTCTACCACTGTGCCAACAGCCACACATGTAGCCTACAAGTGGAGAAAAGCAGGAACAGTGGCAAAGATGTCCTATCCTTCAGGATGGTCAATTGGCCTTATCTATTGTTTCATCTTGATTGAATCGGTTCCGATCTTGGTCTACATTTCTCAGGACTTCACACTTGATAATCAAGTGATCAACTGAGCCATTTGATAAAGGTTCCATTCAATTTCATTTCTAACAAAGGAACACTCTGAGTCTGCACTTAGCATTAATGACCCACTCCTTTCATTCATAATGCAACACCATTACTCCAGTTATTCTATGCACATTTATTTTGTAATCATTAAAATTACAGCAAATTAACAGCCATAGAAAGAATTGTTTTGGACAACGCCTGGACTTTAAATCTGTCTCAAGTATATGAAAAACCACATAAGGGTGGACAAATCCCTGAACAAACTGGCTTAAATAAATCCTCTAGTCACCCAGATCAAGATGTGAAACTGATCTTTCTTCCATGCATGGCCTGCTTTCAAAGAGAGTCACAATGAAGAAATGAAAATTGGACTGTTGTCGGAGTTGAAATGAAGGAACTAAAGGCACCACACAGGACATGAAGAGTCCCCACTGGCCTTCCTAACGTAGCTTTCTACCATTGTGGGATCACTGGCTGAGTGCTTTGGCACAAGAAATATGTAGTCCTAGGTAAGTAACAAGAAAAGAAATAGAGAGTTTCAACTCAAAGTCAAAGTCAGACAGTGCAGAATAAGAACTATATTTTTTATATGTAATCCTTCCGAATCAACAAAAGTTAGACTACCAATTCCAGGGAACAGTTCTGTATAGTAAGCTTGTGAAACCAGAAACTAGCTCAATGCTGTCCTAAGCTGAGATTTATAGGGCTTGCAGAGACACATTCATCAATGTAGCCTGGAAAAGCTGAGAGAGTGAGCAGTGTGCAAACCAGCTCGCATAATGCACATTTGTACAAACTTTCCTACTGACACCAAACAGAATATACCTCAGACTGGAGGCAAAGTGTGGTGAATGCTGCAAGATATTTTGTGGAACCCACATTATCTTTTCAGTTGAAGAGTTGGAGATGGAGGATTTGGTTATTAGTATACTACGCCTGATACTTAGACAGATGTACATAACATATAAAGGGACAAAATTATTTTATGGGAGGATGTGAACACAAATCTTGGGAGAAGAAATGAGGAAGAGGCATCTTTTAGGTTTCTCAGGAGCTAATGTGAAAATGGTACATATTTTATAATGATTTGTATTGAGTTTCAATCTCATGTTGACACAAGAGTCAGCAAGCTATAGGAACACTCAGTTATCCAGTGCATGGAGGTATTTTTTAAAATTCAATGGTCTGCATTTAAATAGGTAGAGATTTCTTCTGCTATTTTTATCCCAAAATTACAACTTTACTTCCTACACTCAGTTTCATTATCTTGGATATCATCTGTCTTGAAGCTACACATGATTATGGTGTTAGCATGCTTGTGAAATTTCTCTGCTTGCACTTATTTCCTAATATCAATCCAGTAAAAATAAAAGTTTGAAGCCTCAGTGTAAAGTGCAAAGGCATCCTGGATGAATGCATTGAGCATCTATACACAAGAGGAATAGTTTTAAGAGTGTTAAATGCTTACTTTTGAAGGGGAGGGAACAACGAAAACCACTGAATTATTTCAGGAATTGACCACATTTGGTTATCAGTTTGAAGAACAACCTCCAGGTGGGGCTAATACCACTAAAAAAAGTTAAAGTGCAAATTGATCAATAGACAATTGTGCAAAAATCCCCAAACTAGTAAAGTTTCAAACAGCTCAGATATGGTTTATTTTGACAACAATTACTGCAGAAAGCTGAATGCACTGATATACAAGGTATTGGGTACATCCTTCTTAACTGCAAACCAACTGCATTTAGTTCAGGAAGGTTTTCTTAAATCTAAGGATTATCATTACTGCTCAAATCTAGGATCATCTTGCATTTCAATTTATGTGCTTCCTCAAAACTGAGTGTATTAAAACATCTAAGACTGACTTGGTTTGGCTTGTCCTCGCTGCTGACAAACATTTCAAGCTGTGCACCCATGTCCCATCTTCTCATTCATCTGAATAGGGTTATCAGGTAATATCAAAAAACTCACTATGTTGTAAAGCCCTGATTAATTCCTTAATTCAGGACACAAGACCATGAGCTATCTCAAGACAGACAGAGGGGGGGGAGGGGGTGGGGGAGGGGGGGGGGGAGGGGGTGGGGGAGGGGGTGGGGGAGGGGGGGGAGGGGGTGGGGGAGGGGGGGGGAGGGGGTGGGGGAGGGGGGGGGAGGGGGTGGGGGAGGGGGGGGAGGGAGAGGGGGGGGAGAGGGGGGGGAGAGAGGGGGGGGAGAGGGGGGAGAGAGGGGGGGGGAGAGGGGGGAGAGAGGGGGGGGGAGAGGGGGGAGGGAGGGAGGGGGAGAGGGGGGAGGGAGGGAGGGGGGAGGGAGGGAGGGGGGAGGGAGGGAGGGGGGAGGGAGGGGGGGGGGAAGAGGGGGGAGGGAGAGGGGGGAGGGAGGGGGGGGAGAGGGGGGAGGGAGGGGGGGGGAAGAGGGGGGAGGGAGAGGGGGGAGGGGGGGGAGAGGGGGGAGGGAGGGGGGGGAGAGGGGGGAGGGAGGGGGGGGGGAGAGGGGGGAGGGAGGGGGGGGGAGAGGGGGGAGGGGGGGGGAGAGGGGGGAGGGAGGGGGGGGGGGAGAGGGGGGGGGAGGGGGTGGGGAGAGGGGGGAGGGAGGGGGGGGAGGGAGGGGGGGGGAGAGGGGGGAGGGAGAGGGGGGAGGGAGGGGAGGGGGGGGGGGAGGGGAGGGGGGGGGAGGGGGGGGAGGGGGAGGAGGGGGGGGAGAGGAGGGGGGGGAGAGGAGGGGGGGGAGAGGAGGGGGGGGAGAGGGGGGGGGGGAGGGAGGGGGGAGGAGGGGGGGGAGGGGGGGGAGAGGAGGGGGGGGAAGAAGGCGGTGGGGGGGGGAAGAAGGCGGTGGGGGGGGCGGAAGAAGGCGGGGGAGCGGAAGGAGGCGGGGGGAAGGAAGGAGGCGGGGGGAAGGAAGGAGGCGGGGGGAAGGAAGGAGGCGGGGGGAAGGAAGGAGGCGGGGGGAAGGAAGGAGGCGGGGGGAAGGAAGGAGGCGGGGGGGAAGGAGGCAGGGGGGGGAAGGAGGCGCGGGGTGGGGAGAGAAGGCGCGGGGTGGGGAGAGAAGGCGCGGGGTGGGGAGAGAAGGCGCGGGGTGGGGAGAGAAGGCGCGGGGTGGGGAGAGAAGGCGCGGGGTGGGGAGAGAAGGCGCGGGGGGGGGGAAGAGAAGGCGCGGGGGGGGGAAGAGAAGGCGCGGGGGGGGGAAGAGAAGGCGCGGGGGGGGAAGAGAAGGCGCGGGGGGGGGAAGAGAAGGCGCGGGGGGGGGAAGAGAAGGCGCGGGGGGGGAAGAGAAGGCGCGGGGGGGGAAGAGAAGGCGCGGGGGGGGAAGAGAAGGCGCGGGGGGGGAAGAGAAGGCGCGGGGGGGGGAAGAGAAGGCGCGGGGGAAGGAAGGAGGCGGGGGGAAGGAAGGAGGCGGGGGGAAGGAAGGAGGCGGGGGGAAGGAAGGAGGCGGGGGGAAGGAAGGAGGCGGGGGGAAGGAAGGAGGCGGGGGAGGAAGGAGGCGGGGGGGAAGGAGGCGGGGGGGGAAGGAGGCGGGGGGGGAAGGAGGCGGGGGGAAGGAGGCGGGGGGGGGAAGGAGGCGGGGGGGGAAGGAGGCGGGGGGGGAAAGGAGGCGGGGGGGGAAGGAGGCGGGGGGGGAAGGAGGCGCGGGGTGGGGAGAGAAGGGGTGGGGAGAGAAGGCGCGGGGGGGAAGGAGGCGCGGGGTGGGGAGAGAAGGGGTGGGGAGAGAAGGCGCGGGGGGGGAGAGAAGGCGCGGGGGGGGAGAGAAGGCGCGGGGGGGGGAGAGAAGGCGCGGGGGGGGAGAGAAGGCGCGGGGGGGGAGAGAAGGCGCGGGGGGGGGAGAGAAGGCGCGGGGGGGGGAGAGAAGGCGCGGGGGGGGGAAGAGAAGGCGCGGGGGGGGGAAGAGAAGGCGCGGGGGGGGGAAGAGAAGGCGCGGGGGGGGGGAAGAGAAGGCGCGGGGGGGGAAGAGAAGGCGCGGGGGGGGAAGAGAAGGCGCGGGGGGGGAAGAGAAGGCGCGGGGGGGGAAGAGAAGGCGCGGGGGGGGAAGAGAAGGCGCGGGGGGGGAAGAGAAGGCGCGGGGGGGGAAGAGAAGGCGCGGGGGGGGAAGAGAAGGCGCGGGGGGGGAAGAGAAGGCGCGGGGGGGGAAGAGAAGGCGCGGGGGGGGAAGAGAAGGCGCGGGGGGGGAAGAGAAGGCGCGGGGGGGGGAAGAGAAGGCGCGGGGGGGGGAAGAGAAGGCGCGGGGGGGGGAAGAGAAGGCGCGGGGGGGGGAAGAGAAGGCGCGGGGGGGGGGAAGAGAAGGCGCGGGGGGGGGGAAGAGAAGGCGCGGGGGGGGGAAGAGAAGGCGCGGGGGGGGAAGAGAAGGCGCGGGGGGGGAAGAGAAGGCGCGGGGGGGGAAGAGAAGGCGCGGGGGGGGAAGAGAAGGCGCGGGGGGGGGAGAGAAGGCGCGGGGGGGGGAAGAGAAGGCGCGGGGGGGGGAAGAGAAGGCGCGGGGGGGGGGAAGAGAAGGCGCGGGGGGGGAAGAGAAGGCGCGGGGGGGGAAGAGAAGGCGCGGGGGGGGAAGAGAAGGCGCGGGGGGGGAAGAGAAGGCGCGGGGGGGGGGGGGGGAGTGAGAGGAGGAGAAGGAGCGCGAGGGGAGGGGAGGGGAGGCTGAGACAAGAGAAGGGGAAGAGGACCGAGGAGTATGAGAAGAAACTTCTGTAGTGTTACTACCTTAGGAAGAAAAACAGACATGATGGTAATCACAACGTTTAACAGAATCTCAGAATACTGGTACCGTCACAAAGCAATTTCACCACATCTCGGTACCACAAGTTAGTAAGATGCAGTTTACTGGACAAGCAGTGCTCCATACATATGGATGTCTACAGGGTATTGGCAAGATGTGAAAAACAAAACGATAGCAACTATCCTCTGTGCATGAGTCTGCTCAGAAGCTGAGACTTTCCTTTTCTAACAGACTCTTTCCCCATAATGATCCAGTTCTGAAGTTACAGCAAGGCAAGATGTGGCAGGGTCATATTCAGGCTCAGCTTCTAGGTCAATTTCCATTCCCACCTAAAGATTGATCTGCAAAACATCACCACAGGCCAGCTATATTTGGGTTCAAACTGATTTAAACCTAAATTATTTTCAATGGCACTTTTTGCATAATGAAGCTGAATTTATAAAACCCAACATGCCAATGTATCTGTTCTTTTACTTTGATGTTTACAGCTGTTATCTAGTGCTTTGCACACCCACCCAATATCATTCCTCCAATAGTAAAGAGGGAGAAAAAATTGAAAAATAATCAATGGTTTAGTAAATCATTGGCCTCTTTCATCACTGATGCACTGGGGAATGACTTGCCATGTGTGGTGTGGTGGTGGGGTCTTGAAGAGGCATAGAACCTAAGCTATTGCTACACACCAACTCCTTTCAGTATCATCTGAATTGTGAAGACAGTTACAAAAGTTCACTGAAATATTTTATTTTCACTCATTTATTTGGATATTAATGTTTTCAGATAACAACATCGAACACAAAAAACTCAATTTTGCTTGGAGCCAATTTCATTCAATTTTTGATCCAAATTCTGCAGGAGATAAACAGAAAATTAGACAGCCTGTTAATCCTCAAAAGGATAACTTAGCTTCCTTTCCCTTGTACGGAAGCGCCACTCAATTTGAAAGGAATTAATTCCCAAATGCTGCAGACAAGACACAGTGCAAGACTAGCCACTTATTCAACATCAAATCAGATCTGTCAAATCAATCTATTTTCTGGAGGTACTTCTCCGTCTGACCATGTACATAGTGGCATGGCTTCTGCTGCTGGAAGATTTGCTGGCTATCAGTTGTCAGAAGAATTCCAATTTCAGATAAGACCACACCAATCAATTTCAGAAGTAGTCTATAATCTAAGAAAAATTTAGACTGCAGCTCCTTTTACTCATCTGCCACACCAGCTTGTAATTCAGAAATGGATGAGTTAGGGATAGAGACTCAGGCAGACAATTTGCCAGGTTTTTAAAAACATCGCTTCAAAACTAAGCCAGGCCTTCCTAATGAAGTAGAACTTTGTGAACTTTGAAAATCTGGAATCATTAATCAATCAGTAATTGCTGATGGCTATGTATGAATTATCTTTTCCCAATATCTACCAGTCATTAGGATCATTACTGGGAGGCAAGGCCAGTGTGAACCCAAAACTTTTGACATAGAATCAGAACAATCTATTATTAAAACATTCAGAAATATACATTTGCAAAAAAAAAAGTTGAATAATTGGTCAGCATATTATATGGAAACAATGGATCACTGGGATGTCCACTTCACATTTTGCCCAGTCAATACGCACAACATTGACTAGATACCAAAAAAAAATCACACACACAAACACATAACATTTTAGTGTTTGTTCTATTATCGGAGAGGCCATAACTGTACGTACCATACCCAAATTGGCAGAGCTGGATACTTAGATTAACTAAGTGTTTTAAAATTGATTTGCTGGCACAGCCCTATTGGGGTGGGGGGTGGGGGGGTGGGGAAATGCTAAGAACACACTAGCCAGGTATTGATAAATTTGCCTCCTGACCTGAAACACGATTTGTTACAAACTCTAGGTAGGAGCTTAGTAGTTCAAAGAACAAACTGCTAAAAATAATGGTAGTGTTAACGAACAATGGCATGTTTCATAGCAACTGCTGCTCAGCTCATTAAACAATTAATTCTCGCATTTACAGTGGCATGTGTAATGTAAGTTCTCAGACTTGGGGCTGTGGAATTTGAACTTTAGGATTATAAAACCTCAATATATGTATTTTAAGAGGACCCCTCATGCAGCCTTCACACCAACTTTTGACAGTGAACTGGTTCAGGACTGGCGTTGCTCAGGCATTTAGTTGTACATGTTTATATTTTTGATTCTCCTCCAGCCCCCATTCCATCTCCTTTAGGCACTGATTGGTGCTGAGGTATGATTTAGTGGGCAGTGGCCACCCTACAACATCTTGCCCATTTGGCCATTCTTCAAGCTTCAGCGGAGTGAGGCTATTCAAACACAGGATCTATCACAGCATTGCTCAATACAGTCCACGCGTATTTGCTTTTCCAGCAGACATCAGTGGGCAGAAAGGTCTTTGTAATACACATCAAAAGTGAAACACCTCAGGATGGTTATAAAACATTATGAGATAGATCATGCATGTGCTAACATGCCATTCAAGCATTATAATTATTTAATCTTTCAACAAAACAAAAAAATGCCATTTTAGAGGAAGCCACATCTAAACCACCTTAACTACTGCCTGGACTGATGCAAGGCACCAGCCAAGATACGTTTAATTTTTACGCAATTAAAAAAGGCATGGAGAACTCACAAACCATTGAAAGTGATGGGAGAGTTTGACATGAAGTTGGCTGACACTTTTAGTTGGCAACAAGTTGTCCTTTTGCGTCAAGACGCTCCTAGCTGACACTACAAAGAAGCAGGTCTGGCTAGTTAGCAAAACAGGGTAAAGATAGGGCAGCAGTAGGGCAGACAACAAATGTGGTCCTGAAGATAGGGCAAGCAT
This sequence comes from Stegostoma tigrinum, assembly GCF_030684315.1. NCBI lineage: Eukaryota > Metazoa > Chordata > Chondrichthyes > Orectolobiformes > Stegostomatidae > Stegostoma > Stegostoma tigrinum. The sequence goes on from NC_081392.1 coordinate 11,677,423, forward strand.
GGAAGGAGGAGGAAATTCTGCCCATAAGTAATGATCCAGGACAATTTCAATCAGACTCTGGCAGAGACCAAATTAGGAATTTGCTAACCAGAACAGATCTAGCTAGTGAGAACGAGACAAAAGAGGTTCTAAAGTTCCACAGTCATCAGCCACTGAAGCTGTATTGCTAATGGGAAAACCAGCATTAAATCTCCTTTTGCACAAAGCACTTTCATGCAGCTGCTCACATCATTGTTATACAGACAAACCTCTTTACTACAAGCTCTACAGAATCTTAGGACACAGATTTTATCATAACATTAATTTAGTGTGTTTTTTCCTTAAAACAAATGTCCCAAGGTTAGAATGGCTTCCCAAATGAACCATCTTTACAGACGTACATCTACATGCTGGGCTTGGTCATTCTACCTAGGATAACTGCTCATGTTCACACCTTACTTTCACAAATATTGCCACGAGGCTGTGTCCACTGGGCACGTCTGCTGTGAATTAACACAGTCCGCTTGAAATTTGCGTTTATTTTTAATAAAAGGTTAAAATAGCAGCACGTGATCTCAAAAACAATTCTCTAAGCAAGAGTTGGCACTAACCAAAAGTAAATAAAGCAACTTTCTATATTGGCTTAGAAGAGAACAAATTTAAATTAAATAAGCAGTAGAGTTTGTCTGTATAATTAACTGTTTAAACATTGTGCATTTTGAGAAATCACTCTGTTGTGGAATCTGTGCTATTTGCGTTTCACAAAACCCACTGTGAAGTTATGGACTGTTTCTTTTTGCAGTCACTGCAGTATTTGGGTATTTAATCAATTTCCTTAGTGCCATGTCATTTGTTACAACTATGATTACACTGCTCTGTACAACAGAAAAGGGTTCCATAACCCAAGGCAGTTTTGAAAAAGAACCCAGTTATGATACCTGGCATATTTATAACCCAATTCACAGTTTACTTGGCCGTTCCGTCTGCAGTTGTGTTCACAGATGTTGCTGAAGTGGCCTCTAAGGTGTTGGGGGAGGTGACTGTGGTGGTGAAGGAATCATTGTTACAGGTGACGGGCACTGAAAGGCAGTGTTCGAGGTGGGGGAACTAGGAACAGCACTGATTAGGTCCATGATTGGCTTGTCGTAAAAGAAGAAAGGGCACTGCTGGATGAAGAGCTCGATGATAGTCTGGTATGTCCTGGTAGCTGTCAGAGCATCCATGGTCTGAAAGTCAGGCCTCATGAGCGTGGGCCAGAAACAGATGGAGAGATTCTCACTGTTCATCAGATTCAACTTGCAGTTCTGACTGACCCTGAAATGAAACAGAACCCAGTAGTCTATACAATACTTTGAATAAAGACAGCATAAACAAAACATTTGGCTGCACCCTGCTGAAAGCAGCCTCCCTACTCCTTGTGTTATCACCTACTCAAGAGTACATTTCCCTCTTTTCCTGCACCTACAAATACCCCTCTCATCTCCCAAGACCATTTGGAACAGAAATGAATCCATCAGCATCACAAGAAAAATCATTTGGTTAACAAAAAAAGTACTTTTCTCCCCCTTCCCACTGAAAACTGCCAATTAAAATAAATATTGCTGTGATTAGAAGTAACAGTTCAACCTACAGTTTTTAAGAATATAGCCAATTGTTATTTCAATGCAAAACAATGGTTATGTTCCTTCCTAACAGCACAATGGGTGTCCCTGCAGCTATTCAAGGAGGAAGCTCACTGCCACCAACTCCAGGAGCACAAAAGCTGACGTTTCGGGCCGAGACCCTTCATCAGAGAGGGGATGGGGAGAGGGCTCTGGAATAAATAGGGAGAGAGTGGGAGGCGGACCGAAGATGGAGAGAAAAGAAGATAGGTGGAGAGGAGAGTATAGGTGGGGAGGTAGGGAGGGGATAGGTCAGTCCAGGGAAGACGGACAGGTCAAGGAGGCGGGATGAGGTTAGTAGGTAGGAAATGGAGGTGCGGCTTGAGGTGGGAGATGGGGATAGGTGAGAGGAAGAACAGGTTAGGGAGGCGGGGACAAGCTGGGCTGGTTTTGGGATGCAGTGGGGGGAGGGGAGATTTTGAAGCTTGTGAAATCCACATTGATACCATTGGGCTGCAGGATTCCCAAGCGGAATATGAGTTGCTGTTCCTGCAACCTTCGGGTGGCATCATTTGTGGCACTGCAGGAGGCCCATGATGGACATGTCATCTGAGGAATGGGAGGGGGAGTTAAAATGGTTTGCGACTGGAAGGTATAGTTGTTTATTGCGAACCGAGCGGAGCTGTTCTACAAAGCGGTTCCCAAGCCTCCGCTTGGTTTCCCCAATGTAGAGGAGGCCACACCGGGTACAGTGGACACAGTATACAACATTGGCAGATGTGCAGGTGAACATTTGCTTGATGTGGAAAGTCATCTTGGGGCCTGGGACGGGGGTGAGGGAGGTGGTGTGGGGCAAGTACCGCATTTCCTGCGGTTGCAGGGGAAGGTGTTGGGTGTGGTGTGGTTGGAGGGGTGTGTGGAGCGGACAAGGGAGTCATGGAGAGAGTGGTCTCTCCAGAAGGCATGGAAAATGTCTTGGGTGGTGGAGTCGGATTGTAGATGGCGGAAGTGTCGGAGGATGATGCGTTGTATCTGGAGGTTGGCGGGGTGGTCTGTGATTCCCCTACATTGGGGACAACATGTCCACCATGGGCCTCCTGCAGTGCCACAATATTGCCACCCAAAGGTTGCAGGAACAGCAACTCATATTCTGCTTGGGAACCCTGCAGCCCAATGGTATCAATGTGGACTTCACAAGCTTCAAAATCTCCTCTTCCCCCACTGCATCCCAAAACCAGCCCAGCTCGTCCCCCCCTCCCACTGCATCTCAAAACCAGCCCAGCTTGTCCCCGCCTCCCTAACCTGTTCTTCCTCACACCTATCCCTTCCTCCTACCTCAAGCCGCACCTCCATTTCCTACCTACTAACCTCATCCCGCCTGCTTGACCTGTCTGTCTTCCCTGGACTGACCTATCTGGTCCCTACCTATACTCTCCTCTCCACCTATCTTCTTTTCCCTCCATCTTCGGTCCGCCTCCTCCTCTCTCCCTATTTATTCCAGAGCCCTCTCCTCATCCCCCTCTCTGAAGGAGGGTCTAGGCCCAAAATGTCAGCTTTTGTGCTCCCGAGATGCTGCTTCATCCAGCTTCGCAATTGGTTATCTTGGATTCTCCAGCATCTGCAGTTCCCATTATCTCCAAAGCAATTCGGGATGGGCAATAAAAAGTGGCCCAGCCACCAACATAAGCAAATTTTAAAAGAAAAACCCTGAAAGTGGGTGAGGGAGAGGAGAAAGAGTGGATGATAGTATTAAAGCCTGACTGAATCAGACTTTTTATTTGTTCCTCAGTTAGGCTGGTGCAAAGTGGTACAAGTGAGCAAAAATACAAGTAGCTGAATGAAGGATCCTAAACAGGAAACAGAATGTATTAGGGACTTGTAAAAATACTTGCAGAAGTGACACTACAGATAGTATTGCTAGAGAAGTAACAGCCAGAGAAATTTCCCAGCTCTTTAATCAGCTTAAATGACCATTAAAATGAAATAATGGAAGAGAAAATGGTGTACAAACATGGTTTACTGATCTAATAATATCAATAGGAAAAAAAAACACAGTGGTAGTAAAATCTCCATTCTGAAGGATGTGGTTGCCTAGTACTTTTGGTCCTTCCAGATTGAGTGTGGCAGGCATGTAACGGCAGGTCATCAAAAGTGAACTCAACAAATCTAGTAGCTAAAGAAGTGGCAACTAAAGCTGTCAGATTGACCTAACTGTTTATCAGCATCCTCAAAAATAGGAAACCTGCCAGACCTACCCAGTCCAGCCTTGGCTTGGTGTTCTCCGAAACAGTATAGCCAAGGAAGTACAGCGAACTTGGTCTTAACTGGTACCTTATGAACCGTCAATCTCAACAAACTGGCAAAAACTATACATCTCAAATATTGGAAGTTCACTATATTATTGCTATCTCTGATGTCAGAATAGTCAGTTGAGGGCATGAGTGAGAACGCTCTCCGCTGGTAAATTTTATTTAAGGCAAAGTCAATTATTTAAGTGATTTATGCTGTGGATAAGTTGTAACAGTGATGCATATACCCTCACATCTCTATTACTGTGTGTATTTTTTAAAAAGCATTGAGGGGTCCACAATCAAAATGAATATAAGATTGGTGAAATATTGGATCAGCTGGCACACTCCTGGTCCCATAGGTGCCGGTTAATAAGAAGTTTGCTGTATCTGATTCCTTCAACTAGAGCAAAAGAAGCAGTATCCCCACACCTGCTTCCATCCTAAAAGAAACAGTGACTTCAGATTTTTGGTCTACACCTTGGCTAGAAATGAAGAGAAAGAAGATACAAAATACTACAGCAGAGTTGACTTTCTTTAGACCATAGTGTCAATTTATATCCCTTGTGAGAATCTACCGCTTTATCCCATGAAAATTCTGGGATATAATCAAGTGCATACTTACTTGAAGTACCGATAATGAAGATTCCACAGAGTTTAAGTGAAAGATGTGGAACGAAGCTTTGGCAAAAGTCTGACCTCTTTGGACAACTCTCATTACAACACAGTAGCACGGGAATTTCAGAACATACATTGTTTCTGCACTCGGGTTTAATTAAATAAATTCCTGTGCTCACTTTCAATATAGGAATTAATACTTATTTTTAAACAGGTTAATGCCTGGATTGAAGTGCACACAAGAATTTAGTCTGACCTTGCTATAACGAGTAGAGGAAAACAAGGTCAGGAAACAATATGATAACTCCAAAAGGATTTCATCTCTATGGTGCTTTAGCTGAGAAAAACTGGAGTTGTAGCATGGACAAGCCAATGCATTTAGTAATTTTAAAATCACACAGACATGTAAGGGCAAGCATTTTAAACTTCTAAACAGATTTACTATGTTCTTTGCTTTAAATTGATCTGTATTATTAGAAGAAAAAAAAGGACAGGTCTCAGTTATTTGAAATATTGGTTTATGATATCCTCTGCACCATTAATTAGCCAGTTCAATTAAGCAAACTTTTAATGCTGATAACCTTACTGCTTGAAACAAGCAATTACTTACTTGTTTAAGTGGGTGATGACATATTTGAAGACCTCATAATTCTCTTTAGGAAACTTCTTCAACACTTCCTTAAGTGCATTCAACTTTAGCTCCTTATCAGGCTGCTCTGAGGGAAGAAAAATGAGTAGTTTAATGCAGACAGCATGTAGATCATCACAGTGATTCTGACATGAGTGCATTCGAGTGGCAGTAGCTGAATCCACATGCACTGCAACACAACGCACACCTAACAGTGGAGGGTGGTAGATGGACCTCAGTTCATTTTCCACATTTGGGGATTTGGAAGTGGCAGGGAGGGGAGCGGACTTGAAAAAGTGAGGAGAATCTCGTCGCCCTTCACTGTTCATGGGTAAAGTTGATAATCTAGTATAGTACAAAAACCACAGAAAACAGAGGAGCATGCATTAGATTCCTGGTCTGAGTTGAATTGATGGAAAAAAGCAAGCTTTATCATGGTAAAGGTTTCTTCACAAATACTGAAGTTCGCATCATCCAGACATACTGATAATTAGCTGATTACATTGCCTCAGGTAATTGTTTCTGATTTAACCATCAAACATTGTACTTATAAAATTGTAACCACAGCAAAAACAGCAAACATAACTAGTATTAGCAGGTTTCAAAACTTCAGGATTATCATAACTGAGAACCTTCCTTAACTTCTACACCTCTTCTATAAACTCTAGACAAAGCATCAGCAATTACAGTTTTCATCAGCCACATGATTAACTTTTAGTTGAGCAGTTGAAGCATCAAATTCCAGAAAAGTAGGCCAAGATTGCTCAAGCAGAACTTGTCTAAAAGCACTAGTAGATTATGATCAGTGTAAAGTTGTGGCTCTCCTTGATTATTTAAAACATATTCGTCAATTTGTTGGAGCTCTAAGTCAGGATCTAACAGTTTGTTGACAACTATGGGCTATTTGTTTGTGAGGACAGCAGAGGTAGGGGAACCGAAATGAACTATGCAGCAACAGTACAGAAGAGTGGTAGGAAATTCCGTCAGTAGCACCTCTGCTGCATTCTCCAGATTCAATAGGAGGACCAAACAAATGCTAGTGTCCTTTTTGAAGACAGCTCTACAAGAATTCAGACACATCTCATGCCGAACTAATTTCAACGCAGTGAACACTGCTTGAATGGCCAACATGTATTGAGAAAAGCATTACATATATTGCCAACATTTCAGGGGAGGTAAAAGAAAATGTGAAGAAACTCAAACTTCCCTTTAAGCATAGCTGCACTGACATTAACGAGTGGAGGACTTTGCTACCAGCCAAAGTGGCAATTGTTTGATCATCAAGCTACATCATACCTCTCAAGGAAAAATGATACAAAAGAAGGAAAGATTAAAAGAAAACAAATACTGGATCAGTTGGCTAGACAGTTGGTTTGTCAACAGTGTGGGTTCAATTCCTGTCACTAGCTGCTGTTACCACGAAGGAATCTCCTTCTCAACTCCTCCTCTTGCCCAAGGTAATACAGTTCACAGGTTAAAACACCAACACTCGTCTCCCTCTAATGAGCGAGCAGCCCTATAGTCTGGTAAAACTATGGCGAAATGACCTTGACTTCCCCCTAGACCCCATTATTACATGGGACATTCTACCTCACATACTAAAAATTTGTGGGACAAAGATAAGCACGTTCAATCACATGAAGACTCAAAAGAAACTTATGATTGGCTAAACATTATCCCCAGAGGTACAGCAAATGATAACAATGGAGGATTGCCAATGGCTGCAGATCATCTAGTTTGCCGTTTGTGAAGTGCTGTAAGGAAAGAGTGGCTAACATTCTTACCTAATTAACAAACATGCCTGTCCTTTGAAATAGACCCCTTAGCCACATCTTTGGAATATTCCGAAGGATGCTATACAAAGGCATTTTCTTTCTACCACAGACTGTGTGTCGGTTCAGTACTTACTGCTGACATCTACCAGTTCGACCTGTGCACTATATGGGACTAGTGGCTCCGGAAGCTCTGAGAAGAAACTTTTCATCGCTCCAGCTATAGTATTCACTGCAAAATCCTTCTCCTGCAGGACAATGTTGTGGTCTATAAATAGAAACAACATATTACAATCAGAAATGAGGATGATATACTTAACAATACAGCCCTAATACATTCAAATAAAGTCTTGGCCTCTTCAATCTGAATCAATATTTCAAGAGCTGATGATGCTGACCTCTTCATTTTCGATAAACATCGCCTAAGAGAGGTTTTCAAGTTGGGTTACACCATGCATTTCAATTAAAAAGACTAAGGTACTCCTGTAGTTGAAACTTGCTCATTGTTGAGCAAACTGTGAAGCCACAGAAATAACTGGGAAAGTACAATCAAGTACAATATAAAAGAAAGTGATCTTTCAGATTTGTACAGGATTGGGCTCGTTTCTGCATCCTACTTCACCAAGCTCAGGTAGCATGCCATCCATGAGACTCAAATGTCTTTGTTAACGCATAGATAGCCACAAGGAATGTATTTTCAAGAGCAAGCAGTATTCATGATTCCGTAAATTGCCAGAAGAGTGTGAAGTGGGATGGGACTACAGGAAAAATGCAAGCACAGACTTAGAATATGGCACATGAAAATCAACTTCCCTTATCCATCACAAGACAGAAAATATACATTTGTGCTCCCTCTTTTTGGAAACACACATCAGCACCCCCACGATTCAAAGCAGTCCATTGTTTATCAAAGATAAGTGATAAGTGATAAGTGATAATGGGAACTGCAGATGCTGGAGAATCCAAGATAACAAAGTGTGGAGCTGGATGAACACAGCAGGCCAAGCAGCATCTCAGGAGCACAAAAGCTGACATTTCGGGCCTAGACCCTTCATCAGAGACTCTGATGAAGGGTCTAGGCCCGAAATGTCAGCTTTTGTGCTCCTGAGATGCTGCTTGGCCTGCTGTGTTCATCCAGCTCTACACTTTGTTATCATTGTTTATCAAAGACTTCTTTCCCCTTACACTTACCTTGATCAAACTGCCTCTGGAGACTTTCCATCTCTGACTTGTTCCCACTAACACGGTAAATTCCCTCTGTGCCCAGACCTTAAAGGAGAGAGAACAATTTACTCTTTTTCATGAAGTCTGCTTGGCTCCACGTACAAAACTTACTGCACACATTTAACAACCTCCTCAACAGATATTAAAGACATCCGAGTGAACTCTGAAATCTGGCATCGCTGCAAAGATTTAAATAGAAACACTGAATAATCACAGGTTGAGGACAATTACTCATCTGAGTGTTTCTGCTTCTTTTCATTGGTTCAGAAATTTTGCTGATGGGGGCAAAAATGTGAAAAATGGAGCACAATGGATTGAGAAATTTTCATGTTGTCCACTTTGGAAGGAAGAATAGAAGCACAGAATATTACTTAAATGAAGAGATTAGATTAGATTCCCTACAGTGTGGAAAAAGGCCCTTCAGCCCAACAAGTCCACACCGCCGCTTGGAGCATCCCACCCAGACCCATCCTCCATAACCCACACACCCCTGAACACTACGGGCAATTTAGCACGGCCAATCCACCTAGCCTGCACATCTTTGGACTGTGGGAGGAAACCGGAGCACCTAGAGAAAACCCACGCAGACACGGGGAGAATGTGCAAACTCCGCACAGACAGCTACCCAAGGCTGGAATCGAATCCGGGTCCCTGGCGCTGTGAGGCAGCAGTGCTAACCACTGAGCCACCGTGCCATCCTTTTTCTGGGGACCAAAGACTGGATACTGCTGAATGCTGTGGCACAGATGTATCTGGGTGACTTTGTAAGCAAATCATGAAAAGTTGGCATGCAGATTAAGCAAGTAATTAGAAAAACAAATACAATGTTAGCCTTGGTTTTAGGGTAAATGGCATATAAAAGTAGGGAAATCTTGCCACCAAAATGCAGGGCATACGAGACAATAAGTGCAAAGTGTTTTGGTCACATGAGGAGATATGCTTACATTCAGTTTAGAGAAGATCGATTTTAAAATGAAGAAGCTACCTTATGAGGACATGTTGAGCAAATTGGGTCTATACTTAGAGATAATAGGAACTGCAGATGCTGGAGAATCCAAGATAATAAAATGTGAGGCTGGATGAACACAGCAGGCCAAGCAGCATCTCAGGAGCACAAAAGCTGACGTTTCGGGCCTTGGGTCTATACTTATTGGAGTTTTGAAACGAGGGGAGTCTGATGAAACAGAAAATTCTGAAGGAACATGACAGAATGGATGTTGAGAGTATAGCTCTCCTTGTTAAAAAATCTAAAATGAAGGGGCACTTTAAAAAATAACAGGTCTGCTATTTAATATGGAGACAAGGAAGCACATGTTAGCTCAGAGAATCAATGACTGCAATTCAAGAGCAGTGGAGGCTGGGTCATGGAATACACGCATGGCCAAACTGGGCAGACGAACCTAAGTGGTACCATTATCAAAAGATGAACCACTGAACTACAGGTCAGATAATCAAACATCTGTTGTAGGGAAACTACTGGAAAACTTCTGAGGGACAAACTAATTTCCACTCGGAGAAGTAGGAATTTATCAAGGATGATCAGCATGGCTCTGTACAGGGGAAGATCATGCCTAACAAATTTGCCTGAATTTTCAGAGGTGACAGCCAGGTGTGTAGGTTACAGCAGTTGACATACTCTTCAGGGGCTACAGTAACATTTCTGCAGTTCTTGACTAGCCTGCAAGACGTCAATGGATCCCATCTGATGTTTGTGGCGTGGGGGGGGGGGGCGGGGAAAGAGAAGAGAGCTGCACCTCGAACCTGTGTCACCTAGTAACTGACCCCTTCACCCTGGGATTAAAGCCTCATACCTCCCACTTTATCCATCCCATTTACAATCTTATAAACTTCTTTGAGATCAACAATTAACAATCTGTGTCTATCCAACCTTTCTTCAGAGCTAAAATCCTCCATACCAGGCAACATTTTGGTAAAGCTTTTTGTACTCTCTCCGAAGCTTCCATATCCTTCTGGTAGGTGTGGTGACTAGAACCATACACAACATTCCAAATATGGCCTAACTAAAGTTTTATAAAACTGCAGCATAACTTGTCTATCCTGTGACTCAAAGCTCCTTTGAATCAAGGCAAGCATGTCATAAGCCTTTTTATACTAACTTATCTACCTGCGCTGTCACCTTTAGTGATCTGTGGACCTCCACACTCAGCTCCCTCTGCGTATCAATACACCCAAAGTGTTCTGCCATTCACTGTATAATTTCCATTTGCACTTGAGCTTCCAAAATGCTTCACCTTACATTTGTCTGGATTAAACTCCGTCTGTCATTTTTCTGCCCATGCCTCCAACTAATCTATATTCTGCTGAACCCTCTGACAATCCTCCTGAGTATCCACAACATCAATTGTTATCATTTGCAAACATACAAATTAGACCAGACAAGCTTTCCTTCAAATCATTTATGTTGGCTATGAACAGCAGAAGTACCAGTACTGATCCCTGTGGATTAGCACTAGTCACAGGCCTTCATTCTGAAAAGCATTCTTCCATCAGTATCCTGTCTCTGACTAAGCCAGCTCTGTATCTATCTTGCCAGCTCACCCCTGATACCACATGACTTCATCTTTTGTACCAGTCTACCATGAGGTCCTTCTCAGGATCCACGCCTCTGGAATCCCATCCATACAGTAGTGGGACTGAATGAGATGCAAACTCATTATGTGTAGAATCATTAACACAAAAAAAATTTTAAAACATTAAAACCAAAATAGCTACGAATGCTGTGAATCAGAAACAAAAACAAATTGCTGGAAAAGCTCAGAAGGTCTGGTAGCATCTATGGAGAGAAAGCAGAGTTAATGTTTCAGGTTGAGTAGTCTGCCTCAGAATTGCTTTTTTAGAAGCCTGCAAAGTGTAAATTCTGAAACTGACAAAGCAAAGAAATCACAGGTGTATGTGGGCATGGACTGGACCAGGGGTGAGAAGACCCAGTGACAATAGGAAGAGATAGGTTCTGTGGGACAGGGGCAGGCAGAAATAATGTGTCTGCGTGCATATATGTATAAAAGGTGACAGCACCAGATAAAATGAAGTTGGTGACCATGGTTGACATAATGGACTGAAGTTCCATAGTGCATGTTTTAGTGGGCGTAGGAGGAGGTATCTGACAGCTGGGGTTCATCCTCTGCAAAGCTGAGGTCAGTCTGCCAGACAACAACAGCACCACCCTTATCAACAGGCCTAACTACAAATTCAGGGTCAGATCTGAGAGCATGAAGTGCAGTTGGTTCCTGGTAGAATAGGTTGGAATGGATAAAGGGCAGAGAATGAATGTTACATTAAGTGCACTCAATGATCAGGTCAATTGCAGGTAATAGGCCAAAGGGAAGGGTCCAAACAGGAAAGAATGTTGAAAGTCGGCAAAGTGGTCTGCAAGGAGGGGACTCTTACCTGAAGAAATGGGCATGGAGATGAAGGTGAGAAGAAGACTTCAATGACATGTTGTGTCTGGAATTTATTAAGGTGGGGATTTTGTATACAACATTCAATATCAGAGAGTGGATGGTCAGGTGTAATGGTGAATACAGGGTGGGAAATAAGGCTGGGGTGAGCGGATAGAGTCAGAGGGAAGAGATGGGAAGAAAATTTCCTGAGGGTAGTGGGTATTGCTGCATCTTGTATGCCTTGATGCCCGAGAGGGAAAGGAAAAGTTTCTCGTTGACACATCAAATGAGCTGGAGGATGAAGTGGAACTGGGGAGAGGGGCAGCCCTGGGCCAGCATAATGCAATGCTTTTGGAGAGGGAGTTTGACAGTGTGCATATGATAGTAAAACCCAGTGCCATGCACTAAAAAAAAAACTTCTGCAATTACTGCTGTGATAAGGCATGCATTAGGCTAGTCTTCGTTATTTTGGAAATCAGGTCAGATTTTCGTTCATCTGAGTCCACTCGCCAAGTGCAATTCCTAGCCCTGATAATCTTACAACTTTGTGTCATTCTGATCTGTTATTTCTAACAATTTGCACATTTGAGGTGGAGTTACATGCAAAGGCCAAGCATAATAGTGTTCCTTTCAGAAGAACTGCACTGAATAGCAACCTCAAGAACATACTTCATTAAACAAAAGCAATTTGTATTTCTTCAGAACAAATAATTTCACTTGGTGGCTTTTTGAGGAGTAAATTACAGTAGTTTAAGATTGTTGTACTGTCATCCAGAGCACAAGTTTGCAGTAAATTTAGAAGTAAATGCACCTTTTATTTCTTTGTGTTTTAAATCATGCTCTTTGAAACTGACCTCTTAGCAATACAGAACAGCACTGGCAATTGACAAATAAGTAATGAAAAAGCATCGAAAAATAGTAAAATCCAGGATGTAAACTTGGGACTGCAAACATGGGACTCTTATATGCAGCGCTGGAAGTGCAAAAGGTGATTTGTTGACCACAGATGTGTGCACTCACTATGACACCTTTACTTTAGCTTTCCAACAAAGTCTTCTGTTGTGTACAATGCATTCCCTGGTAACCCTATTTTGGCCTAAGTCAAGGTGGAAAACAGAAGAGGCTCAACAATTCACCCCAGTGACCCATACAAAAATAACAGAAAAGTCAGCTCTAACTCCTTTCCCTAATCATTTTTCAGAGTGCTTTTGGAGTTTGGTAGATTTTGCAGAAGTGGGTCAAATTTTTCCTATATTCAAATAACCTGCAAGGCTCACAGCAAAAGTGACCACCAAGCTATGATGTTAATAGGCTACTGACATAATTTAACCTCATAAATCATTACCTTTAGAACAGAAGTGCAGATAATTAGAGGTGCAATTTCTTCCAATAAGCACATACCAAAAATATTTAAAGCCTTAGCAACAGGTTACCTGAACTACACTGAAATGAGGAGAATTCAAGCTGCAACACAATATAAGGCTTTACACCAGGCAGGTCATAAATAGAGAAATGCTTGAGCCATGAAGGTACTGTTACAGCCCCCAAATGCTGTCCAAACCAGCTACAATTTTCCTAATGATGCAAATGAACAAACTTCTTGGGCTTGTTTCTTTTAGTGCAGCTGCCAAGTTGAGCAGTTGGTCTGCAGGGGCTGTCACATAAACACCCTCAGTGGGGCGGCATCACATGACACAAGGAAACTGGACCTTGCCCCATCCAGACTCTACCCCTCACCCCTTCCACTCCTAATTATCTGCAAATTATGTTCCCAGGATACTTCATCAAAATCAGCTTGCAGCAGGATTAAAAACAGAAATCCAACTGTATGACAGATTTGCTTTTCTGTTTAGATTGCAACAGAACCAGAAATGTTTCTGTGACCCACATCTCCCACTTTGTATAAGTGAAAACATACTTTTTACTTGGCTTCAGGCCACAACAGGAAGAGATGGGAAAAAAAGACTCAACCACAATTTGGCCGGTTGGATTTTACATAACAAAGTACAAGCCTGTATAATACAAACCTCAAGACATTTCAAATTTTAATAAGAATATATCTGTGCAGCATAGACAATTTACTAAAACCATCATGTAATTAAGATACTTGTGATTCAGAAACAAAAAAACTGAAACAAAGACATTTTCTCTACATTTTTATTCTGCAAGTTACTCTGGGAATTCTTACTGAACATTTCTCACTCGCCTTCAGGCCACCGAGAAAGAGAAACTATTTTTTGTTTTTAATATCACATTCGGAACAAACCAATGCACCTACTCTACACTTCTGCGCTTGATCTTAGCATTCAGGTTTCCATTTTCACCCTAAAACTGTCCCAATCAAAGCCACAAATTGATTCCTGTTACACAATACCACCGTTAAAAGTGTCCTTTCTTCCAGCTCAAAAGGAATTGTCTTCACTTACTTCTGTTATTAACTATGCAATTGTATCTAGAGAATATCCTCAGCAATAATTCTGCTCCCAGCCTTGCAGCTTTACTTTCAGAAATAAAGGATCTGCCAAGACTCATCTTCCTTATCTACAGTGAAAATTTGAAGACAAGGATCAGCTTTGACACTATGCTGTGAACACAGAGCAGCTGCACACATTGCTTCTTACAATGGAGCTAAAGACAGTGGAGCGAAGTGGGAGAGAAGGACGAGGGCAAATGCAAGAGAACTTGCAAATGAGAACTAAAATTAGAAATGGTTATGGATGTACAGTGCATTTCAACACCAAAGGGATTTATCTGTAGGAACAAGCATTGTAAATTCAAAGTCAGTGTGGCTCAAATTGAATTTTGTGTGTTTCTGCATGCAGGAAGCAGAAATAGAGATGACTTTTGTATACAAAAGGATATTATTCATAAATGCGACAAAGAAGATGCTTTTAAAGTCAAATCTGAGGTGATATCAATAACAGGTCCAGTCACAGAAAGAGTAGGTAATGTCCCTATGGTTGGAGAAAATATGAAATTTGAAGCTTTACTCTGTATCAAACGGAATATTGAGCCTAGTGCTGTCACACAAGAAGCTAATGATGGAATCAGTGGTAGGACTGGAGATTTCTGGCTGGGGTGAAAGACAATGGCCTTGGTCTTTCTGAAGGAAATTCTGACTCATTCAAAAATACGGCAGTCTGTAAGGGAAGAAATCTGGTGGTATGAAGTGCAAGCAAAAGCCAGATTCAGTTCTCACCAGCATACAAATGCAAACTAGCCCCATGCATGCATGTTTTATCACTAGGGGGCAAAGTGTAGAGAGTCACTCTCATCCCAGAGGACCATAAAGCTGCTCTCTCATTAGAGAAAGACAACTGGTGGTGAGTTGAAACTAGGGGTCACCATAGCTCAGGAAAGGCGGAGAAGGCAGGACTTTCAATGGTAACCTCAGCAGGTATGGGAACTGAACTAATACAACTAGCATGACTCCAATATCATCACAAATCAACCATCTAGTCAACTGAGCTAATAGATACCCAATAACAGCAGGAGGTGGTAAAAGATGGATATTTGGGGAATTTCAGACATAATCACATGGAGAAGTAGCCATGGAAGTTACTGGGAAAGGATGGAGCACAAGTACAAAAAGAAAGGTGCTGGCTATGTCAAACTCCAAAAAAAAAAAGAAGCAAGTATAGCAACTCAGTTACGGAAATTATTATTTGGGTATCTTGTTTTCCTTAACAGGTGTTTGGATAATCATCTGAATGGAGTCTTTCAGAATTAGGAATCCCAGACAGCGTAGAAATATGAATTGAGGTTGAAGCCTTGATATAGTAATCACACCATTAACAGCTGCCCCATCCAATATCCAATGAATGTCACCGAAGCACAACGCAATGCCCATCCCAACTCTCATGACCAACCACAATTGTCATCAAGCCAGCAGACAAAAGGAATGCCATTGTCATACAGAATAGAACAGACTACTGTAAAACAAGTATACCATCAAGTGAACAACTAGGAACACTACAGACAACTACCTGCCAAATAACACACCCGTCAACTGAGCAGACTGATCCTGACTTTTGATCCAGACCAGAGTATCCTATGCACTCTCATCCCGCATACTTCACGAATAGAAGACTTCTTCTGCCTTCTGAAGAAGCACCTGGACGTACCATTGTATCAGACAATGGTACGCTGTAAGAGAAGCTCTTCGGCTATGTTGAGGTCATCTTGAAATCCACCGTACAAGGAACCTTGAGCTTCTGTCTCGACACTACAGATTTCTTACTGAAATCCAACACCCACAGACCAGTCAAACCAGATACATTTCCCACCACAATGTACGTTTCAGCACTCTACACCAGCACCCGCATGACTACAGCATCGCTGCAACAGCCCAAGTACTCAATACCAACAACTGCCAACTTCCAGACACCATCTTACAACTCATCTGCTTCATCCTCGACCACAACGTCCTCACCTTTGACAATGAGCTCTTCATCCAGACACACAGAACAGCCATACGGACCAAATTCACACCCAAATATGCCAACATTTTCATGCACAAGTTTGAACAAGATTTCTTTGCTGTACAGGATGTCTGACCTATGCTATATACCAGCTACTTTGACAACATTCTCTTCCTTTGGGCTCATGGTGAGGAATCACTGAAACAACTACCTAACGATATCAACAAATTTCATCCCGCCATCAGTCTAACAATGGACTACTCTTCAGAATCAATCTCATTCTTTGACACATGCATCTCCAAGGACAGACACCTCTGCACCTCACTCTACTGCAAGCCCACAGATAACTGCATAATGCTGCGCTTCTCTAGCTTCCACCCTAGACATATTAGAGAAGCCACCCCCAAGGACAAGCCCTGTGCATACACAGGATCTGCTCAATGAAGAGGAATGCAATGGATGCCTACAGTTTTTGAAGGACGCCCTCCTAAGAATGGGATACGATGGGTGAATCATTGATCGCCAGTTCCAACGTCACAGGGAAAAACCGCAACAACCTTCTCAGAAGACAGACCAATAGAGAATGACCAATAGAGTATTCATTGTTGTCCAGTACTTCACCAGAAAAGAGAAACTATGCCATGTTCTTCGCAGCCCTCAACATGTCATCAATGATAACGAGCATCTTGGCAAGATTTTCCCTGTGCCTTCATTTCTCACTTTCAAACAACTGCCAAACCTTAATTATTCGTAGCAAATTACCCAGCTTTTAGGACAACATTGACCACAACACCAATGGCAACCTCTGAAGGCATGTTGGGTCATCAATATGGATACCATTACACATGGGAACACTACCCAGCACACAAACATGGCAGATACTCATGTGACTCAGCCAATGCTGTCCCTCTCATACAATGCAGGCAAGGATGCCCTAAGGCATGGAATATTGGTGAGATCATGCAGATGCAACAACAACAGTTGAATGAACATCGTGCAACAATCGCCAGACAGGAATGCTCCCTCCAAGTTGGGAAACACTTCAGTGTTCAAGGGCATTCAGCATCTAATCTTTGAGTGAGCGTCCTCCAAGGAAGACTTCGAGATGCACAGAATCACGAAGCAGAGACAGATAACCAAGTCCTGTACTCAAGAAGGTGGCCTCAACCGTAATCTTGGGTTGGTGTCGTTCTACATGTGACCCCACCACATTGTTCTGTATCTGCAAAATCTTCCTCACTGACCTGTTTTGACACCATTACCTTGATAAATTGTTATGACCTCTCTACCTTAATTAATTTGTACAGTTTTGGACTACTTATTACTTCGGTTAGATACTCAGCATGTGACTCCTGTACCTATTTAGTTTGTGTCTAACACCATCTTATTTTTAATTTTCTGTAATGATCTGTCTCCTTCAATTGAATTATAGGTCAGCCCTTCACTGGTTATTGAGCTGTTGGCACTTTACTCACTGTCTAACATTCTGGTCACCTGAAGAGACTTATTACCTGACATACTCATGCCAGTTCTATGATCTTTTGATCTCTGCCCTTGATGTCTCTGCCTATAACCTCTCCATTTGTTTGCTCTTCTCTGCATCCAATGAAGGAGATGTGCTCCGAAAGCTTGTGATTTCAAATAACATGTTGGACTATTGTGTGACTTCTGACTTTGTCCACTCCAGTCCAACGCCAACACCTCCACATCTATATCTTTATAGTTACCCGAATAGATTAATTGCTTAATAAGGGACATCTCTTACATCTAATTAACACACTGAAATAATTGAAAATGGGGAAAAAACAACAGGCATTAGTTAATGATCACAATCCAACAGAAAATACTACTTTGGACCCACTTCAACACACCTCCTTGTTCCCTGGCCAAGATCTCTGTCTGAGGCTTGCTACAGTGCTCCAGCAAAGCTCAGGGCAGGCTGGAATAACAGTACCTCATTTTCTGCTTTGTGACGCAACCTGCTGGGCTCAATATTGAGTTCAATAACTTTAGGATTTGAGCTCTCCCAAGTCCTTACCCTCACACCAGGCCTTGTTATCACATTCTGCTGTTACACGCAAGCTACTGTTAGCCACTAATGGTCCCCATTACTAGCTATTCACCCTCCTAACCAGATCGTTATCCATTCCTTTGTCTGTCCAACTGTTCTTCTCTCTCTAAAAGTTTTTGAGTAGATTTGTAGCTCGGGTTGTGGATGTTGTGACTGGTTTGCGCGCCAAGCTGGTTCATTGTTCCACAGATGTTTCATTACCCTACTGGGTAACATCAGTACAGTGTCCAATGAACAGCTGTTGTGTTTTTCCACCTGGTATTTAAACGCTGGTGTCCGTTAAGCTGGGTTAGCTCAATTCTGGTTTTCCTTCACAGTGGAGTGTATATGGGGTTGAGCTCTGTGTTTATTGATAGCCTTCTTAGTGGAGTACCAGGCCTTAGGAATTCCTGAGCTCATCTCTGCTTGGTCTGTCCCAAGATCGTGGTGTTGTCCCAATCAAACATGTGGATGGAGATGAGATGAGTGAGTATCGGTCATGTCTTTTTGTCGCTAGTTGATGTTCATGTACTCTTATGGCTTATTTTCTTCCTGTCTGTCCAATGTAATGTTTGCAGCAGTCTTCGCAAGGAATCTTATGTATGATGCTGGTCCTGTCCATAGTGGGTAATGGGTCTTTGGTTCAGGTTAGCAACTAGTGTAGGGTTGATGTGGGTTTGTGTGCTACTATAATGCCCAATGGTCGTAGGAGTCTTGCTGTCAGTTCAGAGGTGTTTTTGATATAAGGTAGTGTGATGCGTGTGTCGGGGCGTGCAGTATATTCCCGTTGTTGTTCGCGTAACAGGCATCTTCTGACCCAGCTGTTCAGGTATCCGTTGTCCTTGAATACTTGGAAGAGCTACTCTTCTTTTTGGCACAGTTCTGTGTTGCTGCAGGGTGTTGTTGCCCATTTAATTAGTTGGATGAAAACACTGTTTGTCGGTGTTAGGATGGTTGCTGTTGATATTCAGTACTTGGTCAGTGTGTGGCTTCCCTGTGTACCTTTGTTAGGAATTCCCCATTGGTCCTGCATTCCACCTGCATCAAGGAATGGGACCTGCTTGTTCTTTTCCACTTCCTTGGTGAATTTGATCCTGGTAAGAGAATGTTGCTTATTAGTTGGTGTGCTTCCTCTAGCTTGATCCATTTAATAATGATGAAGGTGTTGTCCACGTATCATATCCATAGTTTCGGTTGGATTAGCAGAACGGCTATGCTTGCGAGTCTCTGCATCACCGCTTCAGCTATTAGTCCAGAGACAGGTGATCCCATGGGTGTCCTGTTGATTTGTTCATATATTTGGCTGTTAAAGGTAAAGTGGGTCATGAGGCATAGGTCCAGTAACTTCAGCAAGTTGTCCGTTGAGATGGTGTCACTTGGGTCTTGTTCTTGTTTTAGCAATGTTGCCAGTGTTTCTCTTGCTAGCAGTATGTCTGATGTGACTAGGACAGTAACATTCTTCTCTCTCTCTCTTAGGGCTTTATCCCCAGCTATTGTTTATTCCTTACCCCTGCCCCAAACCTAACTTCTGCATATAAACCCATATTTTCCTGGCTACCAATGGTTCCGAGGAAGGGTCACTGGACCTGAAACATTAACTCTGTTTTCTCTCCACAGAGACCTGCTGAGCTTTTTCAGCAATTTCGGTTTTTGTTAACTTTGGAGGGCTGGATTCAATGAATTAAGTTGACAGGTTAAGTTTTTAAACAAATTTGAAACATGTAGGGATTCTATGACTCTAGGCCTGGATCAAAGCGTAGAATGTTGCAGTACTGAATATCCTGGATAAAACAAGTTGGTTTCAGTGCAACCCCTGTCTGGGCGGATCTAACACAAAATCGACGATAGCGCACAAACCATCAAGGCTACTTGAGAGTTCGCAAAGTGGAGGATATAGATGCAGACTGTTTGGGCAAAGAAAGTGAAGCTCAATTCTGGATCTGATCCCACTGTTCCTGACATTGTTAGGAGCTCACATATAAATAAGAGGTATAAATAAATAAAGAAATAAGTACATGGGAATCATCCAGCACTGATATTTCTCACTTCAAATTTGTGTGATTTGAATTCAAAATGTCAAGCACTATGTTGAAGGCTAATCGATAAAAGGTTTAGGCTATTCCAAGTGAAATCTTGCAAAATAACATTTCCTTTGTTACAGTTTTTGAGGTACAAGAGAATTCTGATAAATACACCTATTACTTAAAGGTAAGGATACATTTAACAACGTGTCCAAAAGTGAGGCTTCAAAAAATTGTTTAGGCTGTTCCAACAGAAGGATATTCAAATAAAATCAGTGGGCCACAGGTACTCCAGCAATCTAGCCTTCAAGGCTGATTTAACTCAGTCCTATTTATAACAATAATTTTGATCATGTTACCTAGTATAATGATAAAACACCTGTAAACAAAATTAACAACTCGGTGAGCATGTCAATAACTAATGATTCTTATTTTGTTCACCGTGAATGTTAAGAGTCCTGATATTTGAAAAGAACAGTTCTTCTGCTGACTCTGGTGGATAATTCCTCAAATCAGAACAGAAGATCTGAGCAAATCAGGATCATTAGACATAGGGAAATGCATAAGAACAGGCCTTTAAATTGACACTCCATTGATGGTGTAGTTATGGGCTGACTCAAGGTAAAACAAGAAAAGAGTCGGATAAACCAGTTCTATTATATGTCCAAGAGACAGTAGGAACTGCCGATGCTGGAGAATCTGAGATAACACGGTGCGAGGTTGGACGAACACAGCAGGCCAAGCAGCATCAGAGGAGCAGGAAAGTTTGACGTTTCGGGTCGAGATCCTTGAATCTGAAGGTATCAGCTGGAGCAGGACAACAGATACATTAGTGCAAGCAACAATTCTAGGAAGTGCTGCCTACATGGTTACAAAGGTACATAAATGGGTGCAGGAGGCAGCCATTCAGCCCTTTGAGCCTGCTCTTTCATTAACTAGGTCATGGCTTGTTTTCTACCTCAGTAATATTGCCCTGCATTAACTCCATGTCTTTGATCGCTTTTATTTTTGTTACCTGGGCAGCTGAATAAAAGCTTCTTTCATATTACCCTCAGTGTCCCAGAGGTACCAGGTCTTAGCTTTGGATCTAAAGCATCTCGTCAAAACTAAAGTAAGCACCTGAGATTCTTTAAAAGCCAATTCAGCTTTTCTAAATAAAACGGTCTTCACTGTGGTTGGCAAATGCGTCTAGTTGACAACATCATCAAGAAATGGCAGCATTTAGACCCCATGTACAAAAGAGTTGAAAGATATTGCATCTATGAAACCCGCAATTTCCAGCTTCAATAGTCTTGAAAATGCAGAGCAAAGCATAGAGTAACATCCAACACATTACTAGCATTCGAGTTGTCTGTGCTTTTATTGGTGGAATCTTAGCAGCAAACTCAATGCCAGTTTTACCTTATCTGAAAATACTTAATTGTTTAAGCACAAGTTATCTACAAAAGGCATCAAGGGATATTACAGGGAAAAGCAATATTCACTAAACCTTAATTGCTTACATGCTGTGGTGGAAACCACAACCTTGAAAACATTTACCAGAGCAACCTCCTTAAGTAATTCAAAGTGCTATTAAGAGTAATTTTTAAAAAAATGTCATGCACTAAATAATCAGTCAGCCATTAAAATTAACTCCTTGAGCAGAGTCACAGTCAAAGTGTTTAAAAATCAAACCACGTGTTTTCTTGACTGAGGTTGCTGAATCATGCTGGGATATTGCAGTAAAAGCACCAACAGAACACTGCAACCTCAACCAAGTGATCGTCCTTCATCAAAACACTAAAGGATGTTACTTAACACAGATGCACTTTGCAAAGGGGTCACCGGACATGAAGAGTGGAAGAACTGATTGACTCCTCTCACTCAATTGATTCACACAGCATAACTCCGGTCAGCCCACATAATCACCAAACCTATAGCAACTCAACTGTTGCCCCAACAGACATCAGCTATATCAGTACAGAAGTACCACCAAACCTGGAATATTCTGTTTGGCACAAATGAACAGAATGCATTGCTGTTAATAATTTGATTGTGGAAGCAGAGGATTAGTCTGATTAAAAAAAAACCACCCTCTCTCCATTCCTCTCCAATCACCTTCCCATTTTCCAATTGTGCAAAGTTTCCATATCCTGCCAATACCTGAAGTACAAAGCATTCCTCTGTGTTACAAGACTCCTCTAAGGAAGGAATCCTAAATTGATCAAGACGGAATTGTTTTGAAGAATTAACTTAGCCTATTCATGCGACAGCTGGACTGATATCAGTAGAAAGATACAGAACAAGGAGTATGGGTTGGGTGGATTTAGAGTTTGACAGTGTCACGAGCCTGGATTAATCAGCAGTATTTTGGTTACTTTCTGTTCTGCAGTGCAACCGATCTCATTTGCACTGTCAAGATTAATTACTTTTTGATCCAGTTCTTTCTTCCCATACAATTCAAATAAATGAACCAAGAAACAAAAAGAATGCAGCTAGTCTTGAGTAAATACACTTGGACAGTCAATGTAACCGTCACCGCCCCCCCGCCTTCCTGAGCAGGCGTTTTACATGAAAGTGGGTAACCCAGAAGCTGCACAAACTTGAGATTCTTCGCCCAAAAATTCAAAGGAATAAACATTTCCCTGAGAAATGGCAAGACGGAATCCAATCAGGTTAAAGAAGTTGGAATCACGTTCAAGTTCAGAATTTGAACTTGCAAACTGTGGCTGAGAGTTCACCCCTCAACCACTAGCTACTTGGCTACCTTACAAGAGTTGCAATCATCCCTCAAACCTTCTTCTCCACTACAAGAACAAATGGTTCAGACAAAACACGACGGGATGCTTATTTCACAATAGCAATTGTTGAACGTGGAAAAGCTATTGGAGACCTGACATATGTACTGTGGCTTCGATGGAGCACGCAGGAAATTAAACTCAACTATATCTGCCAACCTAATCATTTCTGCACTAGTGCTTTTCAAAAAGTCTTTTTTCATGGTCTGACTGCATATTTATTTAAGTACTGCAGTCCATCTCTGAAGCTAAGAGCTGTGTAAACAGCAACGTTTATAGATGGACGAATGATTACATTCTGCCAAAAGCCTGGGTTTCCTGTAGGACTGTCTCAAAAAAAAAGCTGCTGGGATGCACAATTTTTACATTCCAAAAAATTGCAAAAGAAAATCAAAGCTGGGATTTAAAGAAAAAAGCTTTATCGATCAGGTTTTTTGCTCCAAAATTCACTTCCGAAAGGAAGCTAAATTGGAAATATTCTTATGGTTCTTCTTGTGACAAGCTCGCTGGATTATTCAGAAGAATGAAAAGCATAATGAAAACTTGATGTCTTCACAGAATATAAAGACTCAAATTGAGCAGAGGATCAGGGATGGATCAAAAGGTTGCTTGTCTCATTTGCATTTTGTTCAATATATGCATACATAAATTTGCACAGAAATCTTCTGCAACCCCATTGTGCATTTCACACAGCATTTTTTTAAACCATCCCTTTACTTTGAATATTGGAAATCAAAAGGCTTGATCTGAGGAAAGAAGGCTTGATCTCAGTGCAGAGATGCAGAAATGCTATTTCAGAAGGCATTACTCAGCAAAGCTGTACTTAGCAAACGTCTATTTCAAATTGATATATATAAATAATACCTTTCCAACAGAAAAGTGCTTGTAGTAGAAGCATGTAAGGCACAGTAAAACAAAATCTATAAATAATTATCAATGTAATGATGTTTAGAGGGGCGTGTAACAGCAGAAAAAGAGGCACAACTCAGATGCTTAATTGTATTTTTTAAAATTATGGCATCTTAGATTGGACATTTAAGATGGTCGACCTTTCACTCGGGACTTTTACAGCATGCGAACCCTAAGTGGGCATTTCAAAGGCACTTGCTGTGGACTCTGAATGTAGTTTCCTCTTACTCTGGCACACTCTATCAACAAGGGCTCAAGGACAAGCGGGAAGTAAACCTACCAACCTCCGGATACAACGCATTATCCTCCGACACTTCCGCCATTTACAATCCGACCCCACCACCCAAGACATTTTTCCATCCCCTCCCCTGTCAGCTTTCCGGAGAGACCACTCTCTCCGTGACTCCCTTGTTCGCTCCACACTGCCCTCCAACCCCACCACACCCGGCACCTTCCCCTGCAACCGCAGGAAATGCTACACCTGTCCCCACACCTCCTCCCTCACCCCCATCCCAGGCCCCAAGATGACATTCCACATTAAGCAGAGGTTCACCTGCACATCTGCCAATGTGGTATACTGCATCCACTGTACCCGGTGCGGCTTCCTCTACATTGGGGAAACCAAGCGGAGGCTTGGGGACCGCTTTGCAGAACACCTCC
Organism: Stegostoma tigrinum; assembly: GCF_030684315.1. Taxonomy (NCBI): domain Eukaryota; kingdom Metazoa; phylum Chordata; class Chondrichthyes; order Orectolobiformes; family Stegostomatidae; genus Stegostoma; species Stegostoma tigrinum. The sequence continues at coordinate 11,701,772 of NC_081392.1, forward strand.
GCTCAGTTCGCAACAAACAACTGCACCTCCCAGTCGCAAACCATTTCCACTCCCCCTCCCATTCTCTAGATGACATGTCCATCATGGGCCTCCTGCACTGCCACAATGATGCCACCCGAAGGTTGCAGGAACAGCAACACATATTCCGCCTGGGAACCCTGCAGCCATATGGTATCAATGTGGACTTCACCAGTTTCAAAATCTCCCCTTCCCCTACTGCATCCCAAAACCAGCCCAGTTCGTCCCCTCCCCCCATTGCACCACACAACCAGCCCAGCTCTTCCCCCCCACCCACTGCATCCCAAAACCAGTCCAACCTGTCTCTGCCTCCCCAACCGGTTCTTCCTCTCACCCATCCCTTCCTCCCACCCCAAGCCGCACCCCCAGCTACCTACTAACCTCATCCCACCTCCTTGACCTGTCCGTCTTCCCTGGACTGACCTATCCCCTCCCTACCTCCCCATCTACACTCTCTCCACTTATCTTCTTTTCTCTCCATCTTCGGTCCGCTTCCCCCTCTCTCCCTATTTATTCCAGTTCCCTCTCCCCATCCCCCTCTCTGATGAAGGGTCTAGGCCCGAAACGTCAGCTTTTGTGCTCCTGAGATGCTGCTTGGCCTGCTGTGTTCATCCAGCCTCACATTTTATTATCTTGGAATTCTCCAGCATCTGCAGTTCCCATTATCTCTCTCTCTACCAACAGGAGACTCTCTTTTGTAAATGCTGTCAGAGGATAAGTAGATACATCCGTGTATCTCATAGTCAATACAGTCTGAACCCTGCCAGGAAAAGACATATACAGGTACCAAAAATGGAAACAATCCCTCATCACTATTGAATGATTTATTATTTCAATATCTGGTCAGCTGGTGGGGCTCTCATCATCTTCAAATCACAAGATTATAAATTCATGAAAAACTTAGCTCCTTATCCAAATATAATACCAAAGGAGTACATCTATCAGACATCTCAAAACTGCATGTTACAGTCTCACGATTGCACTACTGTAGAGCAGCCTCTTTCAGTGTTCCTCACTTTCTGGCAGGTCCTTCCTTTTCCATCCTTATCTATCAGAAATGCTTTCCCCAAATACCCTTGCCTCGTAATTCCCGACATTTTAGCAACCTAATGCCCACTTCTGACTGCCTTTGAAAAAGAACACAATAAGATCCAGAGTCAGCTTCTTGGCTGAGTATGCTCCAACATAACACATAGGAGGGAAGTGGAGTTAAAGATGATCAGATCAGGCATGATCTCATTGAATGGCAGAACAGACTGGGCGGGTTAAATGTCTTTCTGCTCTCACACCACATGGCTTAACTGGGCATCTAAAGTTAAGTATCTAAAACCTCTCATGTTTGGTGCTTCAGTCTCATGAGAAGCATCTCAACGTATTTTATTATATTTAAGACAATATATGTAAATTCAATGTTTTGTGGGAAATGCTGGAATAGCAATTAAATATGGTTACACAATTGTTCATATAAAGCTTGCCTTTTTATGAGATTGAGCGAAGTATGTTTGAATTATTCAAACAGGTTTTTGCTCCAGTAAACTGCATTCAGTGTCAATCCATTTAAGACAGTGGTCTCCAACTTTAAGCACAAGATTATTTTTGATTTAAGTGCAACTCAGGATCTAACTCAAAGAAAATATAGAATAAATTTTATTTTTAATACTATATAAATCTAAAACCAAGTACACTATTCATTTTGTCCTCTACTCACTAAGTTTCAGTGCATCATCCGAGACTGCACATTATCTGCCGGGGCCTTGAAGTCTGGGTTGTAGTTTGAAACTGCTACTCGTACACAGTCTGCTGAACGGATTTCTAAGAGGCTGGTGAATTATTTGGACTTGATTATCTTCATTTGGCAGAATGCTGTCTCAGGGATGTATGGAATCAAGGTAAACTTTCACCTTCAAAAGATAGGATGACAGAAGTGGTTTTTGTATTCATTTGCATCCCCAAAAATTGCTATCCCTTGATCATTTGGCTCAGTTACATTCAAATGATATTATCTCCATATCAATATCGCTGCTTTGCAAATCAAACGCCTGATGGAATTTGGTAGCCAAACAATGTCTACCTGAAGGAATGGATGAGTTAAACATGACAATTTGTTCCATTATGTCCAATGCCTGAAATTGCCTGTTAATTCCTCCAATTTCAAGAGTTCAGAGGTTGCCTAGGAGAAAGCATTTTTGTCTGATTTTTTCTAGTATTTTCTCCACACTCAAAGTACTTGTGTTTTGTTTCATAATTGGGAAGACTGCAGACAGCATTTTGATTTGAGTGCATTCACAGCACTGATTATAAATTTTTGTCTTTTCCATGAAGTTCTCAGTTCAGCTTGTTCAGTTTTGATATATCTGTGTGGAACCGGAAATTGAATAACTGCTGCATGCTTCATTCCTTGTTTTAAGTAAAGTGACAATTTCAGGCATGGAGGATTTGTCCACTGTCGGCAGCACTGAGTTCATTAAGAGACAGTGGGAACTACTGACTCTAGGTGTGGAGCTGGATGAACACAGCAGGCCAGGCAGCCTCAAAGGAGCAGGAAAGCTGACATTTCAAGTCTGGACCCTTCTTCAGAAATTTCAAAAACTGAGGTACAACTCAGATGCTTAATTGTATTTTCTTTAAATTATGACATCGTAGATTGGACAGTTAACATGGCCTATCTTTCACTCAGGATTTTTACAGCATATGAACCCTAAGTGGGCATTTCAAAGCCACTTGCTGATGAATGTAGTTTTCTCTTACTCTGGCACACTTGATCCACAAGGTCTCAGTGACAGATGGGAAGTAAAGCTACCAGTAGGGGACTCTCTTTAGTAAACAGTATCAAAGGATAAGTAAATACATCTACGATGCAGACACATCATACCCAATACAGACATCCAGCTCCACATTGAGTTTATTGAGCAAGGATTTAACAAGTGGTGCTGTAAGAGCTCTTGTTCAGATTCCGTTTACAATTTTTACAACAGCAAGTCCATGACATTACTCGATAATACTTGCTGCTGGATCTTATAGTGTCAATCACCAAAAGAAAAAAAATCAGAATAACTTTTGCAAAATTCAACAAAGTCTACATTTGCGCAGAATATGGCTGCTGCATCCTTAGGAGTGATGGAGGCCTATATCTTGATCGGAATTCTTTTCCAAGCATGTATGTTTTGAATTTGTTGTAAAGATCCTCACCACTTGTTGTCTCTTTAAGGGGCAAAAGTATGAGAATGTCTTTACCAGATTATGCGCTTAAAAACCATGTGCGTAAAAATAATCAGCTGGGCTGTGCGGGTTACATTGACAGATTCATCGAACTGTAGTGAGAAACATTCATAGTCTTTCATATCCTGCTGTAATTGCTGAATGATATCAAACAAATATTTTACTTGTCTTACTACTGTGAAGGCCTGAGACATGCTCTGATATTGTTTTTGCTTCTTCTTTGTCCTGAAAGAGTCAGCAACCACGTCATTGCTTCCTTAAATGCTTCACCAACTTTGAATGATTTCTGGTCAAAACAGAGCCAGGTAGGGAGACCAAGCATCAGAGACTTTGCAACCTACACGTTAGAGATCACTGAATTAAGAAAACTCAATTCTGAAATAAACTTCGGCTTCTGACCATCTACATTGCACTTGGAAGCTGAACTGCACAAAGTGCTCTTTCAACCCCAGAAACTCAATGCTGGATTTGTCAGAAAACTGTCAGCACAAACAATAGAAAGAAAATCTTTCCTTGTCCCCTCTGAGTAAAATTCTTGTTTTGGAGACACAGGAACAGTTCAGAGAAGCATAACTAAGTCTTAAATAGAAGTTTCAAAGATAGCAGCTAAGCAAAGTGCCGTTTTGGACAAGGAATGCAGGAATTTATGCATGACACACTACCCATAGTACACTAAATATGTGCCATTGGTAACAGGCTTTCAGTCAAACTAAACATGCTCAAGTAATTAGGATTTAATTTTTCAACAACTTGAATGTTTTATTAGGTTTAAAACATTTGTATTATCAAAAGTAGAGAAGTATTCTTCTGGGAAAAAAAAGCACAAATCATACGTTTATACATTATGCCAAAACATTTTGGGCACGATATTGTTAAATTGCCATTTCAAATTAATCCCATTGCCATCATCAGTGACAAAGGTGTAACCATGAGAATGTGGCTGGTCTGAGAAAGTTCTTTGAAAACAAAAACAAATTTATTTGAACAGAGATAAAGACAGAAAATTACCAATGTTGAAAACATACTGTTCAATATCTACAAAATGACAAGCTAACACTTCAGGTATCCTGTAATTCAATCCATGATTGTACAGCCAGCCAGAAGCTCAAACTGAAAAAAAAATTAAAGGAACAGAACTAAAATCTTCGAAACATTGTGATTTTCATATAGCGTGAGGCAATAAGACATTTCACGAGTTTGAGAATCTCAAAGCATAATGCAGACATAGGATGCCTCTGGGGAATGTGGTGAGTTCTGGAGCCTGTTAGAAAGGGAGCACAGCTGGGGTAACTTGGTTGGAGCTCTATGATGGCTATTGTTGCCTCAGGACTCAATCCTAAAATTTCAGCTGGTCACCCCACTGCAGTCCCCAAGCCCACTTTGAGAAGCCCTGTATTAAACAAAGCTAGCACTTCAAGTGTGACACATCTGAATTACCAGTGTATCGATGTAAAAAAAATGATTTTTTTTTGTTACGGGCATGTCAGCTGTGCATCCTTGTAGTTCAAATTCCCAGTATTCACGATCTCTTTTGCTTCTCTTTCAAAGTCAAAATAAGCATGTCAAATTATTTTGTAATGAAGTAATCAACAAGAGCAAAGGGTAAGGGGCAGAAAGAAAACTCCTTAACATGTTCTTTCTAACTATTTGGACTTTCACAATTATTTAATATTCAGCTAAAAATAACTACATCCTGGAGGTAATTGGGGTTCTAGATCTCAAATTTTAGAAGGGAAAGAACGATCCAATATTGAGCACAGTACATGGATATTAAAAAAAGTGCTATTTAACCTCATCAGGAATTTCCAACTGTTTTTAGCTCATCTGAGTAACAAATATTGTTAAACATGCATCAGAATTTGATGACAGCTACAATCCAAGATTCTTAAGCAACAAAACAGAAGAACAACAACATGAGTAACCAACAATAGATGGCTTAATAAACAATGACACCTGCCCCATAAATGCAAGGAAAGTAGATACTCCAAAAGAAAACTGTGCAAGTTCTATTCCTTCCTTATCAAGGTGTTTCTCAATACTTGCAGCTCTCTAGTTTCTCACCTAGCGGCAGTTTTCCACGTGGTGTCAAGTCTACTTAAGACCTCTAAGAGGGACATGTGGTTTCACAGCTAGGAGTAATCCAGTCTTCACTACATTTGTGGCAGACTTCCCAGTACAGGATATGGACAACGATTAGATAAATAAACACTGACTGATTTTCTCTCTTAGCTAGCCTAGAAGGCAACAATACCATCCCACATGCTGCCTCCACAGCTTGGAGATGTTCAACATGGACCAATCTTCACGACTGCTGTATGGCAGGGGAATTTCTGCCTTAGCCATTAGGGGGTTAGAAGAATCACTTTTGAACATGTTTTTCAAACAGGTCTGTATATTCACTCGTATATCACTGCTGAAAAGGATCATTTCTAGAAGATTTCTGCACTTCCATTTCACAGTTATTCAGGTTGTAGGTCAACAATTGACAGCAAGAAGAACTGGTTTATTTCACATCAAACAAGAAATTATTAAACCATGAAGAAAATTTAAGCACAAGCCCTAATCTGATTAAAGTTGATTTTAGAACAGATCATGTACTCATGCACACTACTGTTCACATAACATGCCTCAGGTACAGACTCTAAGTTACAATACATTCAAACTATAATGAAAGTTTCAAATAACTCTTTAGAATCTCATGCAAGCTGGGAGTAAATAGATAATTCGATACTGTCCACTACATATGCAATTAGACAGTGCAGAAATTAATGGTGCAATTATGTTTAAGAAATTAGCTAGCCTGTTTTGAGGAACTGGCAGTGTACCAGATACAAGAGGGGGCAGTTGGGCACCATGCAATTGAAAATTCCAAGGACAACTGAGAAGACATGTTTAGTTTCAAGAGAACAGGTTTAATAGTTTAAAAAATAGCTGGAAAAATGAGACGTTAACTGTTCTTGTTGCAATAGGATGAAAACTGGGTGGTCAGAAGCAGTGAGTGATTATAAAAACAGTATTTAAAAATATTAAATTATTTAGAATTAATTTTAAAAAGCAGAGACAGTGGCCAAGTGGTTACGTCACTGGTGTAGTAGTCCAGAGCCTCAGGCTAATGTTCTGACGGACTTGCATTTAAATCCCACCATGGCAAATGGTGAAATTTTAATTCATTGATAAGAAGTTGAGTGATTAAAAAAAAACTAGCCTAATGGCAACCATGTAACCACTTTCAATTGAGAAAACCTCTCTAGTTTGTTAATGTCCTTTTGGGAAGGAAATTTGCTATCCTTACCTGATTTGGTCTAGATGTGACTGTAGATTGACAGCAATGTGGTTGGATCTTGGGATGGGCAATATATACTGGCCCAGCCAGTAAGACCACATCCAAGTATTAAAAATATATTTTCCAAATTTTAAAAATCAAGCTCACAGCAAACCAGTACCTGCAACAATTTAGTGTGACAAAGTTGCATTCAGTTCATGTAGGATTGACTTATTTTACAAGAATTCCTTGAATACCTTTTTCCCTTCCTTTATACTCACTTAGCTCCCTATGATTTATCATTCTTTTTCCACAGCCCCATGACAGCCGATATTCGTTCAAAGGATGCTAAAGGCATCCAGCACCCTAGTTTAAGTATCATGACTCACAATAACATTCTCTGATTTATTGAGCATCATCTCTGCTCTCCCACATCATGTCTTTTCTCATGTTAGATTGGCTGAGTTAATTATGCACTCACTTCCAAATCAGAGGAATTGAGCCCCATTCCAGGTCTTGAGCACATTATCTGAAGTGACAGAATTACGTGGCATTGAAGAAATGCTACTGGGGTATTACATGTTATTGGGGTAGATAACATCTGATATGACATTGCAGGTGCAATATCACCAACTGTGGACCTAACAGGAAATATGATATTGGAACATTTCACAGAGTCACTATCATGTCATTGTAATAATCAAAAGCACACATTACTTTATTCAGGACAACTAAACACTGGCGATGAAGCTATTGCTTCCTCAATTACTGAGTGTTGGTTTATCTCACCCTCCAGAGCTAATAAGGCCATACAACTCCTAATCACTTTAGGGCACCATTTTGAGAAGGCATAAAATTACACTTTCAATTCTAGGTTGCTGACTGTGAATTTAAGATGACATGCAACATAAATGTAGCCGGACCGCTAGTTCAATTAATTGGAAGCCATTTTGGATCTAAAGTGTAGATAGGTCACTTGGGCGGCAACACACAAAAGGGTGATGATGTGTGCAATTGCGGTTCACGCAGCCTCTTCATGGGAATGATCAACAGAGCAAAGCATCGTGCAGAGCGCTTAGGATTACAAAGACGACCCTGGTGTCCCTAACTCAAACGCAAGCCAACTTTTCCTTAATTCCCACCCACATCCCACTGACAGAACGCCGTTTCACTGGACTGCTGCCAGTCACAAGTGTCATGTTTTGCCTCTGCTTTAATCATAGAAGAGGGAGGAAACAATAGTTTGTTCAATACAAAACAAAGGGCTGGAATACAGCAGTTTAATTTTGCTGTTTATAGACCTTCAGGAGTAAAGTTTCCTAATAACCAAAGGAAATCCGATTATTTCTTGCAGCAATAGGACTTTATAAAAGAGGTAAATGTTCAGGAATGCACACCTTCCAATCGAAGTTTACATCAGCATTGCTGTATAATTGGAATGTAAAGCAAGTCTACATTCCTTGAATTTCATAACAGTATCTTGCACAAGCAGAACAAAGTTCAATGTTTCTTGGACTCCTGCTCTATAGTCTGCAATTCTCTTACAAAAAAAATTAAAATGTAGTCACAGCCAATAAATTCTGAGGTAGTCTTAACAGGGTTCAAAGTTACATTTACCCATCATAAATGCATTTTGCAGAACTGTTCTAACTGTACAATTATACAACTGGGTGTTTCCCTAATGTTCAAGTGGACATAGTACAAAATTATACACCCAACGCTGCTGAAACACTTGTGGTCCATTGCAATATTGTTAAAGAGCTAATCTTAGGGGTTGAGGAATCTCCATTTTGATGGGGTGGGGAATAGAAAAGCAACAAAGATAAAAGGCACAGTAGAAAAATGATCAGACCGACCGTTACAAATCAAAACCTCAGGAGAAAGTCTCTTTTGCAATATTATTAAAATTGTAGAATAAGGAAGAAAAGTCAATACCTGAAACTAATTCTGCAATGTTCAAAATATTACAGCTTCAATTGCTGGTGGGCTGAAACAGTTGCGTGAACATGTTTTACAGGCAAATGCTTGTCCAAGATCGAAATCAATCACAAAAAGGCAGCAAAGTTAGCATACTGAACACACTTGCTTATGCAGGAGAGAGTGGGTGGGTGGAGGGGAGTGAATAGAAAAAAACAAGAACTCATTTGTGCTGGTTCAAGTCTAAGACAAGTACAAGTACAGGGAGCAGAGGGAGGTCATTCAATCAACTTTTTACTGCTGCACATCAAGCTGTTCACTTCCTGTCAGCCATCAAAAATGACCAGTGCATCTAAGTTGAAGGGAAAGAACATTTTGAGGCACAGATTAGAGATAAATATGTATATTATGTGTTTATCTGTTAGTTACAAAGCAGATCCTTGGACTGGAGAGTCTGCATTTGCTGCTAACAAATTGTCTAAATCTTTAATTTGTGCAAAACCTAATTCAGATTGTAATTTGTAGATGGCGTTAAGAGTGAAATCGTAGTTTAAAATTCTGTAGTTGAGAGCTTTGAACAGGTTTATGTTCAAAGAGTGCATTGAGAAATCAGCCTAATTAAAAAGCAGCTGAAACTGGATCCTCATTACCAGACGCCCTTTACAATGGGAGCGTATACAATTAGGCCAATGCCAGAATGTGACCAACAATCAAGTGCTGGAGGACTCGTGACAGTAACCCTACTTCTGCACCAGAAGGCCTGGATTCAAGGCCAACTCCAGAGGTGTCTAATAACATTTCTGAACAGGATGTTCAGAAAATATTTAGAATAAAGAATATGAGAAGTAAGTGTCTCAAGAAAAGAAAGAGTTGTTTGGTTTCTTTTGCCTAAACAAAAGGACTAACTGCTAAGTAGGTATGGCGAATATTTAAAGTCTTCAAAATAGAAGGTATTCAAATTTGTGTTCAAGTTTCCAGTATGTTCTTCAATATAGTTTGTTTGGTATGAAATTGATATTAAATGTGCATTTAAAAAACAAACAAAAACACAGCAATAAAATCTTAAGAGTGGGAATTTTTCAAGTGCAAAAAGCAGGCATTCTAGACCTATCTAATTAACAACTTGAATAAAATACAATGGAGTTGGCAGGTCAGGCAATATGTTGCCGCTGCGACATGTCTGAGCTGCCAGATACTGAGGTGATTCTCAGTGAACACATCAAGTGTGTGCAGCTCAAGAAACCGGAGATCAAAGTTGAGGAGTTGGAGCCCAAGCTGCAGACATTGCACAAAATCAGAGAAGTGGAAAATTACCCGGACACTTTGCTCCAGGAGGCGGTCACACCTGAGATTAGGTAATTCAAACTCTGATCAAGGTCTCAAATCACAAACAGGAGGATGTGAACACAGGTGAGGCAGGTACGGAAACACAAGGGGTAGCTCTTGAGCAGTGTCTGAAATGTCCAACAGTAACAAGAGTCTTCTAAGCTGTGCAGACAAGAGTGAGGGCTGCAGGATTATTGAACTGACGGTGATGTTACGGTCCAGGGAGCCATTCAAGAGGGGGAAAGAAATAAGAATGTTGTAGTAACGGTAGTAGGGAACAGTATAATTAAGGAGTAAACATTATGGGAGAGTTCCGAAGGTTGTATTGCCTGATTGGTGCCAGGGTTAAATATATAAACTCAGGGATTAAGAAGAAGTGGAGGGATCCAATGTTATCATCCACATTGGAACCAACATTTATAATACTATAAAGATTTTTTAAAACAGCTAGAAGCTAAACTAAAGAGTAGAATTTCCAAGGAAATAACCTTAAGCTTACTGCCAGAGTCAAAGGCAGACTGGTATAGGGTAAATAAAATCAAGGAGTTAAATGCGTGACTTACCAATAGCAGTGGGAGGAACGGATTTTAGTTCATGTGGCACTGGCACTAAGGTAAAAGGGAATTGTTCCAGTCACATGAGCTTCACTTGAACTCTGCTGGGACCAGTATCCTTCCCATTCCAAAGACAATGGTTACAAGGTGGTTAAATCGCAGGGCTAAATGGGTCCCATAACAGCAACTTTATCTCTTGATATATTCTTTGTCCTACAGTATTGAGGAATGTTAAAAAAAGGGCAGTACATTCATCATGGGTGACTGGAATCTTCATGTAGATAGGAAAAAATTAAATTGCTATATGGATAATGATGGGATAGTGTAGGGGGAGGGGCTTAGATTAGTTCATAGGTCGGTGGAACATCGAGGGCCGAAGGGCCTGTTCTGCGCTGTATTGTTCTATGTTCTATGTTCTACCAGTAGCCACGAAGAAGAATTCAAAGCGTGTATTCAAACAGTTTCCCAAAATAACATTCGTGGACCCAACCAGTGATCAGTTTATTTTGCATCTAATAATGTGTGATTAAGCAGGTTCAATAAATTATCACAGAATAACCCCTAAGAAATAGTGACCATAACATGGTAGAATACAGCAGTTTAATAAGGTGCATGAGAGCGACAGAGAGCGTGCGTGAGAGCGAGCCTTAGCTTAGAGACAACTGTTGTAATCTTAAAAAGGGTAGTCACAAAAGAAGTACAGATTTGACTGAAAGGTGTTTTACCAAAAAGATGCTTATTGAACAGTAGCAGATGCTCAGGAAAATAGTTCATGACTCACAAGACACAGATCCCAGCTGGGGAAAAAGGATTTTATCAATCACAGTTAACCGAAGTAGTTAAGGGTAGAAACAAACAGAAAAAGCATATAATGTGGCAAAGTTTCGCTGTAAGCCAGAGGAATGGGAAAGTTCTAAAAAGTAAGAAGGTGATAAGAATAAAGGGGGAACATAAACTTAGAGGGCAAACTATCAGGTAATATAAAAACAGACAGTAACAGTCTCTTTAAATCATAGAAGCATCTCTCTTCATATAAAATAGGCCTCTTAGACAATGAGACTGGGGAATTAATAATGGGGAACAAAGAAAAGGCAGAGAAGTTGCATCAGTTTTCACAGTAGAGAACAGGAACAGCATTCCAAGAGCACTAAATAAATCAAGGGATGGGGAGGTGGAGAGAACAAATGATAATTATCACTACAGAAAAAGCAGAAGGGAACCTATGGGGCTAAAGATTGATTGGTTCACTGGGCCTAAATGAATTGCATCCTAGGATATCAAGGGAAATAGATACAGAAAGTGGATGCAATGGTAGAATTCTTCCAAGAATCTTTAGATTCTGGACAAGTCTCAGAGGATTGAGAAAAAAGGGATGGAGTCAATAAAACAAACAACTATCAGCCAGGTAGCTTAAAGTCAGTCATTGGGAAAATGCCTATTATAGCAGGGCATTTAGAAATACGTAATATTACTGCGCAGAGTTAGCATAGTTTCATGAAACGCAAGTCATACCTGATAAATTTATTACAATCCTGAGATAACAGGTAGGACAAATAAAAGGGAATGAGCAGACTAATATATTTGATTTTGCTTATTAAAGTACCACTCATAACGCTACCCAAATAAAATCCAATGGTTTTGGGTAGTATATTAGCACATATACTGGAATGGCTAACAAAGAAGACAGAGCTCAGATAAATGAGACATTTTCAAATTAACAACCTGAAGTTCGTAGAATGGTACACAGATCAGTGCTGGAGCCACAGTTATTTACAAAGTATATTCCTGACTTGGATGGCAGATTAAATTCAAGGATATTGGGACGAGTGCAGGAAATTGAGATCAGTGCACCTTTAGTTTATTGTTGGTGAAGATTTGGTGGGCTAAAGGACTTTTTCTGTACCTTATGAACCTATGACTCTAAGTGAATGTACGAATATATGAAGTTTGCAGATGATAAAAAATAGGTGAGAAGGCAAGTAATGAGGATGACAAGGATTCAGAAGAGGGATACAGACAGATTAAATGACTGGGCAAAATCTTGGCACATGGAATGTAGTGTTGGAAAATGTGAAGTTATGCAGAGTGGTGAATATTATTGAAATGCAGGAAGAGATTTAGGGGGCCCTCATGTATATGCCACAAAATGCTACAATCCAAGTTCAGCAAGTAATAGGGAAAGCAAATGGAATGTTGGACTTGGTTCCAAAGGGAATGGAGCTTAAAAATAAGGAGGTCTTGTCAAAATATGCAAAGGTACTTTTTAGACCACAGTTAGAATACTGTGAACAGCTTTGGTTCCCTTACAGAAGGAAATGTATGCTGCCATTGGAGGCAAACCAGAGAAAGTTCACTAGATTGATCCGAGATGTACGGGAATTTTATGAGAACAGGTTGAGTGGGATGGGCGTGTATTCGGAGTTTAGAGGGATGAGAGAAGACCTAAATGCAGAGATGCCCTTTCTCCTTGTGAGACAGTACAGAACTGAGGGCATAATCTCAGTCTAGAGTCACCCATTTGAGATAGATGAGGAAGAATTTTTTGAGGGTGGTGAAGAATTCTAACAAATTCACTGCAATTGAAGCTGGGTCATGAAGTATATTCAAGGCTGAGACTGAGAGATATTTAAGCAGTAAGTGAATCAAGGATTACGGGGTAAGGGAAGAAAGTGGAGTTTAGGATTATCAGATCAACCATGATCTCATTAAACACAAATAGAGACTTGATAAGCCAAAAAGCCTACTTCTGCTCCTACATCTTGTAGTTAAATAAGAAACCACTTTGCTTCATGAAGACACTATAAAAAGCAATTTAACATAATAAATTACCCAAAAGATGCTTCAGAAGAACAAATAAAAGTTGACATTGAGTCACATAAAGAAACATCACAAAATGTAGGAAATGGCAGGAATTTCTTGAAAACGAAAAATAATTGTTTTTAAGGCAACAGTATCAGCTGGGTCTGTAAGCTTGAATTAAATTTGGAATGCAAGTATATGGTGCTTGACCATGACATGAAACACAGGATAACACAGCATCAAACATATGTAAGGGTATTATGGGGGCGTGGGGTGTGTAGGGGGTGTTGGGATAGCGAGAAAACAGAAATGAGCATCATTGTCCCACGCTAATTTTAACAAGCCAGTGTTGGAATGATGGGCCAAATGGCCTCACTCTGTGCCACAACATACCTGTGACCCTGAACCTAAAATGACAGTAGATTAAGAGGAGGCAGCTCAACAAACAGATCAAATATACATAAAACAGAATAACAACAAACGAAAGCACACACGGACATTGAAAATACACACAGGGACAGAAAATGGACAAACATATACCTCACAAATGGTGCTGAAATAGCAATGCAATGCAATATACTGAACAGATTTAGTATCTAATACATCAGAATATGTTGGGACAGATAGAGAAAGTAAACAGGTCACTTCATCAAGCCTCTCTCAGACTGTGACTTTGTCACACAGTGGCTCCATCCATCTCTCCAGTCCCAGTCTGCTGACAGAGAAAGGAAACTCTGTGGCTAATCTAGGAGGCACAAAGTTCAGAAACCACAAAAGTTCCAGGACAGTACGGTTGCAGTACTCAATATAATCGTGGTTGATCATTCAATTCAACAGTCTGTTCCCATTTTCACCCCATGCCCTTCAACCCCTTTAAAAAGTTAAACATAGCTGTTGAGACAAAGAATCACAGAACCATACAGCACAGACTCAGACCCCCTGCCCAACTTGTCAGTACCAAGTAGACATCCCAATCTGACTTAGTCCCATTTGCCACCCTCTGGCCCATATCTCTCTAAACCCTTCCTATTCATATATCCATCCAGGTGCCTTTTAAATGTTGTAATTGTACCCACCGCCACCACTTCCTCCAGAAGCTCATGCCATACCCTGTGCATGAGAAAGTTAGCTCTTGGGTCTTTGTAAATCTTTCTCCTCTCACCTTAAACCTATGGCCTTTAGTTTTGGACTCCCTAAACCTAGGAAAAAAACCTTCACTATTCACCCTATCCATTCCCCTCATGATTTCATAAACCTCTATAAAGGTCATCCCTCAGCCTCGATGTTCTAATGAAAACCACCCCAGCCTATTTAGCCTATCACCATAACTTAAACTACCCAGTCCTTGCAACATCTTTGTAAATCTTTTTCGCACACTCTCAAGTTTAAAAACATCCTTCCTACAGAAGGGCAACTAGAATTGTACACAGTATTTCTTTTGAAAAGATTTCACTTTTTGGCCTCAACTGCTTTCTGTTGTAGCAAATTCCACAGGCTCACCACTCTCTGGCTGAAGAAATTTCTCATCTTAGTCCCAACTGCTCCAATCCCATATCCTTAAGCTGTGACCCCAGTAGTGGACTCGCTGGTCATCTGGAACATCATTTGTGTTTACCTAGCCTAATCCTGTTTGTATTTTATATATTTCTACCAGATTCAACCTCCTTTCCGTTCTTCTAAACTTCAATGGAATATAGCTGTAAGTGATCCATTCTCTTGTCATACATCGGTTCTGCTATCCAAAGAATCAGGCTGATAAACGTTTGTTGCACTCCCTCTATAGTCAGATCATCTTTCCTTCAATAAGGATGCAAATACTCCAGGCGAGGTCTCACCAAGGTTCTGCACAAGTCAAATCCTCTCACTATGAAGAAGGCCATCCTACCATTTGCTTTCCGCACCACATGCTGCACCTGCACGCATGCTTACTTTCAGCAAGCGCTGTTCAAGGATAGCCAGGTCTCACTGCACCTCCCACTTCCCAATCCATTGGGAATTAAGATAATTATCTGCCTTCCCGTTTCTGCTAATAATTATTCATATTATACTTGATCTACCATGAGTCAACTTGTCAACAGACATGACACAATAAATGCTTTGTTTTCCTTATTTGGTACTCACAAACAACCCCGATTAATCATCCTAGTGGTCCTGAAAACAGGAACTCAAACTACTCACGAGTCACTTCTTCAGCACCAGTTCTTAAAGTGTTGCATTGTATCTTACATCAACTTAGACTCGGAATCCTAATGATCAATGTTTTGCTTTTATCATTGAATGTCTCCCCTTTGAAGCAGATTGACTGGACAGCCTATGCTCTCTGTGATTACAGAAGAGATATACTGGCATTGGAGGCAGTCTGGAGATGATTCACTAAACTGATTCTGGGTTTAGGGGAAGTTGCTTACAAAAGGAGAGGTTGGGCTTGTATTCATTGGAATTTAGATGATGGAGCAGAGATCTTAGAATATTTGTAGCGGACTTGACAGGTAGCTGTGGAGAGGTTGTTTTCCCTTGTGGGACAGTCTAGGGCCAGAGAGGACATCCACTTCAGTCCAAGATGAGGAGGACATTTTATTCTGAGAGTAGTCAGATCTGTGGAATTCATTACAACAGTGTTGTCAAGGCTGTCATTTTATATATTCTAGTCTGAGACAGGTTAAAAACCTATCACCAAGGGAATTAGGAGTCATGGAAATAAGGCAGGAATGTGGAGTTAATGATCAACAGATCAGATTGAATGGTCCAGCAGACTCAATAATTCAAATTGCCTACCTCTGCTCCTCCGTCATTTGGTCTACCCATCACCCTTCTTGCCAAAGTAAAGGTAACAGGACATCCACCAGTACTTGGCATGTAATAATGTACCCAAAACACAAAGCAGCCAAACTGAAGTGCTCATTGGGAGGGGAACTTTTGCTGGTAACAATTTTTTTTTATTCATTCACGGGATGAGGGCATTGCTAACTATGTAGCATTTACTGCCCATCCCTAATTGCCCAGAGGGCAGTTAAGAGTCAACCACATTGCTGTGGGTCTGGAGTCCCATGTAGGCCAGACCACGGAAGGATGGCAGTTTCCTTCCCTAAAGGACATTTGTGAACCAGATGGGGTTGTCAGACAATCAACAATGATACATAGTTATTAGAATCTTAATTCCATCTATTTTTTGAATCGAAATTTCACCATCTGCTGTGATGGGGTTCGAACCCAGGTCTCCAGAATGCTGTCTAGATCTCTGGATTAGCAGTCCAGCAATAATACCACTAGACCATCATGTTCCCTAATTATAACGATTGACATTAGATAATTAAATAATGCCTAGATAGAAAACTCTTCAATCTCAGCCATCTCCTTACCAAAACTAAAACAGATTGCCAGAGACATACCTGATTTGCACTTTGTAAAGGACTACGGCATCATTACCCAATCTGCACCAGATTTAAAACCGATTCAGTTTACAATTCTGCACAGTAGAAACTTTACCATAAATGCTATTAGTTCAGCATAAAACCTATATGCCGCCAAGAAGCACAGAATCAATAATTATAGCACTTTCTTTCAGATTTGCCTTCATATAAAGAAGGTAGCTGTCGGCAAAAATGATGGAAAAGTTTAAGCTTATGAACCATGTTACTGCTCTGAGATCGATGCGTATTGCAGAAGACTATGCAATCTCATGGGTTCACAGAGTGCAGCATAAATCTTGTTGCAGGCCTAACACAAGGGACACAATACTGCTTTGTCAGTTAGTTATATATGCATGTATGCAAATTTTCTCTTTTGGGCATTTGGAATACTAATATTTCCAATCCACAAGTACCTACTGATTCTGCTTGCATTTGTTGCTCTCCAACATCTCCATCCTTGTTCCCAACACAAAACAGAAAATGTGTTACGCCCCAGGCCTTGCTTACAGGCAGGTCTGACACATTAGATTAAACATGTACCAACAATTATCTCACTGGTGATGGGAAAACCTTAATTCATTGTGACGAGAGATCAGGAATTTACCATGTGGACGACTGTCTAAATGTGAACCACTTATGAATTCTAACGTATCAACATACGAGGTTTAATTCAACACCTACCTGTGTATCAAATATAGAGTCCAAAATTAGTGAGTGTGAGGAAGCAGTTATAATGTAAACAATACAATATGCACAAATGTATAAACTTGGCCAACTTATCAGATGTGGAAAGGTATTTGCAGGTCAACAAGGGCAAACTAATAGGCTGTCCTTGACATTTTTAAATGACTGGTGAGGAAACTGCCTGGATAGATACAGACGAATAACTTGTTTGGCTGGTTTTTCTGTTAGAGGTAGAGGAATAAATGAAAAATAGAGCTGTATGCTTTGACCAACCATAATTTCATGGATGGTTCTTCATGATATTGGAAGTTTTCCCAAGAAAAATTAGTGCCGGTTGTAATACAAAAACAAGTATATGAACAGACCTTTCAGCTCAACATCAATTAGTGCCACTTCACCGTATGCCTCACTCTGACAGAGACCTATTGTAAAAGTCACAGGACAGGCAAGCAATTTCCCACAGAGCTAACACGTGCAGTTTGGGGGGGCAGATTATGAAGCATTTGAATTTTTCTTTACAATACAATTTTTTGATATCATAAGATATTGGAACAAGATTAATTTTTAAAAAAGATCTTTATGGGGAATCAAATTATAGCAGAAAAGTAGATGATGAACAGAAACCTCTTGTTCCAAGATTTAGTTTCAGAATTTGACAGTTTACAGAGCAGTTGAGAATTGTTGCTCAAATAGTATAAATAGATATATTCCAAAGCAATGAATTGTGACTGACTAAATTGGTGAGGCTGGGGGAGGTGGTGAGGGGTATGGATTGGACACTGCAGTGCAGAACAGTGTGTACATCAGAAACATCTCCAATCTGTCTCTCAATAGGCTGGGTAGGCTGAATAACATAGGTTAACACTTCAGAATGGAGTTTTTGTTTACTAAAAGCTTTCCTTATTCAACAACATCAAACTGGTGGAATATCAGGTTTGAATGGGAAAATCAATTCCTGCAGTGAAGTCACTCCTCATTAACAGTTTGTTATATTTTGTATTTGAGTCTTGTTAAAATTAGTCTCACCACAATACTTGTGCTCAGAAATCAAATGACAATCAATCATTAATTACGATAATCAGCTATCTTCTGCATAAAGCCTCTTGCACCCCCACTTCCAATGAATGGTATCCTCTCGCATCACCATGAATGGTGGGTGGAAAGAAGAGATTAAAAGGCACCTTTCAAATCAAGCCATCGTGGCAAATGCACAGATTAATTATACAGTTCAAAGATTAAAACTGTTTGCCATCTCTATCTCTCATTCAAAATTCAAAAATAACATTGCAATTCAAGTTTACATCTACCCAGATGGATAGTAAAGTATACCTGCACAAGTGTAAATAATCATTGTTTTTAATTGCTGCAGTCACAAATACAACACTGGAAGCAACTAAAACAACCCAGATTACAAACAGAATAAAGTGTAGAGTCCCTTTCACTTCATGTTTGTCAAGTTTGTCACATCTTCCAATACATGCCCACCGACAGCACATGTATCTTAGGTAGGCATAAATAAGTAGAGGCAGTCAAAGTTCAGATGTGTCTCCTTGTTGGGAGGCCAATGCTCCCAGAGAGTCAACACGTTGTTTCTCCCTTTATCTATTTCATCTATACAGAACCCTTCAGACAAACTATACCAATAACACAGAGAGTGATGTTTTCCAGTGCCTGAGTCAGCAGCTGTCATGAACTTCACAGAGGAAGGATCATGAATGGCTCAAGGCAATTCACTCTTTACATAAAGAAATGGTCAGCAGTGTTACTACCACATATGTTGAGTAATGTTTAGTCATCTGAGCCTCAGGCCCAAGTTTACCCCTCTGATCTGGCAAAGCTCCATGCTAGAATGCAGTCTCCTTCTTGCTGCATCTACACAGCAAATTTGTTAGAACAGATAAGCCTAACCAAAGATCTTCAAACACTTCACGATGTCCTACTACTGCAAAAACACATTCTTCACTTTATCAGGAAATTCTAAGACATAGAAAGCAACAGTTCAAATTCCAGACTTTTGATGAATTATTGGCCTGCCACAGGAACAGGAGTAAACCTTTTGGCCCTTTGACCTGATTCCACAATTCAAAGCTATCATGACTGACTTGCAACCCAACTCAAGCTACCCACCTTTGCCGGATATTCCTCAACATGCCTGGAGTATAAAAATTCATCAAAATTAAAACTGACCATTGGCATTGTCTTCAATGTGCATTGATGCTGTTGCGATCTTCCATCATTTTTGTATGGAGGTATTTCTTAATTTAATTCCCAGAAATTTGGATTTATTTTTGCCTAGTAATGCCTAGACTCCTCAACAAGCAAACAATTTCTGTCAATCGATCCAAACTTTTCCTCTTAATAACCCTGATCAAATCACAACGGCCCCAACCTTCTAAACCCCAGGGACTGCAGTCCTAATTTGTGTAATTTTGCTTTGTAATTTAATATGATGGGTGTTCGACTAGCATATAACAATTACATCTACTCATATCTCATGATTAAAACACTGAAGTAGGATTACCCTTTCTCTTTATTCTTTGAACTTTGCTTTATGAGAGGGAGCAAGACAATCTAATTAGTTTCCCCAGTCTCACTGCTTTCCTGCATGATCTTTGCCTTTCAATGTCCTGCCATGTTTGGCAAAATTCCACACTACCTGCAAGTGAATCTTCCTTTTCATTATTTGCTTCAAAAACTTACATTAACATAGCTTTGAGTGATATCAAGCCACCACAAGTAATACACTGTACGAGTAGGTCAATAGGAGTGTTAAGGATATGCAACAGAGCATGTAGATTTAAGAGACACCAAGGACCAGTAAATGCAATTCCAAAAACATGACCCTCAATAATTGATATGATTCAGATGCTGAACACATACTCCAAGATAGGATTCAGTTTCATATGCAGCAAATCTCCAGCATCTCTCAACCTCGTTGTGAGTGTGTCAACCATGGTGGTGATGACCTTATTCTTAACTGAATTAAACACAGGGAGATACAGAGTTAGGGATCATGGGTGTCATACAGAAGGAGGAACTGGTTCTTAATCTGCCTATTTAGCCTGAGAACATCGATGCAACCATTAAAAGGGAGGACAATTTGGCCCATCAAGTCATGGTGGCTCCGTGTTAGCAGTGTTGCCTCACAGCGTCAGGGACCAGAGTTAGATTCCACCCTCAGGTGACTGTCTGTGTGGAGTTTGCACATTCTCCTTGTATCTGCACGGGTTTCCTCTGGGCGGTCTGGTTTCCTCCCACACTCCAAAAATATATAGGCTAGGTGGATTGGCTATGCTGAATTGCCTGTAGTATTCAGGGATGTGTAGATTAAGTGGGTTACAGGAGGATGGGTCTGGGTGGGATGCTCTGAGGGTCAGTGTGGACTTGTTGGGCTGAACAGCCTGTTCCCACACTAAGGATTCTATGAATGAAAGTCTATTCCACCAGTGAGGATGTGGAGGTGCTGGTGTTGGACTGGAGTGGACAAAGTCAGAGGTCATATGACATCAGGTTATAGTCCAACAGATTTATTTGAAACGACAAGCTTTCAGAACATAACCCCTTTGTCAGGGAAGCACACAGAATTTTAGGCAGCTGGATCAAAAAACCATACAAATAATGTGAATGGAGTGTTGAATAATAAGTCTCTGCAGGTGTCAGGCAGTGTGCTAAAGTTAAACAGTTGAGCAACAAGTGAAGGGATAACCCATAATCCAATTCAATGAGGCAGAGAGTTAATTACCAAAAATTAAAAAGTGACGTTGAAGACAAATCAAATGACCAAAATAGCATGATAGGTCTAAGTGTCGCATGCAAGGGTCTAACCAAAGTAATAAGTAACCCAAAACTGTACAAACAAATGAAGGTAGAGCGATTTATTAAGGTTTTTACTGAAGGACATGAGGAGGATGAAAATGGGGCACAAGATAGCTTTGGCTGAGAAGATTAGGGTGAATCGCAAGAGATTCTTTAAGTTTACTAAAGGAAAAAGAATAACTAAAAAAAAAAAGGACCCCTCCAGGACCAAAGCGGACATGTATATGTGGAACTACAGGAGATGGGCAAGGTCTTCAATGAATATTTCTCCTCTGTATTTACTGTGGAGAAAGACAAGACGACTTGGGAAAGTTAGTGGCAATACCTTAGGAACAGTACGTATCACAGTAGAAGGTGTTGGAAGCGTTAGAATGTATGAAGGTGGATAAATCTCCTGGTCCTGATCAGATATATCCAAGAACCCTGCAAGAGGCTAAAGAAGAATTTTTTTTTGGGGGGGGTGGGGGTTGCGGGTACAGCTGACATGTTTGCATTATCCTTAGCCACGCGGGAGGTCCCGGAAGTCTGGAGGATATTGAATGTTGTGCCCTTATTCAAGAAAGAAGAACCTGGGAATTGTAGACCAGCAAGCTTAAGATTTTGAGGGCTAAGATATACAAGCATTTAGAAACACAGGGTTTGATTAGGAGTAGTCGACATGGGGTCATGTATAGGAGATCATGTCTGACAAATTTATTTGAGTTCTTTGGCAAAATGACCATGAAGTTTGATGAGCGCAGGCCACTAGATGTACTCTGTACATATTTTAGTAAGGTCTTTGACAAGGTTCCACATGGTAGGCTACTGTGGAAGTTGAGATTGCATAAAATTCAGGGAAAGTTGGCAAATTGGTTACACAATTGACTTGACGCTACAAAGCAAAGGATAATAGTGGAAGGATGCTTTTCAGACTGAAGACCTGTGACCAGTGGTGTACCTTAGGGGTCAGTGCTGGGCCCATTGCTGTTAGTCATCGATATCAACAATTTCGATGAGTATGTACAAGTCATGATTAGTACGTTTTCAGAAGACACTAAAATAGGCGGTATTATAGACAGAGAGAAAGGTTATTGGAAATTGCAGCAGGATCTTGATGGCCTGGGGAAGTAGGCCGAGAAATGGGAAATGGAGTTTAATATAGATACGTGAGGTGTTGCATTTTGGAAAGTCAAATCAAGGTTGGAGATTCATAGTGAACGGTTGGACCTTAAGGAGTGTAGGGGAACAGAGGGACCTTGGAGCTCAGGTGCATAGTTCTCTGAAAGTGGAGTCACAGCCAGATAGGGTAGTGAAGGCAGCTTTTATCACACTGGCATTCACTAGTCACAGCATTGAATATAGAAGTTGAGAAGTTAGTTGCAGTTGTACAGGACATTGGTGAGGCCACACTTGGGGTATTGTGTTCAGTCCTGGTCACCTTGCTATAGAAAGGATGTTATTAAACTGGAAAGTGTGCAGACGAAATTTACAAGGATGTTGCCAGGGTTCAGGGGACTGAGTTGTAGGGTGAGGTGGACAAGCTAGAACTTTTTTCAGCACAGGAGACTGAAGGGGTATCTTATAGAAGTGTATAAGATCATGAGAGGCATGGATAGGGTGAATGCAATTAGTCTTTTTCTCAGGGATGGGGAAGTGAGGACCACAGGACATCAGTTTAAACTAGGAGGGGAAAGAATACATGGGAACTTGAGGGGCAACTTTTTGTTTTACACAGCAGGTGATATACATATGAAATGAGCTGCCAGCAGAAGTGGTTAAGGCTGGTACATTAACAATATTTAAAAGGCAGTTGGACAAATACATGGATAGGAGTGAAGGATATGGGCTAAGTGCAGGGAAATGGGGTTAGCAGGGATGACATTTTGGTTGGCATGGACCAGTTTGGGCTGAAGGGCCTGTCTCAGTGCTGCAGGACTCTATGATTCTATGACTGTTGATGTCGTCACCTTGATAAATTTATGATCTCTCTACCTTAATTAGTTTGTACAGTTTTGGATTACTCATCACTTTGGTTAGACCCTTGGGATGCGACTCTTATATCTATCATGTTATTTCAGTCATTTGGTTTATCTCCAGCACCACCTGGTTTTTAATTTTTGGTAATTAACTCTCTACCTCATTGAATTGGATTACAGGTTATCCCTTCACTTGTTGCTCAGCTGTTTAACTTTAGCACACCGCCTGACACCTGCAGAGACTTATTATTCGATTATCCATTCACACTATTTGTATGATGTTTTGATCTATCTGCCTAAAATTCTGTGTCTGTGTACTTCTCTCTCACATCAACTGACAAAGGGGCTATGTTCTGAAAGCTTGTGATCTCAAATAAGCCTGTTGCGACTATGGTGTGATTTCTGACATTGGCCATTTAGTGAGATCACAGCTGCTCTGATGATCCTCAGCTCCACTTTCTTGCCTTTTCCCCATAATCCTTGATTCCCTTACTGATCAACCCTGAATATACTTAACCTAGGCTTGACAATCCTCTGCTGCAAAGAAATCCACAGACTGACCATCCCCAAAATGACCCTCCTCATCTGATTTAAATGGCTGACCTCTTACTCTGACATTATGTCATCCGGTCCTAAACTCTCCCACAATCTCTCCTCATCTACCCTAACAAGCCCCCCGAGAAAGTGATGTTTCACGAATGCCTCCCACAAATCTCTCAAACTCAAAATGAGTACAAACCTAGCCTATTCAGCTTGTTCACATAAGACAGCCCTTCCATATCCAGGATCAACCTGGTGAACTTGCTCTGGACTGCCTTCAATGCCAGTGTATCTTTCCTTAGATTAAGGGACCAAACTGTTCACAGTTTTCCACATACGGCCTGACTGCTGCCTATATAATTCTTTTCAGGTAGGCCTCCCTATGTCAAAGAGAATAGTGTGAAAAAAAAGGGTAACAGTCCATTTGCCTACCTAATTGCCCTTGGAACTCGAATGGTAGCCTTTTCAGATTGATGCACCAGGATCACCAAATCTCAATTATGCTGTAGTTTTCTGCGGTATTTCCTATTTAAGTAATGTTCAGTTCTTCCATTTCTCCTGCCAAAGCGCATAATCTCATATTTTCCTACATTGTATTCCAGGTGCCAAGTTTTTGAAACTCTAACAAAAACCCAAGAAGAGATGACCAAGGTTTGAATTTGAGACTCATTTGGCTCATTCTATTCAAGTGAAAACATGCAGAGATTTTCCCAATGATCGCTGCCTTTGACTAATACAAAATAGAATATTAACCACTTAACAAGATGATTTAACTTGACAACAGGCAACATCAATAACCATATACAAATTTCTCAGATGTGTGGACTATTATCCCTAGCTGACAGGTAGAGTGAGGTGGCACAGGAAAATAAATGGTTCCAAGTTGGTAATGACATCTTTTGCTCCACATGGCTCTAGAAAAATAAACTTTGGATCTGTGGCTTGTATACCATCATGTGAGGCAATCAAAACAAAATGATCTAGGAATGCAGTAGACTTGCTTAAATGGAGGACACCTAGACTAATCTGCGAGAAACAAAGTTAGAAATCATACAAGAAATAATTATCTCCGACTGTCTTTCACTTTATGCTGGTCTGAGAGCTTTTCAATCATAGGCAGCAACTGCAAATTAGATCTGAGAGATAAATAGTTTAGAGAGAAACAAAGGTCTATGGGGAACGTAAACAGAAATTGCTTGATCTGTGCAGAGAAAGCAGGGTTTAGAACTCTAGTTCAGAATTAGAGTTTCGAAGGAGGGTCAGTGAACCTGAAATATTAACTCTGCTTTGTTTCCACATATGCCTGTCAGACTTGCTGAATTTTTCCAGCAAGTTCTGTTTTGTTTCGGATCTCCGACATCCACAGTTCCTTTGGTTTTTTGTAAATGTCTACAGGGAGCATGTTTTATTTCAGGAACTTTAATATACATTAAAGCAAATCGTCCTTCTTTAAAATGCAATTTATTCCTCCAAAAAAACTTAGCTTTCAATTTGCATTAGGAGTATTTAGGGTCTCCCATTCGAAGGAAACATGATCCCTAAATAGTACTGTCAACAATATTGCGTGTTAAATATCACAGCCTTTTTTAAAAAAAATGCCTTTCTACACTTTACCATCCTTTTCACTGTCCTCATGTTTGGGTAAATATTGATCCTGGAGTTAACCTTTCAATGTCTCATCTAAGTGAATGCTTCAAATATTATCAATCTTGACAGCTCTTGATAAATATTTCATGTATAGAATCACAATAAGACCTGGTGAAGATCAGACTGGATCACCATATACAAGTTCACATTTGATAAATGTTTATTGGACCATGATCAAAATCAACATACTGGCTGATTTACCCCTTCCTCAACTTAGTCAGGCCAACTGCCGCACAACCTTCAGACTGAAACTTCGTGCAAGAGGTGGCTCAGTTACTCCCTAAAACAAATGGACAGAGCCAAAAAGAGAGCCTTGATAAACAAGGTAGTGATTTTAGTGTGACATGGAAAAAATTGCTCCTTCTAGACTTCCTATACTCCAACTTCAAATATTTTGTTCAAAATTGTAAATTTATCGACAAGGATTTGAATTTAATTCACAAACAAGCATGGGAATGCAAAATCAACAGACTGGTTAAGAGACGCATAAATTACAGGGGCAAGTGGCTTGCATTGCTTGCACAAGTAAGAGAACCCTCATGACTAGTTTTTACAAAATTATACTGAATCTGTCAATATTACTGAAATATTCTCTAGTCACTAGTGATAAGTGCAAGCAGTTAGATGTCAATTTTTATTTTAAAAAAAGCAAAAGAACTGGGATGCTGCAACCAGTTCTGAGGAAGGGTCACTGGACTCGAAATGTTAACTGTTTTTTCCTTCACAGATACTGCCAGACCTGTTGAGATTTTCCAGCAACTTTATTTGCGATCATTTTTTATTATTGCTATTATGCAATTCTTAGATATTGGAGTGGAACTGTGGGAGTCAATGCCTTGTTAAATTGCAAAAAATAAAGAACATAAGACTAGGCTATTTGACCCTCGCAAACCTGCC
Source organism: Stegostoma tigrinum (assembly GCF_030684315.1). NCBI lineage: Eukaryota > Metazoa > Chordata > Chondrichthyes > Orectolobiformes > Stegostomatidae > Stegostoma > Stegostoma tigrinum. The sequence continues at coordinate 11,727,816 of NC_081392.1, forward strand.
TCACCTGTCAGCAAGATCATAGCCGATCTGAATATGATCTTCAACTTCATTTTCCTGCCTACTCCTGATAATCTTCCTTAAAGATCAAAAATCTGTCTGACTCAGCCCTAAATCTATTCAGTGACCCAGCCTGCAATGTTGGATAAGCAAAAGAATTCCAAAGACAGGCAGGAGAAATTTCTCTTCATTGCTTTCCTAAATTGGAGAGACTTATTTTTAAACTTCACCCTACTCTATAAATCTCCATGAGGAAAACTTAGCAGAAAGATTCCAAATGGCAGTCACTACAGGATTTCAAAATGTTTTATTGACAGGAACTGAAACAAAGAAATGAAAAGGAAAATATCAATCTGATTCCCTTTCCAATTGCTTGCCATTCTGCGTAAAAAAAAGTTTAGTTACGCTTTCTCAGCCTAATGCAGTCAATAATCTAAATAACAAACTCAATATAAATTAAAAATAAATGGAATATGGACTAACATAGGTAATGCGCAATATTTTACTTAGTTGAGATGCCTGTTCACAGAATATTTCAATGATGTACTAGAATCACTTCTAATACAATGCTTGACAGTTCATAGAGATAATTTCAGAAAATGTTTAATATGGGGCAGATGTGCTAACACCAAAACAATTACAGGTTTGCAACACTTTTACAATGAAGGTATCTTGTTATATTAATTTGTTAGCCATTCGTTTACTGAACTAGTGAAGACTATTCAGGGATAACAATCCAATTGGGCTAAACAGTTGGCTGAACACTTAATTAAGAATTTAATGCTAAGAAAATACTCAAATCAAATACCTGACTGTCAGTTTCAGTGGAACGTACTGAGCACTTTGAACAAAACGATGATTAATGATACCATCTGAATATACGGCCCAGCAGTTGAAAAACATGATGCTTCCAAACACTACCACTCCCACTGATGTGGTTCATAGTTCATAATGTGGAGAGTAGCAGATGCGATGCTAATTCTACTGCAGTACATTAAGATTTCAAATTAAAGGTGAAACATTGTATAAAGTTTAGCAATCGAAAACTAATTATAATACTGTCTAAACTAGTCCTTTCTCAGACACATCCTGATGAATGTGTAGATTGCTGTCAAAAATAATAACACTTAATATTTGATGCCCAATTCAAAATGCCTAAGTGGGAGAAACGAAAGCTAGCTTGTTTCAACTCATTTTTTTTCTACTTTTCCTTGGTAGCATAACAAAATTGGAGGATGAGGAGGAAAATCAACCAAAGAATTGTAGATAGAGTCAAAGGATCTACTTAAGCGAAGGTTTTAGGTTACTCAGGTTAAGCAAACTGTAAACAGAGATTTCCTTTCTAATCCATCACTTCCTGCATTAAGCAAGAACTGGATCACATTTCGTTCATGTTTTTCAATAGTGTTTAGTACCAACTGATTTTGAGCCTTAAGAAACAAACAAATTTTGGAGGGAATAATGTCAAAACAGTCCAACAGACAAACGGAACAGGGGGAGAGCTTACACACTGTGATCCAATTGAAGGACTTCAAATGAAGCTGGAAATATATTGACTGAGGGATGGGAAGTATTATGCCAAAATGGAAGATTTTAGAATGAGACTTTCCAGAAAGATGGAACACAATGTAGCCTGGAGGCAACCTTTCCTGTGATATTAGATCAATAAATATCACACAGCTTTACAGAAAATGCCAGAGCAAAGTCCACCGTCAAGCATTTTATTTCTGGCTGACTGGTCTTGTAGAGAACCAGAAGCAAATGTTTTTGTACAGTACAAACTGTCAAAGCTAATTTGAAAAAGTAGAAACAGGAACTACAATAATTTGCAACATATACAGTAATGACTTGGATGAGAAAAGTGAATGTACTATAGCCAGGTTTGCAAATGATACTAAAATAGGGAAGTTGAGTACAAGGATGACAGAGTCTGCAGAGAGATAACAGACAAGTGAGTAGGCAAAAACTTGACATATGGCATGTACAATGTGGAAAAATGGGAGGTAATGCACTTTGGCAGGAAGAGGAGAGAAGCTTAATATTATTTAAATTGAGAAACGTTACAGAAACAGAGATTTGGCAGTCTTTGTCCATGAATCACAAAAGGTTAACATTCAAGTTCAATGGGATAGGGAATGGAAATGGAATGTCGATCTTTGTTTCAGAAGAAATGAAATAGAGATAGGGGAGGTTTTACTAAAACTTTACAAGGTACTAATGAAATCATAGCTAGAATACCAAGAGATATTTTGTGCCCCTTATCTAAGGATAGATACATTGGGCAGTAGAAGCAGTCAGAGAAGGTTCAACAGGCTGATACCTGGTATGAGGGACTGTCTTCTGAGAAACTGGAGTAGATTGGGCCTCCACTCATTAGAATATTGAAAAATGAGAAAAGAACTTACTTAAAAATACAATATTCTTAGGGGGCTTGACAGGGTAGATGTAGAAAACTAAGTTCCCCTTACAGTCTAGGACTGGAGGGTATAAATCACAAAATAAGGGACAGATGAGCAGGAATCTCTTTTCTCAGGGACTTATTAAATACATTCACATAGGAAAGTGGGGTTGAGCAACATCAGATCAGCTATGATCTGAGTCTACATTACAAATCAATCAGCTGAATAGCCTACATTCGCCCCTACGTCTTAATGGGGGGAGAAAAATGGTGGAAAGCCTAAACAGTGTCAAAATAAGATTGATAAACAAAACAGCAAAGCACTGCTTTGAATGGCTCAACTGATAGCAGCAAGGAACTGTTATTGGGTATTAGTTCATTATAAACATGGCATCATTCTGATTTACCATGATTAACTGGCACCACAGGAGTCCAATGATCACAGACCTAAATGCCAGGTGACTAAACTGCAAGATTGTGTTCTGTAATTTATGAAGGCATTCAACTCCCTTGAGGGGATTACCAGGCTTTAAATTGCTTCCCAATATTCATTATTTTCTATGCTCTAGGTTTCAATCAATGCATTGCAATGGTCTTAGAATTTCAGTTCAGCATTTGGGCAAATAAATAGTGATGTCTTGAAGAGAATCCACTTTACAGAAGCAGGATCTGGAAGTCTTAAAACACATTATGGTAGATAAAATCTCTGGTACCAGATGAAGTGTATCTCATGTTTTTGTGGGAGGCTAAGAAGGAAATTACAGGGGCCCCAGAACAGAAAGGTTTGTATCGTTGACAACCATGGGTGAAGTGCTCGATGACTGGAACGTAGTTAATGTTGAGCCATTATTTAAGAAAGGCCACAGGGAAATGCCTGTGAACTGTTGACTGGTGAGCCTTACGTGTATGGTGGGTCTGTTGTTAGAAGGGATTCTGATAGAGAGGATCTATCAGCATTGGGAGAGGCAAGGTTTCATTTTGGATAATCAGTAAGGTTTGGTGCATGAGACATTGTGTTTCACAAATTTGATTGAGTCTTTTTTAAAAAGAGGTGACCAAGAAAGTAGGCAAGACAGTGTGGTAGATGTTGTTTACATCGACCTTGGCAAGATGCTGCATGGTGGGTTGCTGAGTAAGGTTAAATCTCATGGGATTCAGGGGAGTACTAGCCAATTGGTTACAAAATTGATTTGAAAATCGAAGACAGAGGGTGGTGGTAGAGGGTTGTTTTTCAAACTGGAGGCCTGTGACCAGCGACGTGCCACAGGGATTGGTGCTGGGTCCACTTATGCATTATTTATGTAAATGATTTAGTTGAGAATTTAGGAGGTATGGTTACTAAGTTTGTGGATGACACAAAGATTGGTAAGATCTTGATCAACTGGGCTGAGGAATGGAAGGTGGAGTTTAATTTACATAAATGCAAGACATGGCATTTTGTAGGTCAAACCAGAGCAGGACTTGCAGCGAATTGAAGGCCCTGGGCCACGTTACAGAACAAAGTGATCGAGAGTACAGATTCATAGCTCTTGGAAAGTGGAGTCACAGGTAGACAGGGTGGTGAAGGCGGCTCTTAGCATGCTTGACACCAATCACAGAGATAGGAGTTAGAACATCTTGTTGCAGATAGGCAAGATATTGGTATTGCCACACTTGGAGTACTGCAAGCAGTTCTGGTCCCTAATGGTATCCTTTCTACAGGAGGGATAAACTAGAAAAAGTACAAAGGCTTACTCAGATGCTACCCAGAAGGTTTGAATTATGGACGAGGTTGGGTATGCTGGGACTTCTGTTCCTCGGAGCATAGGAGACTGAGGAGTGACCTTATAAAAGTTTATAAGGTCAAGAGAGGTGTGGATAAGATAGATAGCCAACAGCATTTCCCCATGGTAGGTGAGTCTAAAACTCAAGGATACAGGTTTAAGGCGAGAGGAGAAAGATACAAAAGGGTCCAGAGGGGCAACATTTTTTCCACACAGAGGTTCATCAGCGTCTCGGACGGACTACCAGCAACAGTAGCAGCAGATACAATTTTGTCATTTAAAAAGCTTCAGACAAGTATTATGGATGGGATAGGTTTGGAGGGATATGGAACAAATGTAGGCAAATGGGACTAGTTAAATAGTGGTATGGATACATTGGGCCGAAGGGTCTGTTTCCATCCTATAAACTTCTATCACTCTAGTGTGTATGTCTTTCACTAAATAATTACACTGGATTTAACTAAATTGTGGGCAACTTGAAGACAATCTGGTCATATCATTTAAACCAGGCAACAGCACAGCACAGCTGGTTATAGATCTATGGCTAAGCTAGCAGAAAGTGGTGAAGAGTTAAGATCACAAAAAGCACTTCCTAAAGGGTTAACCTCACCACCAGCAGAAACTGATTAGATTTTAAAACAAATTCACTATGCCATATATCTGTTTACACTGCTACTTTAATCCTTTGAAGAGTGAAACAAGCCACAAATCAGGCAGCATTCTGAGAAATGAATGGATACTTTCCAATAAGAATACTAGCTGAAGAAAAATATTCTCTATCAGCATCCCTGATGGCTTGGTTGGCAGTGTGCAAAGACACTATATAAGAAGCAAGGTGCCAGGTTCAATATGCGATCTGTTTTGGTCTAATACAGTTGGAATGTTGGAACTGGCCTCAGCGCCCTGGAGGCTGTCTCCATTGAATTGTGACTTGGACAAGAAACAAGAGGCAACTTGTACAGTTGTAATCCAAGCAAAAGTCAAAATATTTGGGGGAGTACAAAACACGGGAAGATAAGGAACACAAATCCAAACTATTAGCAGACAATATGAACGTCAGAGCTTATGCTCTGCTAGGAGCATTCAAGTGATCACTGATCAGTGAAACTTGCCAATCGCAATCACAGCTTGTATTTTCCAACAGCTTCTACGGCTGGTCTGGACACGTACAGGCAATATGCAGAAAGACTGAAAGCAATACTGTAGTGTTGTTTCTACCATAATTAATTATCCTAACAGGTCCTCCACTAAAAAGATCTAACAATAACACCAATTCTTCAACTGGCAGGAAATTTGAAAAAAGGTCTTTTCTCCAAAGACAAGAGCATGCAAATGAAGCAGGCTGGTTAAAAGGCTGTGGCAAGTGGAGCCACAGCAGCATATCTAACATCCAGCATACTGGATTCTAGTTATTTGCACTGCAATAACATGCATGCAAGTTTCAAGAATAGGTCAAGTGTGAAAGGCTTCTTGGATGAATGAGATGGCTAGCTATGCAACCATTCACCTTTTGCTCATTTGCCCTCGATACTAATATTATTTCCACTCCAATTTGTTACACTGCAGCAACTTTGAGTATCTAAGTTTCAAACTCAGTCGTCAATTCAAACAAACATTTTTAAAAACAGTTGACAGAATTCATGGAATGACACCTAATTTTTATTTATCCAAAGCTAATAGCAAGTGTGAAATGACAGTTGTTGAATTTCATAATTATGTAGCATACAGCAAGATAAAATAATTCACAAACTGACATTTTACAATTTTGTATCCCTTTTCCTGCATCTGGCAGTGTAATTAAGGGCATACTGGAGACATTGCTCACGTAGGAGATGCAGGCATTCAGATACAGAAGTGAAACCAGAGCTACATGGAAGACACACACTTACTAGCTTCCCCCCTCAAATATCATTACACCTAGCATTTCTGATAATATTTAGCTCTTAAAATAGATAAATAAGCATCAAATGAAAGCTCAAAACTACAGAAGTAAACTTTGTACTACCTGCCTCATATTTGGTGGTTTCTTTCCGGTTCACAGAACAAGAAAAGCTGTACCTGCTTAAATCGTGCTTTCACTGATCAATTTTGAATGTTCCATTTAAGATCCTGTAAACAGTTACACAGTTGGGCACTTGGCTGTTTTCAATCCAACGCATTCTATTGTGGATACTCTAATTACAAACTTCATTGTGTAGACTCATTAAGTAAATAACTACTGGTCTGTTATTTATTTCCAAAGCCCTTAGTTCAGTGCTGTTTGCACAGAACAGAGCACTTACAGGCTAAATGCAGGGATGGTTTTAAAAACTTCAAAGTCTTTCATCCTCTATCACGCAAATGCCCCATATACTTCCACACTTTCAAGTCCTTGGGTTTCTTTCTCTTCCACTGGCCCACTCCATGTTTAATACCTTACTGTTTGAGAATGAAAATGGCACCTGGCATCTTAAGGCTTTGCCAATGTTACTCAGGATCCAGCATTTTGTGCTAATGGGGATGAGACAAGTGCAAAAGAAATCAGCCTTCAAATCTTTATTCAATCTAAGTCTCTGTGTGAAGTTCGTGTTTTCTGTTACAGCAGCACAGCCATGATGGTTCATATGACCCTCACTGCTACAGTCGCGCATTAGACCAGCAGTCTCATAAGAAGCAAATAATATAAATTAACAACAGCATAAAAAGGTCAAGACTTCACACAAATACATTTATGCCACAAATACTTCGACAGCAGTCAGACCCCAAACGGTATTGGAGTCAACAGACATGGTATGACCAAGATGAAAAAAAAACCTCTTCACAACCAATGCTCTGAAAAGAATTAGCTAACAAAACTAAAACTTGCATTGCATCAAGTGAGCTACCTATACATTTGATTCATAACTAATCCTATTAATCCTCTAGACAAAAATGGAAACTGTTATTTTATCCTAGATACTTAATGTAAACCTTTTATCATTCTTCAAAACAGCCTGCATTTGCTTTTTTCAAAATGCTTCTTTCGTATTACCTGAGAATCAACACAAAATTTGCTCAAGAATCAGAAGAATGTCTTCAATAATGCTGTGCAAATCCAGTTAGTTCCTGATTCACGAGCAAAACCTGTTTCAGACAAGTTGATCAAATACACGATTGGTGCATGTGCAGACACACAAGTTGTGTTATCTGAAGAGATCAGAGACGAGATATTATCTGAACGGTGGTCTTACCATTAGAATCAATAAATTCTACGCATTTCTCGATGAAGACAGGAATAGGCTTTTCCACTGTTACTACAGAAGCCAGAGGCACTCCAAAATAATTGCTTTCCCAAGTACTCTTTGAAATAGAAGGTCGAGGTTTGGGTTTGGGTTTCTGTGAATGAATGAAACATGCAGAAGGATTAGTTACTGAAATCTATATTCATAGCAAACTTACCAGAACAGACAAGGTAGAGGACTGGTAAATTTGTAGATTATTAAACTTCAGGGATGACAATAGAACAGGACATCATCATATTTGCTTTCACACAATTTTTCCTAACAAAATCATATATACACACATCTGTATTACTACATGAAAATGAATTACGCACACACTTTGGGTTTCAGTTCATAATGTCAGTATTAGAACACTGGGTATGGTTTTAAAAGTTTTGCTTTAGCTGTAAAACGATTTCAGACAATCCCAGATTGTGAAAAACATACCAAAAATGCAAGTCTTAATTTTCTATTTAGTTTTAAAAAAAAAGAATCATTCCAATGCAGCAACATTTTCTTTCCACAGATCCACTTTGCCTACCAACGGTAAAGGTTACCCTTCCACAAAATGACTCCAACCACTACCTTACTGCAGATTAAGCATGTCTCATGTACAATTAGATGGGTGGTAGCAATCAGCAAGTGCAAACAAAAAGGACAAGCCCCTCGGGGATAGTAAGAACTGCAGATGCTGGAGTCAGAGATACACAATGTAGGAGCTGGAGGAACACAGCAGACCAGGCAGCATCAGAGGAGCAGGAAAGTTGGTGTGACCGAAAACTTCAACTTTCCTGCTCCTCTGATGCTGTCTGGCCTGCTGTGTTCCTCCAGCTCCACACTGTGTTGTTTAAGTGCAGGTCCCACCCAGAGGTAGCATGGTGTGGCGTGGTGATGCCCACCAACACACTAAAACAGCAGCTAATGAACTTAAAAGACCCTATACAGACAACAAATAAAACGAACGTCATCTACAAAATACCTTGCAAGAACTGTGACAAACACTACATTGGACAAACTGGCAGGAAGCTAGCCACCAGAATACATGAACATCAACTAGCCACAAAACGACATGACCCACTATCACTCGTATCCTTACATACAGATAAGGAAAGACACCACTTTGATTGGGAGAACACATCCATCCTAGAACAAGCCAAACAGAGACATGCACGAGAATTTCTAGAAGCATGGCATTCCAACCGGAATTCCATCAACACACACATTGACTTGGAGCCAATCTACCATCCCCTGAGAAAAAGAACTGGAAATGACATCACCAACCCAAGGAAACCTAACCAGATAAATAGAAAGCGGGACATAACACCAGCGCTTTGTCAGAGGCTCACTGATGATGTTACCTAGAATGGTGACGAAACGTCTGAAAACTAACCTTCCAGCTCAGCGAGCAAACTCACATCCAGAACCTCAACCTGAGCTACAAATCTTCTCAAAACTCGCTATCATGTGAATGGTATCTATGTACAGCAACTGTACACACTTTTCACTGTATTTCTATATTGAATACTTGTGACAATAAAGGATATTTTAAAAAAAACCAAAAGAACTGTGGATGCTGTAAATCAGGAACAAAAACAGAAATTGCTGGAAAAGCTCAGCAGGCCTTGGCAGCATGCGTGAAGAAAAAAAAATCAGTGTTAACATTTTGGGTCTGACGACACTTCTTCAGGAAGGATCTTCTGAGGAAAGAACTGAAACGTTAACTCTGATTTTGTTTCTTCACACATGCTAGCCAGACCTGCTAAGGTTTTCCAGTAACTTCTGTTTTTTAAAGGATATTTAAATACGGACAAGGTTTACAAATTATAGTCTGACCAAAGCTTTAAAGGGCTACACTTATTCTAGTGGTATTAAGGATGACAGAGTCCTTGAAGGGGTGCAGAGGAAATCGATCAGAGTGCTTCCAGGGCCCAGGACTGCGGACCCTTAGCTACGCCAGTAGGTTAGGTTCTGTTACGGACCAGACCAGGCCCCATCAAAAGAAATTAAGGTAGCCTGGACCCCTTTCCTCCCTTATTTTAAAAAGGTAAATAAAATAAGGTGAGATGCTGCATTCCGGATACAATTTGATTGGTCAAACTACTCAATGTTAAACAAAACACAATTTATTCAAACACAATAGATAAAATACAACAAAAGAGAGAGGAACTTCGAATAACAATAGATACAATAACTAATTAACTGTTCCAATATAGTAATATCCCATGAACACACCTTTGGCAAAAGGCAAATTCAGAAAACACTGTCTCACATTCAGTTCTCTAATACAGGAGGAAAGAACATCAAAAGACAATTGAGAGATAGAACTCCATCTTTCAGCTGTAACCAAGAGGTGGAAAATGCAGCTTTCACTTCAAGACCCCACAGCAACTGCTGAAAGATAACTGAAGGGTCCTGGTACTGTAAGAGCTCAACCACACCTATTCAGGCTAGTTCTATTATTCCAATTTAAAATATAAACCAAAGCCTCACAAGTTATTTATCTTCTGTGTGGAGTTTGCACACTTTCCCAGTGTCTGTGTGGGTTTCTGTTGGGTGCTCTGGTTTCCTCCCACAGTACAAAGATGCGCAGGTTAGGTGGCTGGCCATGCTAAATAGCCCTAGTATTCAGGGATGTTCAAAGTTAGATGCGAGAGCTATGGGAAATATAGGAATAGGGTTAGGGGACGGGTCTTGGTGGGATGTCTTCTGACGATCTGAGAGAACTTATTGGGCTGAATAGCCTGTTTCCACACTGTGGGGATTCTTTGATTCTCCAACAGCTCACCAGCTGTCCCCTAATCTCTCTCTAAAAGAAACCAGGACAAAATACACTTCTTCAACCCACAGCACTGTCAATAGTTGAACAAACTGGATTTTATTTTTGGAGCAAGGGAAGCTAATGGAATCAAAGAGGTGTGCAAGGTTGACATGTCCATACAGAAAAGGTAGACAAAAGAAAATTGTTTCCATATATTACAACGATCAAGGAATATAGATTTAAGGTTTCGGGTAGGAAATGAAGTCGAGGGGCAAAGGGTGAGGGAGAAGAAACTTTTTAAAAAATAATTGGCAAGCATTAATAACCTGTAACTTGCTACCTATGACAGTGGTGAAGATGTAGACAATGAAATGATTTTAAAAAAGGAAAGAAACAGACAATTGAACAAATAAACTTGCATGTTACAAGGATAGAGAGTAGGGAGAAATTGGACTGAAAGATTATGCTAGACAGAGTTGATGAGGATTCGATAAAGTAGTCACTTCCTATACTGAAATCACTCTAGGATTCTACAGTATTCAAATTAGACAGTGACAATGTGCTTCAGAACAGCACAAGTTTACAAACAGGTTTCTCAAACGTGGCCCATAGATAGGTTTTTCCTTCCATTCTGACAATGTACAATTTCAGAAGAAAATAAAAACTCTGATTAAAACAGTTAGCTTTAAGATTGAAAATGGGATTGCTGTTCCTACACAAAACTTTGAAGAAATCAAAATGAAATGAAAGATTTGAATAAGGAAAGTTGCTCCAACAATATAGTGTTCGGAAATGCTTTTCTTATAATTATAAGCTCGTATTGGCTATCATGGTATTATTCAACTTTTCCAATTCATACATCTTAATAAAGGGTGTAAGTTGTATGAGTAACCAATGCTGACTGGATTATTACATATGCACTTCAAATAAAGTTTTACACTTGAAGCAAATAACAGACAGCATTGTCATAACCTGACCAGCAGCACAAACAGCTCAATTTTCCAGACTAAAAGAATGTTTAACTTATTAAAGATTTTAAGTGCCAAAAGCAGTTTGTGCAAATATCAACTCAAGATTCTATTGAAAAATGTAATCCATTGGTTCCATAATTTAACAGATCCACCAGAACCACCAAGTAAAAAAAGCAGTCATTGATCAGGTCAGTAACTTGGCTGTTAGCTGTTCAACAGTTCAGAACTCTTAGTCTGTATCAGAGAAGCGCTGAGATATCTGTTTGTAAAAGTGTAACTATAGTTTGATTTTAGGACCATGTTCCATATGATCACAGTCAATCCATGTGATACTAAATATTTTCACAGTGGCCTGGAGACTAATGCCAGAATTCTATTACTGGTTAAAATCTGTACATTGCTTTGATTATTCATTTAGGGGGCATTACTCCAAGACTGGTCAACATCAATCTTATTAATCATCAAATGTCTGGCATTAAACCAGTACTGAAATTAGAAAAAAAAATTGAAAATTGAATTTTTCCACTCCAACAGTTCATATGTGAACCAGCCTCCTGGATTGTTCAATTAAATTGCAAATTAGATTTTAATTATAAAAAAACCTAAGCATTTCTGCCATAGAGCTAAAATAACGCATAAAAGACAAAATCTTACAGCATACCAGTAAACATCAAACTTTAAACAGTGAAGCCAATCACTCGAGGAACAAATGACAAATCATGATCACACAACAATGAAGGTCAGGAAAGAGAGATGAATCTGCTTATTTTTCAAGGAAAACAGCAAACTGGCCGATAGTTTTCTTGATGATGATCATGGGGCAAGTCTTATGAAAGTTAAAGAGATCATGGCTAGGCACTTGGAAAAAAGGCACTGGCATTTGGGAATAGTTAACGTGACTGTGTCAGAAGGAGATCATTTTTAAACCAATTTATTAGACTTCTTTGAAGGAGTAATTTGCTGTGGATAAAGGTAAGCCTGTTGACATACTCTACATGGATTTAAAGGAAGCATTTGATAGCAATGCTATAGAAGTTATCACTGAAAATAAAAGCTCAGAAGTGTAGAGGGGAACACAACAGAGATGGAAGACTGGCTGCTTAGCAGACAATAAAATATCCATGAGTCTTTCACAACTGGCAGGATTGATGAGTGCAGTCCCATAGGGATTTGTGCTGGAGCCTCAATCTTTTATGACTCGGATGAGGGAAGCAAAGGCATGATAGCTAAATTTCCATAGGACAGCAAGACGGACAGGCTAGTATGTTCTAACAATGACAAAATAAAAAAGAGAGATTTGCGGACAGGTAGACAGGTCAACTATGTTGGGAAGAATGAAATCGGAGATGAATGCAGAGCGGGTAAGCTTTTCACTTTGGAAGGGCAGATGAATTTAGGTGTTCTAGTTCACGAGACCCAAAACATCAATAAGCAGGTATGGCACAAGCATGAAGGCTAATGACTTATTACAAGATTAAATTACCAGAGAAGTTAGGATGCCATGCTTCAGACTATATCTCCAAAACTGCGTGTAGCTTCGGTCTCATTATTGAACGTAAATGTCTGAGACAGTTTAAGGAAGATTTACTACTGACAGCTGGAATGACTGTGTAATCTTATAAAGATAGTTTGTACAGACTGGACATGTTTCCACTGCAGTTCAGAAAAATGACGGAGGATTTAATTGAAGTGTACAAGATCCTAAAAGGGTGAAAATGGTACGATGACCCCAGTTGATGTTACTACTGGACAAGTCATACCCTTGTCTGAAAAAATGGTTTGACAGGTCATATTTTGTTCTGATTTCATTTGTGTGTTGGTCTCTCACTGAAACAAAGCACGCCATGTTGCAGATTTTGTTCCCAATAAAGCAGAAGTGTATTAACCACAATAAAAGATGATAAAATAGAATCAACCGAAATATTTACTTGTAACACAAACTGAAAGACTTAAGTATAATCCCAAAATGCCTAGACAGAGTTAAAGGTATCTGTGACTTTAGCTCCTAGACTGGAAATGCTGGTATGTCCAGGAAGAAGCTACCAGACACAGGAGTTCAATGTCAGTTTCAAGTAACCTTTTCAGGGGTCTGTCCTAACACTTCTGGTTACAGACTAACTCCTTATTCTAAAGTAATCCAGTTTCCCTGTATTCGCCCCTTCTCAGGAGTACTGCTTTATACAACAATTGCCATCGAAAGGCTTCATAGAACTTTCCAAAACAATGTAAGAAGTCTTTCCCTTTAAGCTGTGTGCACTCCCTCTAAGGACTTTAAAAAAAATCCAAGTCGAGAAGTTTCTAACAGACCTTGAAACATAATGGTTTACCTTGCTAAGTTGTAAACTATGCCAGGGTTAACAAAAAGCCATTTGTGCTGCCAGTGTAGCTCTCTCAAACTGTTGCAAAAGAAATCACCATGATTACAGAAATATTTACAAGTTAATTACAAATTTGACACAGAAAAGCCAAACTTAAAATTAACTATATGAAACCAAAAATCAGACAGTTTAATGTAATAACAGAAAAGTATGCTTCCTCTTGTGGGTAGGTTCAGAGCTTTGAAAGTGGGGGTGTATTTCAGGGTTGAGATGAAGTGATTTTTTTTTTCCTCTATGGTTTGTGCCTCAGAAGGTGATGGAATGGGTCACTGAATATTAAGGCATAGGTAGATAGATATTTTCTTATTAGGCAAGGCAATCAAAAAGGTTAGATTCAATTAAAAGGACAGTAGATAAGTATGTGGAATTCTAAATACAAACTGATCAGCCACGAGCTTGTGATATGATGGTGTAGGAATAAGAGGCCTAATGGCCTATTTCTACCTTGAGTTCATGCTTTTACTTAGATGAAATAGTTGGGATAAAATAAGTATAGGCTGTACATTGCATGTGGAAGGATTAAGATCCACAAGCAAAAGGTTTCTCATTCTATGCTTAAGATTATTTTTCTTAAGTCACATGGACAAATACTAATGGAAAGGGAGGCAATGCCAATACAGACAAGAGTTGGACAAAATTAAAATTTCAAACAGTTTCACGATCTACACATCTTAAAAGAGCTGAAAACATTAACTAAAACTCTAATACAAATTAATTATCTCTGCACAATTGCATTAGTGGTATGATCATAGCTCAAATAGCTATTGAATTAAACCACAACGTTCCAAGGGAACAATCAAGTTACAACTGTGCGCATAGAATTATATTCATCTCCCTTGCATAATCATGAATAAGAACTCTTACAGTCAATTTGTAATGATGTCACTATTTACTAGAAGAATACTTAATAACCTTGACTGAAGTGGACATAAATGAATTTTAAATCTGAAATAAACATCACCACCATAATGGAATACTGCCACTCAACGTTTGAAATGTGCAAAGTGATCTCTTGTTAACGTGTTTAGATAAGCTCATTGAGATTGTAGACTTGCACACCAAGACAGGTGTTTGGTTGCAGATGTTTTGTCACTCTGCTGGGTCAGATCATCATTTCGCCTCCGGTGAAGTGCTGGTGTTCTGTCCCGCTTGTTATTTATAAGCCTCAGTTTGCTGGTTGGTTGGCCTTGCCTCTGGTTCTGGTTTTCAGTGGTTTGTATATTGGGTCCAGTTCAATGTGTTTGTTGATGGAGCTCCAGTTGGAATGCCAGGCCTCCAGAAATTCCCTCGCAAGTCTCTGTTTGGCTTCTGTTATTATGGACGGGTTATCCCAGTCGAATTCACATCCTTTTTTGTGCGTGTATTGAGAACATTGAGAATTAGCCGTGTCTCTTGGTGGCTAGTTGGTGTTCGTGTATCCTTATTGTCAGTTTTCTTCCAGTTTGGCCTATGTAATTTTTTTTCATAGTTCTTTCATGGTATTATGTATATTAATGTCAGTTTTATTGGTTATGGGTATGGGATCCTTTAGGTTAAATCAGTAGCTGTCGGAGCATGGTTATTGGTTTGTGGGCTACCCTGATACCTAGGGGTCTGAGTGGTCTTGTGGTCATCTCTACTATGTCTCTGATTACGGTAGGGTGACGAGTGTGTCTGACCGTGTTGTTTTCTCGTTGTGGTCTGTCACAGAGGTAATGTCAGGTTATGCTTTTTGGCTATCCATTCCTTTTAAAAACTCTATATAACTGTTCTTGTTTTGCTTTGCCGAACTCTAGATTACTGCAGTGTGCTGTGGCCCATTTAAATAATGTCCTGTTGCATGCAGCTCCAGTAATGGATGTTGGAATGGTTGGAGTAATTAAGTATCTGGTCCACATATGTGGTCTTTTCTGTATATGCTAGTCTGGAGATCCCCATTGTTCTTATGTTCTACCACTGTGTCTGGAAAGGTTAGTTGGTTATTGTTCTCTTCTTCTTTTGTGAATTTTATTCTGGTGAGGATGTTGTTTACGTGTCGGTGGGTTTCTTCTAGTTTTGTGCATTTGATAATCACGAAGCTGTCATCTACATAGCGGACCCAGAGTTTGGTTTGTATAGTGTGGAGTGCTTCTGTTCTAACCTTTGCATTACTGCTTCTGTAATCAGTCCTGATGGTGGGGATCCACTGGTGTGCCATTTATTTGTTTGAACATACAATCGAAGACAAAGTAGGTTGAGGGCCACAGATCCAGCAGTTTCACGGTACTGTCCTTTTTGATGTTGTTAGCATCAGGGGTGGCTGCCTTCCTGATTCGTCTAGCGGTGTGGCGATGATCTCTTTGGCTAGGTCGATGTTTATGGACGTAAATAGTGCTGTTACGTTGAAGGAGGTCATTATCTCGTCTTCATCGATTTTGATGTCCTTGGTGATTTTGAGGAATTCTTGGGAGGAACGGATGGAGTGGGTAGTGTTATCAACTAAGTATATTAGTTTCTGTTGTAGTCCTTTGGCTAGTCTATATGTTGGCATGGTAGTGACACAATGAGTCTGACGGGGACCCTGGCTTGCGTACCTTGTGGAGTCCACAGAAGTGGGGTGTGTTGGACCCCTCTGGCTTCATTTTTTGGTAGTCTGACTTGCTGATATCTCCCGAATTGTGTAATTTCTTCAGGGTTGTTTTGATCTGGTTCTCAGGAGACATCCACAACCCAAGCTATAAATCTTCTCAACAAATAGAAACTCACTATGAAGCCCCACCTCACTCAAATATACCAGTGTTCTAGAAATTTAAAATACAGTAACATTTAAAAGTTTTCATTTCTCAGAATTTGTACTCACTATCAATATCCACTCTCACCTTGGGCAAAGTAAAAATTGAATATTTCCTAGTCTCCAATAACAAATAACCTGGGCTACTTATGAAATTCCATTCATACGAATTTAAAAAGAGGGAAAGCAGAACAGATATCAGTGGGAGCAGTAGACACAATTATCTGCCTACCAATTGACCTGCAACCAAATAAAGATAAATATAAAATTCAAGTCTGCATTCCATTAAAGCAGACAATGCCATGAAATTTACTGAACCTTTTACTTCCGAACTTCTTGAATGTTACTCAGTTCAAAAACACCTTTCCAAATTATTTGAGATCATACATGTAAAGATTTACTTCCAACGGCGAAATTTCTAGTTGCCATCCACCTTTCAAAAGCCCAAGTAAGGTAAATAAGATCACTTTCCTCTAAAGTTAGCTTTTTAGTTTGCGGTGCCAAGTCACTCATTTCAGGACCGAGTTTTATTCCAAATAGTAGAATGGTCATGTAAGCAGCCTTTAATTTCTAAAACTCAATTATGACAATATTCAATAAAAATAAAGTGTTCTGTAATTGCTGAAGGTGTAAATGATTTTCAGCACACTGCAATTTCATCAAGGTACTAAATACACATCACAAAAGAAAGTACAACCCTTATTCATTGGCATTTAATCATTCTATGTACGGTATACAGAGGTAGTCAGTTTGCTTGGTATACCAGACAGATCAGCAACAGGACCAATAACAGCACACTGAAGAGTTTGATTATTCAAAGCAGATCACAAAATATCACATGGAATCCCTCAAAGGTCTCAAAGCCTGTACACCACTGTGACATTGATCAGAGTATTTGTCCAATAGCATAAATTCACAGTTGTTAAAAATAATTTTATTAAAATGAGATCTAAAATTATTGACACCTACTGGATAGGCAAGCAGAAGATAGCATTAGAAATGGAATCTACATGAGAAAGACAAAAAGAATGAATGTGGGGGAAAATGAGCTTCGGTTATCTTTTGGGGAAAAAAAAGATGAAACAGGCTATATCTTGTACGTGAGAAGTTGGGCAACATTTCTTTGGCACAGGAAGGTTTGGGCCTGAAAAAAACCTAAACATATTTCATTTCTTCCACTACACTTTATTATTATATACACTATTCCTCTAAAGGCAAAAGCTAACCCAAATTATTGACAGCTTAACTTTAACAAAGTATTCTCCAGAAGGAAGATTGGATTCTAACTACTTGAATGAATGCTGACAACGGAAAGAAGCAGGAGTCAAAAGTTACACTGGGTCTTTGAAATTGTCTACCCTACAGGGTTATGAATGTTCAGCCGTTGAGTAGCCAAGATCAATTAATTTCAACATTGAAAGAAATTTAGAGGTAGGGGGATAGGATAGGGAAGTGATGAGGTTAATCATCAGACACAATGTATTAAGTGGTACAGCTAGTTCAAGGGGGCATATTGGCCACTCCGACTCCTATTCTTTTTATCATAGTCATTGCATATGAAAGCAATAATTATGCAGCCAAAATGAAGATAACTGTCCCACAAGTATGTACAAAGCATAACATGCTAGCATATTGGAAAACTGAAGACATGTCACTGGATGAAAGGGGCTTCTCCCTCATGCCCCCACCCCCCACCAACCTCCTGACAGCACAATTCATTGTTTGTACGTTCTTTACTTGAGTCATAATTTTTGGGGGAAGGTGTCCACAGATGTTGTGCGATCTCCACTAGGTTAAGAAGGGTAGTCATTTTTCACATGAATCCTTTTTTTTTAAAAAACTAAGAAAAAACTTGATAAAATTACAAAACTTTGACTTGAAATTTACAAGATTTGCAATAATATTTAAATTGCCTACATATAGAACGTTCTTCTCAATACATTTGTCATTTCCTTAATATTTACAAAATGCATTCTATATCAGGCATATAGCCCAAGGACAAACATTTCAAATCACAAAAAAAAGATACTTTTTTCTCTCCACTCAACACGTTCCATTTTAAAATGGCTCAATATATTTTCAATACTCTTGATTTACACTATACTTTCTTTCGGAGGTGAACAGCCAGTAGGGTTCTACACTTTCCAACCCCTTAGCACATGTCAGCTGAAAGGCAGAAAAGACAACAATCTTGCCCAACTGCCCTAAGCTTTAGTGTGTCTCAAGGCTCTCACTTCAAGACCTCGGAAAGTGCCAGTCTGTGCATTTAATCCCAACTGTGAAAAGGTGCAAACACCCAAGGCCCGCCCCAACATTCACCCACATGTAGCCTTTGGCATGTCACTCAATATTCCTGCTACTACTCTGGGTAGCCAGAGAAAACATATTTTGAATTTAAACTATTATTGCAAACAGGGAGGAAGACAAGTTCCTACAAAAAGCTGACAAAAAAAAATTCATAACTCACTCCACTGCACAAATATCAATTTCTATCCCGGATGTCCAATCTGAAGTTATTTTGATATAGTTGCAGAAAAGTTAAAGTACTATCAGAAATGCAATAAAAGTAATGGAATTCAACTTTGTATCCTGATTGTTAATTATACTTATTTTTAGGATGCATTTGGTTTTCTACTCCTGGGCCCACAATCTGTCCCACAAATATCTGAATTATCAATGGGTGTAATGTGTAACAACGACAGATATTATGACTGATGACTAAAAAGTCCAGAACCAGGGATCACAATCGAAGGATGCAAGATAGGCCATTTAGGACCAAGATAAGGAGAACCGTCTTCGCCCAGAGAGTGATGAGCCTCTGGAGTTCTCTGTGACATAAAGTAGTTGATGTCAAAACAGTGAATGTTTTCAAGAGGGAGAAACAGTTCTTGGGGCAAAAGGATCAAAGGTTGTGGGGAGAAATTGGGAAATGGGTACAGAGTTGGATAATCATAGAGTAATACAGCAAGGAAATAGACCCTTCAGTCCAACCAGTCCATTCCAACCTAATCCCAAACGAAACTAGTCTCAGCCACGACTGTAACGAACTATGGAGCAGGCTTGAAGGGCCGAAAGGCCTCCTTGTGCTCCCAGTTTTTCCACATTTCTATGTTTTTTATAATTGTAACGGAAGGGAGTGAAGATCATGCAGTAGATTTCAAATTGCATCTTTTCCACAAGATCTAAAGAGAAGTCCTGATTAGCAATGTATAGCACTCCTGTGATCTCATCTTTTAATGAAATGGTCTCTAATTTTTCTACTACTGCTTTAAAAGCATTCACTAATGGTGAGGTGGAGTTTCTCAAGCACTAGTCATCTTCCAATACTGGCTACAAGTGGCCACTTGCTCCACATTGTTCAGGGGTTAACATACTCAAGTTCGATACTTCACCACCCAAAGCAAGAGCTGACCAATTCTTCTATTTACACTGAATCCTTAGATAAGTCAGTGAACCAAGACCAACAACAACAACAATCTGCTAATGCCAGAATCAACATAGGCCAAGATTTAAAGTTGGGAAATTGCAAGTAAAAACACCTCTGCCAGAAGTGGGCTCCTAATCTGCAGAAAGTTATTGTTATTTAAATTATACATTGAGCATACAGTAATGTGTACCAGTCCAAAGATGTAAAAAAAAGGTGAATAATAATTAGGGTACTCAGTGAGAATGGCATACAATAAAGATGTTGAAAACTAGCATTTCAGTATTAAAGCTTGCAAAATCAAAACAAGACAAAGGAAATTTTTTTTTCCAAATTTGCCTGATTTTTTTAAAAGTCAAATTAAAACAGCTTTTCTGCAATTAGGGAGTGATGACATCAGGGAGAATGGAGGGGAATTAGTTTAGTTAGAATAAACGAAACTGCCTCAATAACTATTATTGATTTGGTTCAGCTGCATTTAGGAATCCTTCCTAGTCAGTTCATCACCCTTGATTAGCACTTCAACCACCTCATCGCCACAGGGGATTCCTATATTGATGACTTTAAAAACATTCACAGAAAACCATTCATGAGTGTCTGGCAACACACTGGCCATAGAGATGTGTCATAACATGCTCAAACAAGTTAATAAAAACTGTTCACATCAATCAGCAGAAACAGGCCAAAAAAGCTAAACCACTGTAGTCTGAAGCAATTTGCTTTTTTATAAGAGTAACAATAGTCAGATGTGTTCACTTCTTTTAGAGAGGCGTATGTGGGCAATAGTCCGGACCATAGACAGAGGGAACAACAGCTTGAGAATCCTCAGCAATTGCCATCATGTTTGAGAGTGGACAAAGCTCCACATGATAAAATCTGAAAGTACCTAGCTAATCCCAACAACAGAGTGCAATACTGATCTCAATACGGTTTTCCTATTCTCTACACACATGTTGCATAGGGTCTACATTGATTGCACACTTAAGACATTATATTGTGCCAAGACGCACCTCTCTAAAACACACAAATTTATTACACAAAAGTGGACCTTCTATGGTTTAGCATTAGCAGTGCAGAAAGCAACAAATCGTCTTAAAAGCTCAAAAAAAGTTACCAAATGCCATATCATACAATTACCTTCCTTGCTTTGCATCTGTAATTCAGTTTCCTTTTAAGGCTGAAAAACGCAATTGTTCTATCTTTCTAGATCAGCTAGAGAGCGATTATTTTGAAACATTTAAAATGGCAAAACATATAGAAACACATCATTGAGAGACTTCACTTACAATAAGCATATAAAGTCTTACTCCATGCAACATAACAGTAATACAGACTTATGGTAACTGAATTGGGAGTTTAAGAAAATTTGGAGGGAGTGCCAGGCACAAACTAGGAGTATAAACAATTGCGTATTATGTATTTAATCTTACCCAAGAAGCATACAAACAAACAAACAATCTCGGTTGAAGGACTGATAAAGAAATGGCTGTGCCATCTTTCCAATCACTGACTAAACTGTCCCAAAGAAATTCAGGGCTTTTTTGAAGAACAGGAGTTCTCTCCTCTAGTACTGAACTGCAATTATTCCAGAATAAACATCACTTATATCAGTAGACTTGTCTCATTGTTGATCATAGGAACTTGCGCAAAGTAACTGCCACATTTTCTACATTACATCAGTGCCTATACTTCAAAAAATACTTCACTTGCTGTGAAGTACATTGCAAAGTCATAATGTGACTTTTTGTCTCTTAAAATCAGAGTTGGTGTCATTGAAAATATGTGAAAGGTATTGGCAGGAATGAAACAATTGCTGGCTAAAAATAAATTTGGAGACGTGATGACTGAAACTAGCACTCCAAACCAAGTAGCCTGAAAACAGATGAGAACAGCAATGAAGGGCAGGCTTTAAAAGAAAATATGGAATGAACGGAAGAAATGCAATATCAGTACAGGATAGACATAGCACAATATTGAATGAGAAGCAGAATGAGGTCATTTAGAATTAACCAATAAATTTACATAATTTACACCAGTTATGGCTGCATGGGTGATGTGTGGCTACTGCAGCATACAGGAGCTGCTGGACACCAAGGTGATCCAGAGCAAGCGCATCTGTACTAAGTGTTTATTTCCTAGAGAACTTCAGGCCCAAATTTGAGGAGCTGCAGTCCAAGCTGCAGACACTACTATATCAGGGAAGGGAAAGTTATGAGGACAATTTGCTCCATGAAGTGGTCACATCCTTCACCTTGCATAATTCATACTTGGTCTGTGATTAGACACAGAAGGGTGTAATCACAGGTGAGACACACATGGGAACTTATGGCACTTTAGCAGCATTAACCCCTGCATTTGTTTAGCTATGCGATTCTTGCAAGATGTGAGGACAGGAGTGAGGACTGCAGGAAGGATAACAAAATTGACTACAGCACAATGGTACAGGGAGCCATTAAAGTAGAAGGAGGAAATGTTGTATAGGGGTTCCCAATTTATGAACACTGGAACTTATGAATGGGATCCCATGATACCATCCATTTTAAGAATTTAACATGCAAGAGTTCGCTTGTACTTATACTGGATATTTAATACCATTGTTTATTTTGTTTCAACTTATATGCAAATCAGTGCCAGGGTTAAGGACATCTTACGGTTAGAGAGGAACTCAGGAGTGGAAAGGAGGGATCCAGTTATTGTTGCCCTTGTTGATACCAACATTTACAGGGCTAGAACGGAGTTTCTGCCAAAAGATTCTGAACAGCTTGGAAACAAATTAAAATGCAGAACCTCCAAAATATAATCTGAGGATTACTAATTGAGCCACAGACAAACTTGTACAGTGCAAGTGATAGAAAGAGCTAAATGCGTGGTCCAAAGACAAGAACTAGGTTTCAGCGGTACCAGTACTGGAGTAGAAGGGAGCTGCTCCAGTGGGATAGACTTCACTAGAAATGTGCTGGGACCAGAATCCTGGCAATCAAATGACGAGACGGGATTTTAGCCTAAATAGGGGTTGGAGATTCTACAGAGTGCATGTAAAACATAAAAACATAGAAAATAAGTGCAGGAATAGGCTAATCAGCCCTTCGAGCCTGCAGTACCATTCACTGGACCATGGCTGATAATCCAAGTTCAGTATCCCTTTCCTATTTTGTCTCCATACTCCTTGATGCCTTTAGCAACAAGGGCCATGCCCAGCTCCCTCTTGAATATTATCTAACGAACTGGCCCCAACAGTTTTCTGTGGGAAAGAATTCTACAGGTGCACAACTGAGTGAAAAAAATTCTTCCTTATCTCAGTCCTGAATGGCTTAGACTATGATCCCTAGTTCTGGACTGCTGCTAAAAAGTATGGGTATTGCAGGGCAGTAATTTAGGTAACGATACCCAAAAAGGGGTAGGAAGAGACAGAGTGCAGAAACATCAAAAACTAGCAGCAAATAAGGTGAAAGGAGGATTAAATAGCAAAGTAGTAAAATTAATCATTCATTATTAAAATGCACACAGCCTTTGGAACAAACTAAATGAATTAGTGACACAAATGTCACATGGCTGAGAGAGACACGGCTGCAAGGAAACCAAAGCTGGGATCTGAATATTCAGAGGTATGTGACTTTTCAAAAGGACAGGCATGAAGGAAAGGTTGGTGGGATACTGTTGTTATTACAAAATGGAACAGATATAATAGAAAGAAATGTACAGCTGGATGAACACAGCAGCCAAGCAGCAGAGGAGCAGGAAGGCTGACGTTTGGGCCCGAAACATCAGCCTTCCTGCTCAGCCTGCCATGTTCATCCAGCTTGACACCTTGGTATCTCAAATTTTCCAGCATCTGCAGTTCCTACTATCTCTAATAGAAAGAAGTAATGGATTGGAGAATGCAGAATTCAATAAGTGGAGTTAAGAAATAAAAGATGACACAGATGGGATTGCAGGACCGAATAATCAGGAAATAATGAAGGCATATCAAAAAGATAGTAAGTCAATCATTAAATGTTAATGTAGATTGGAAAAACAAAATTGCAAGAGGTAGTGACAAAGAAGAATTCATGAAGTTTATTTGGGATATTCTCCCAGAAAGGTACATAGTCTGGTCCGTGGTTGGATTGCCAATTTGATTTGATAATGTACAATATGACAGGTTTATTGAATGATCTCACAGAAGAAGACCTCCTCAGAAACAGTGTCAAGAACACGAAAGAATGAATTACAAAGGAATGAATATAAATTTGGCTGCAGTGGACTGGGAAAGGTACTTAGCAGCGAAGACCATTGACTAACATTGGCAGGTACTTAAAACAAAGTAGCCCATGACTCACAACAAAGAAATATCCCTGAGGAAGGAGGTGCAAGGTATAAGCCAAATATGGTTAAATTCAAATTGGTAAAATATGCAATTGCATGCTGTATACCACAAAAATTTGTGGTTAAGACAACGGATTCGGAAAGTTTTAAAAACTAAAGGTTGACCAACAAAAATACACAGAGGGAGAAAACGGAATTTAGAGATAAACTAAAATAATATTATAAAAGGATAGCAAGAGTTTCTTTAAATATATCAAAAAAAAATGCATCTGTGAACATAAGTCGAGATAACAAGGTGTGGAGTTGGATGAACACAGCAAGCTAAGCAGCATCTTAGGAGTAGGAAAGCTGACGTTTCGGGGCTAGACCATTCTTCAGAAATGGGGGAGGGGAAGAGGGTTCTGAAATAAAGTAGGGAGAGAGGGGGAGGCGTATTGAAGATGGATAGAGGAGAAGATAGGTGGAGAGGAGACAGACAAGTCAAAGAGGCAAGGATGGAGCCAGTAAAGGTGAGTGTAGGTGGGGAGGAGAGAAGTTAGTCCAGGGAGAGCGGACAGGTCAAGGGGCCGGGATGAGACTAGTAGGTAGGAAATGGGTGTGCAGCTTGAGGTGGGAAGAGGGGATCGGTGAGAGGAGGAACAGGTTAGGGAAGTGGGGATGTGCTGGGCTGGTTTTGGGATGCATCTGGGGGAGGGGAGATTTTGAAGCTTGTGAAATCAAAATTGATAGCATTGGGCTGCAGGGTTCCCAAGCATAATATGAGCTGCTGTTCCTGCAACCTTTGGGTGGCATCATTGTGGCACTGCAGGAGGCCCAGGATGACATGTCATCTGAGGAAAGGGAGGGGGAGTTGAAATGGTTCACGACTGGGAGGTGCAGTTGTTTATTGCGAACCGAGAAGAGGTGTTCTGCAAAGCGGTCCCCAAGCCTCCGCTTGGTTTCCCCAATGTAGAGGAGGCCACAATGGAAACAGCGGATGCAGTATACCATATTAGCAGATGTGCAGGTGAACATCTGCTTGATGTGGAAAGTCTTCTCGGGGCCTGGGGTTGGGGTGAGGGAGGTGGTGTGGGGGCAGGTGTAGCACTTCCTGCAGTTGCAGGGAGAAGTGCTGGGGGTGGTGGAGTTGGAGCGGACAAGGGAGTCACAGAGAGCGGTCTCTCCGGAAAGCAGTCAAGGGTGGGGAGGGAAAAATGACTTTGGTGGTGGGGTCGGATTGCAGATGGCGGAAATGTTGGAGAATGATGCGTTGGATCCAGAGGTTGTTGGGGTGCTGTGTGAGGACGAGGGGGTTTCTTTTTTGGTTGTTATTGTGGGGGGGAGGGGGGGTGGAGAAACAGATGTGAGGGATGAGTTGCAGGAAATGCAGGAGACACGATCGAGGGCGTTCTCAACCACTGCAGGGCGGGGGGGGAGTTGCGGTCCTTGAAGAACGAGGACATCCGAGATCTACGGGAGTGGAATGCCTCATCCTGGGAGCAGATGTGGCGGAGGCTAAGGAATTGGGAATAGGGGATGGCATTTTTCCAGGAAGGAAGGTGGGAAGTGTAGTATTCTCGGTAGCTGTGGGAGTCGGTGGACTTGAATTGGATTTCGGTGTCAAGTGGTTGCCTGAGATGGAAACAGAGGGGTCCGGGAAGGTGAGGTGTTAGAGATAGTCCAGGTGAACTTAAGGTTGGGGTGGAAGGTGTTGGTGAAGTGGATGAACTGTTCGAGCTCCTCGTGGGAGCACGAGGTGGCGCCGATAGAGTCATCAAGGTAACGGTGGAGATGGTGGTGTTTAGGGCCACTGTAGGTATGGAAGAGGGATTGTTCCACATAACCTACAAAGAAGCAGGCATAGCTTGAGCCCACGTGGGTGCCCATGGCCACCCTCTTTGTCTGTCGCAAGTGGGAGGAATTAAAAGAGAAGTTGAGGTGTTGTGGTATACTGCATCCGCTGTAACTGTTGTGGCCTCCTCTACATCGAGGAAACCAAGCGGAGGCTTGGAGACCGCTTTGCAGAACACCTATGCTCGGCTAAGCAGACGAGGGTGTCAGTGGAGGGGGACTGGTCAGGACTGCGGGACATGAAGAAATGGAGTGCCTTTCGGCCATTTGCATGGGGAATGCAGGTGTATAGGGACTGGACATCCATAGTAAAAAGGAGATGTTGGGGACGGGGAATTGGAAGTTGTAGAGAAGTTGGAGGGTGTGGTGTTATCACGGACATAGGGGGAGAAAATGGAGTCCAGACAGGTGGAGATGAGTTCGGTAGGGCAGAAGCAGGCGGAGACAATGGGTTGACCATGCCAGGCAGGTTTGTGGATTTTGGGAAGGGGATAGAAGTGGCCGGTGCGGGGTTGGGGAACGATGAGGTTGGAGGTCACCTGAGGTGATGAGGTTGTGGATGGTTTGGGAGATGACGGTTGGTGGTCAGGGGTGAGGTCATGATCCAGCGGATGGTAGGTGGTGGTGGTGGTGTCGGAGAGTTGGCATCTGGCCTTAGCGACGTAGGGGTCAGTGCGCCAGACTACAACTGTGCCTCCCTTGAACACAAGCCCCTTAGAGAATGGGGCTGGGAAATAAATGGGGAACAGGGAAATTGCAGGAGGAGTTGGATATATATTTTACAGTCATGATAGAAGATACGAAGAACACTCCAAATAAGGTAAAAAATAATTAATGAGCAAAGGGGAAGGGAGGAAATAAATATAACTATTACTAAAGAGAGGACGAGGGAAACTAACAGAGGGGGTGGGAGAAGGATTTTCAGGGTACAACCTGCATCTCCTACTGAAATGCCACAGGGATCAGGTGCTGGTGCTACAATTATTTACAATACACATACGACTTAGATGAGAGAAAAAAAAGAGACTTATCACCCTACTGAAGTTTGCAGGTAACACTAAAATGGGTGGTAAGACGAGTGGCGAGGATACCACAAAGACCTGCAGAGGGAGATAAACAGGATACATGACTGGGGGATAAAAAATCTCACTTGGAATGTTATTCGGGAAAATGTTAAGTTATGCACTTTGGCAGAAAGAATAGACCCAAATAACAGTCACAAAATGCTATCACACAAGTCTAGCAAGTAACAGGAAAGGCAAATGGACTATTGGTCTTTACTTCAAAAAGGAATGGAAAAAACTAAACTAAGTGTTTGTCAGACAACACCTAGGATATGGTGAACAATTTTAGATTCCTTATCTAAGGAATGATATACTGGAATTGGGGCACGTCAATAAAGGTTGATCCAGATTATGGAGGGATTTTCTTACAAGGAGAAGTTACTTGGGTTGGGCCTGTAATCGTTGGCCTTTAGAATAAGAGGAGACTTTACTGGATGTTAAAAAAAAATTTGAAGAGGGCTTAAGAGGGTAGATGATGGGTTTATTTCCCCTTGTGGTAGAATCGTGGACCAGAGGGCATAAT
Organism: Stegostoma tigrinum; assembly: GCF_030684315.1. Taxonomy (NCBI): domain Eukaryota; kingdom Metazoa; phylum Chordata; class Chondrichthyes; order Orectolobiformes; family Stegostomatidae; genus Stegostoma; species Stegostoma tigrinum. Next base: position 11,755,215 of record NC_081392.1, read on the forward strand.
GTATTGCCCACTTAAGGCAGAGACAAAGAGAAATTTCTTCTCAGAGGGTAGTCAATCTTTGGCATTCTTTACCATATCGAGGGCCGTCAAGTAAATTTACGGCCGATGTACATATTTTTCATTAGTATGGTAATCAATTGCTCTGGGAGAAAACAGAGGAAAGTGAAGTTGAGGACCATCAAATTAGCCATGATCTCATTCAATGTGGAGCAGGCACGATGAACTAAATCGTTTACTTCTGCTGTTACATCTTATCGCCAGCAATTCACTAAGATCACGGCTCATCTGTTTGTAGACCACACTCCCACCTATCATTGGTAATATCTCATTACCTTTCTTAACAACAATCTATTCCTACCATTAAAATATTCAATGACCATGCTTCCACCACCTTCTAAGGCAGAACGTTTCAAAGTTGCACAGGAATCAGAGAAAACAGTGCCACCCATCTGTCCTAAAAAGGGTAAACCAACAAAAAGAAATATTGTTTCCACAGCCACCTTGTCAAGACCATTCAGGACCTTATACGCTTCAATCAAGTCACCTCTCTGTCTCCTATACGGTGATGAAAATGACTTTTTGGGGGGAAGGGGGTTGTGTGGTGGTTGGGGAAGCATTTGATCAATCTAACATTGCTGTGGTAAGGAATCACAGGACTTATATATTTTGAAATTCCCATGACTAGTATCATTTGTGAGCGTTGAAACTTCCTTGCAGGTCTTGAGTGTATCAGAAATGTAGTTCAAGTTATTTACCACTTCCATTTCTCAATATTCAGGCCCATATCTGATGCTTCCAATTTGAACAGAATATTACTAGTACTTGATTTCACAATTTTAGAACAAGACCCAAAGTTGAATGCTAATAATTAGTGTCCATTGTGCCAGATTTTACAGTAGTGCACAACGTTGTCCAATTGACAGACATGCGAGAAAGCAATAGTACTTACACCATCTGGATCTGACTGGCTGGGCTACTGGACCAGTTGTGCCAAAGTATACCAGGCACTGCACAATAGTAAGCAATACAAAACAGAATCCTAAATGGAACATTTTATTATTCCCTGCAATGTGGAGCCTTGTAACTTGATAGCTATTGCATCATACACAGATTTAATCATTACCCACTAGAGCACTGGGACACAGTTGTTGACAACATTGGCCTTCAACCTCTGGGACCTAAGTTTAAAACAAGCCCAGACTAATTGAATCAAAGTCTCATCTTAACACAGCTGCAGTGTCCTAACTAGAATGATTTTCAGCTACTTCAATCCAATAGTCAGTCAATGGATGCGTGTCCGCCCAAAATTACTAGCTTTACACTATTTTAATGTTCAAACACGAGTATGTGCACAAATCAGTATTGATGGGATATGAACATGAAATTCATGTTTAGAATAAGCAAAACAGACCAAAAACTCGATGTTCTTCATTTAGCCTCTCTTACACTGGCACTAGGAGTGTTCAATTGCCATGGAAGATAAAAATAATTCACTTTTCAAATGTCTTTCACAAGAGGGCATAAAACAAAATTACATAAAAACAGATCTCACCATTTCATAGCACGTGCCCATTCTCTAACATTTAAAATTTTGAATAATGCACTGCTTATTTCTCTTGAAGTAACAAAGAACAAGTTTCAACTGATTAGAAAAAGAAAGTCCTAAGTGCCAACCAGATTTTTGTTTTACAATCCCCAGTGTGGAAACAGGCCATTTGGCCCAATGAGTCTTCACGAACCCTCCGAAGAGCAGCCCACCCAGACCTAACCCCGTAACCACACATTTCCCATGGCTAATACACCTAACACACACATCTTTGGACACTATGGGCAATTAAGCATGGCCAATCCACCTAACTTGCATATCTTTGGGACTGTGGAAGGAAACTGGAGCACTGGGCACAAGAGTTTGCACTGTCGTCTGAGGCTGCAACTGAACTGGGGTCCTTGATCCTGCGAGGCAGCAGTGCTAACTACTGAGCCACTGTGCTGTGCTTAGATTAGTCCTATTGTCTCAGCACTGGCATGAATTTATCCTTATTTTCAGCACTTGAGTATTGTTATTTCCTTTTTTTTAAAAAATAGCATTTGTGAAAACATTTTGTCTTGTAGTCATAGGGACATTTACAAAAAATATCAAAGCAAAATGGATCAACATTTTATACTGTATAAACAGTGCTGGTTGGTTGGCATGTGGACTTTAATTGGTACAGGCATCTTTTTAATCCAGTCATATTCAAGTTCTGTGTAGTCAAACAAATATTTTGGACATTTCTGATTCTACATCGAGATTCACAAAATAGACTCCTATCATGTGAAGTGTGTAGAGGTCCCAGATGCTGGCACTACTGGACAAGAGAGATCCAAAGTGTGGCTCAATTACATTTATTTTAAAGTGTATAAAGTGGTTAGTCACAGCCACACGCAAAACCAGATTTTTTTGAACAAAAGAAAACAATGAAACAAATTAAGTTTTAAACACAAGCTGACTAAGTTATAATTATCTCAAAGTATGCAGCAAACCAAAAAGTTACAGCCCGTTTCCCAACACCATCCACTGCAGCAACTCAACTCCAGATAAATTGTGTATTATCTCAACTCCAGGATTCAATTTAACTGACTCCCAGCAGTCTCCTTGCCACAGACTATGAAGATTATTCAATGAGTCCTTTCCAAATCTGCTGGTTTGAACTATTCAAAAATCCGAGAACCTAAACCTTCTCCATTCTGATAACCCGCAGATTTAAGTATATCCTGCTGGTTAGGACATTTCACAAATTAAACCCTTCTAAAAGGGGCTTAATGTCCTCAATCATTCTTTTAGGGAAGATACGCAACTACTTCTAAACTCAACGCTGGTGTGTCTTCTGAACTGATCACAAATCCAAAAAGTATAAACATCTTCCCATCAATACTACGGGGTTTACAGTCACCTGCTCTCTGGCACAACGTTGGAGTTAAACACTATTCTGGAAGGACAATCTTTTTTAAAAAAAGCCGCACACAAGTAACCAATTCTTGCCTCCCTCTCCAATGAGATCTAAATTCCAAAAATATTAAGATATAAATTATACACCTTTGTTACAAAGTTATATAGAGTAATTGTGAATTAGAAGGGAGAAAGCTAGAATTTGTTTGGAAAAAATGATAAAGGGAGAAGAATGCGAAATTCCTTTAAGAGGCAAAAATGCTTTCTTAAGCTTAAGAGATTTGTACAGAAGGAAAAAAAAGGCTGTATGTAGCTGAAGATGTACAGCCAGTTCTGAAATTGAAACATGTATCAATTGGCTGTGTGAATGGAAACTTCAGGCTTGTTTTCATGTTTTAGTAATGACCTGGAATCAATTAGTTTAAACCAAGTGCTTAGCGGTTGAAAGTCAATTGAATTTAAATTTGATAGTTTTGACAATCATGGACCAATGCTATTGCACGAAATTTGATATGTCAAATATATACAAGGAGAGAGTTTTTGAGCACAAGTGAGAGATGCCATCCGAGAAGTAAGAATCTACCTCTCAAGAAATCTCTAAGCACTAAGAAAGCACCATCTATGTATAAAAAGGTACCATTGCACTTTTAGCTAAGAGTCCTCACAGAAGACTTCACAGAGAAAACATCCCTGACAGCCAGATCAATGGAAGAAAGGCGTTTATGACTTGAGAACAGACGAATGATGTGTAGACTTTGAGATCCTAAAGTTTTAATTTATTTTCTTATCACTTGGGTTTATATAAATGGGACTTGTGTCTACTGGAACAGCATACCAGTAGAATTTAGTTCAGTTAGGAATAGTTAGTAGTTAAAGGGGTTTGTTAGTAATTGTTTATTTATTTAACCCTAACAGTGAACAAATTAATTGTTACTTTTTACTTGTAAAGCGAATATTAGGGATTTTCTTTCACTTAACCACTTTTTTTTAAAACAAAAGAGATTATAAAGGGGAGGCGAGCTTCTCTGGGTTTTTCGGGTTTAATTATTAGAAGGGATCCTCTACTTCCACCATAACAAAATTGGGGGTGTGTGTTTCGGTTTAATTATCAGAGTTTCAAACTCCTCCATGTAACATGTTTAATTTTTTAAAAATTGCTCGATATTTGTTTACTTAGCTTCTTACCTCAACCTCAACTTCGAGTCTCATCCAGAAACATGATAGCTGTTAACCCAGAAATCACCCTGTAGAAGATGACCCATGGGTACCATTAGATGAGTGTTTTAGGCTCAGACAGCAATAACCACCATAAGCACTACCTTGATTTTATAAATGCAGAATGATTAGTTAAGTCTATTTCTACAAGCAATCACCAAGGCATCATCTTCAGGGGAAAGAAGAAGGACAACAGAAGTTGCAGACAAGAGGAGAAAATCTCCTTATACTTTTGATCCTCTGTAGAATCTCAGTACCTCAGTACTTTGCCCAATCAATAAAGTAATCAATGACTGCATTCAAAGTACCTGCATGTCCTGCCTGTAACAAAGTAGAAAAGCTAGCTTGCCTTCCAGTATAAAATTTTCTCCCTCCAATGCCAGTGTCCACCATCATTAGTCATGTCCAGACAGTGGTACAATTGAGAAAACAAATTGTGTGAAAATCCCTACGCTGCAATCAGCAAGGAGTACGGTCACCAAAAATCACAGGAAATTTTTTTAGTAGAACATGGGGTGGTGGTTTAGAACCTATGAGTCATAACAATTAAAATCAATACTTTACAACTTAAATAATGCATTTAAAAACATTAGAAACTTGAGTTGCGTTCCCAAATTGGAGCTCATTTCCCTTTTATACAATTCCTGTACATGCAATCACAAATTGCAATCCACTACTAATGGAATCTAGTAACTGACTGCCATCTAAATTAAAGATAGCGCTCATTAAATCCAAGAAAACAGAAGTGTGAAGCTGGATGAACACAGCAGGCCAAGCAGCATCTCTCAGGAGCACAAAAGCTGACGTTTCGGGCCTAGACCCTTCATCAGAGAGGGAGAGGGGGATGGGGAGGGGGTTCTCTCTCTCCATCTATCTTCTTCTCTCTCCAGAAATCACTGAAGTCTCCTCTTCCCCCACTGCATCCCAAAACCAGCCAAGCTTGTCCCCGCCTCCCTAACCTGTTCTTCCTCTCACCTATCCCCTCCTCCCACCTCAAACCGCACATCCATTTCCTACCTACTAACCTCATCCCACCTCCTTGACCTGTCCGTCCTCCCTGGACTGACCTATCCCCTCCCTACTTCCCCACCTATACTCTGCTCTCCACCTATCTTCTTTTCTCTCCATCTTCGGTCTGCCTCCCTCTCTCTCCCTATTTATTCCAGAACCCTCACCCCATCCCCCTCTCTGATGAAGGGTCTAGGCCTGAAATGTCAGCTTTTGTGCTCCTGAGATGCTGCTTGGCCTGCTGTGTTCATCCAGCTTCACACTTGGTTATCTTGAATATTTTTTAAAAATTATTTAAATAGGTTCAAGTGCTAAAACTAGAAATTCACTCAATGATTTTATAAAACTACTCGCACACATGGGCTGAATTAAAACATTTTCTGAAGCAGTCCTTTTTACCTTCAAGGCAGACTATAATTCTATTTCTGAAGTATCTTTCCAAAATTGAATCTTAAAGCAGTCAGTAATCACAGGAGAGCTTTCAAATTTTCTTTCAACAACAGTAGTTGTTACTAAACACTTGAGATGCTGATGAGCACAACAAGTCTTCAATGGTACAGCACATAGATATAGCTGAGTAAGCTTGACTTGATTCTCAACACTGACTCCAAGTTAAGAAGTTAAGAGCTTCACCATCACATTAGCACTTGAACATAAAAATCTAACTGTGTAACAGAAGCATTAGATGTCAACCTAAAAGTTCTATCAGCCTATTCCCTCCAACCCAAAGTCTTAAAACTTTTTCAACCTCGCAGAGATTCTATTCTTTTGACACAAGGCTTTTGGGCATCCCTTACTCCTTTTCTTTGACCCATTCAAAGCAGTTTATTCAGCCATAATCAGTCCCCAAACCATTAAAATGACTCGTTTCAACCAAGCTGTTTGTTAGCCATTCCAATACTCTGTTATCTATGCCCGAGGCTCATCGTCAATGACTGTCCGATGGTCAGCTTTTCCTAAGAGTGGCACTAATCAGTGCAAATTGTCGAGTGACTGTATCTATTTGTTACAAGAGATACAGTGCTAAATCTAATAAACTTTATCCTTCCAGATCTCGTCTTGGTCGATGCTCAACTAATCACTATAAAATATCTCTGCCAACAGCAAGACTTTACGCCATCAGTATTTGAGCGAGTTGTACAGTGCAAAATATGCCTCTACATGTATATAGTTCATGTGCAAAGTTTTCTTTTTTGAAGTTCTTTGAAAACACAAAAGCAACAGTACACTTTGATGTTCCTTCATGCAAGTGGACAATGCTAGAAAGCCCATCCCTAATTCGCACAAGAGTGTGCTGGCGGTTTCCTTGATAGGGAGAGCTGTTGGGCCATTTGGAAGGGAAGTTAAGAGTCAACTACGTTGCTGATGAATCTGAAGGCAGATTTAGGCCAGACAAGGGAAAGGAGGCAGAATTCCTTCCCTAAAAGAGCACTAGTGAAGCGGATGGGATTTTTAGGGCAACTTGTTAGTTGGATGGTCATGATTACTAGTCCAGTGCGAACATTAAACTCCAGATTAATATAATTAAGCTAAATTCTCACAAATCAAAACTGGATTGAAACTACTGCTTCCAAATCATTGATCCAGGTGTGTGAAATAGTAGCCATATTAGATAACCACAACAATGCCATCCATGTGTGGCAGTTCTTAGAAAATACAATTAACTAATTATTAGAAGATGTCACATTTTATTTCTACCGTACAATTTAAAGTATGGACGGTGATGATTTGAGTACATGTCAGGACTCTTACCCTTGATGTTGGCCTTCTCAAGCTACGAAGGAGCTTCCCTCGCTTTGATTCATCTCCATCTGTCTCATACGTATTAGTTGTATTATCTCCCTTAGGAAGTGATGAATCAGCTTCGGCTTTTTTCTGCGATGACAAAGACCCATGTTCATCATCACTGCCAACACTGAAACTTGTTCGATAACTTGCAAACCTGCCTAATCTTTTGGATCGGTCTCTGTACAACAATGGTTTGCTCACAGAGGAAAGTTTTCTCTGGCGCTCCAAAGAACTGATATCCATCTCACTGTCTGACCCATTACCACTTCCATTCGATTGTAATTTTGCAGAAATGGAATTCCGAATTGTAATAATTTTGCCCTGGGTGCTGTCATGCGGTACTGAATAGATATTTTCTTCATCTCCTCTTGGTCTCACCAAAGTGTCAATCGGTTCTGCATAATCAGAGGTGTATGACCCATCGTCAGAAGGTGCCCAACTTACAGTTGAAGGCTTTCTCGGCATTTCTTTGCTGGCTGGTTCTTTTCCCTCAGAGGAATCCATTTTCTTCATCAGTTTGTCAAAATGTACCATTGGCTTTGGTTTTACAGGAGGAGGTACTTTGTTATTTAGCCTCTCAAAAGAGCTGAGAGCGCTAGATAGAGAATAGTTGTCATTCCCTTCAAGGTCCATTAAGAGCTTAGGTTGCTCTTTTGCCAATAGAGACCCAGACGTTTCATCTTGAGGTGCAACGTAGGGTGGTGGGCCTTCATTATCCTCATCATAGTCAAAGCAGTTCGAATTATTGAGTGGTGAGCCTGGCCTGGGAGAAAAACTAAACACTTCTTCTGGGTTGCTGCATGCTTCTGCTGCGTTGTCATACATGTGTGAAGCTTCAACAAAGATTTTCTTTTCAGTCGCATCTCTGAAAAATTTAGCAAAAATCTCAGCATTATGCTGGAATGGCTGTCCACTAGATATTGCGGTAAACCTACCACTGATTTCATGAGCAATTTCCTGGCCTTCCTCAAGCTGGTCCCGTGAGACATCACTCTCTGACACCTCAGTTCCTTCAGTGATAGCTACTAGTTGAATAGGTATGATGTCTTGCACATCTGATAGAAACGCACGGAGCATCGCTAAAGAAGCCTTGCGCCTAGCTAAATAAAACACAATGTATCCATGGACTAACTGGTTTTTCCTTATGTTGAAAGAGGAATGATAGGAAAGAATTGATACTTCAACACTTTTGCGTACTGCTCCAATTGTTAATTCAAGCATTACAGAATTGCTGTTCCCAGGTTGCAATGAGCTACAAAAATGAGGTTGAATGATGGAGAGAAGGACTTCGTCCACATTAAATAAATCACCACACATCAAACACATGACTACTCGAAGTTCTGCATCAGTTAAGTCTTTAATGCTGGGGGATGCACTAACTAGATTCAAATTGCGTTTCATCGTATCCAACAAGCCTTTCAAAGCCTGATTGATTTGCAATTCACTAAAGTTTCGCCCAGAACCAACACTGTGAGAAGTCACATCAACAAAAAGGCATTGCAATTTATTGGCAAGTTGTTGGCCATGGTTCCTCAAAGTTTGTAGCGTTTCTCCACCACTCTCCCTTTTGTTTGCTAGAACTAGAGTTAGAGGCAGCTGTGCTAAGTGATTGTCCCTTCGGTCTAACGTTGACTCTTTCAGTTTCTCTAAGCTCTCCTTTATGTAATACAGTGATTCTTTGGAGTTGTAGAGGCAAAGGCAACCATGAGGTTGAAAGGTCGATGTCTGAAAAGAATTAACCCGATGTTTCACATTTCCTTCTATTGGTCGTAACGTTAATTCATACATTTTACCCTCAAGCACATATTTATCATCAGTACACAGGACTCGAATCTCATTAGCCAGTTCATGTGCAAGGCCATCCTTGCCGAGAAGTACAAGATTGAGTTTGTCAGCACTAGAGTGCGAATGGGAGTTCACAAGACTTCGATCAGAAAATCGGTAAAATCGGGCAGCCAACAACTGTTCAACTTTACTGTCCATACATTTCTGGCTGTTCGGACAAGTCTCTTTTGTTGGATGGTATACAAAGTGAATGTGTTTCAAGACAAGGGCATCCCGTTCAGCTTGCAGCTTTTGAAGAGCCTTAAATCGTTGTTCTTCGCCCAAAACATCCTGAATGAGACCCATTTTCTCCTTGCTGGGCTTTGCATCCAATTCCAATTCATAAAACAACTCAGAATACTCTAAGAGCAATTCCTGAAACTGATCCTTGGCTTTATCAATGATCTCACGTTGATATCTACTGTAAATATCTTGATATTCAGGCTCCTGAAGCCACTGATAAAATTCTTCATTCATAACAAAACTTCGAGCCTCTTCCCATGGTTTTCCAGGGGTTATGAAAGGAGACGATCCCAGATTTTCCTTGAAAGCTTTCCTCATCTCAGCTCTCTTCCTTTCATTCTTCAGTTTCTCCAAATGCTTTCTGAATTGATCTTCTGCACATTTTCCAGCCAGCAAGTCAAATGGAATTCGGTCGTCATCTACTTTGTCAATGTGATCTGTTTTATCCCATGGTGTTTCATTAAGGACAACAAACCAGGTTGAGAAGTCCTGTTTGGTCTTCAATCTCTGTTGTGCTATGGACCAGTTCAAATTTTCAATCTCATTCAGATCTGGAAACAGGGCATCAAGAGCAAGCACAAGTCTATTAAGGTACCTGCTCTTTAAGTGTTCAATGTGCTTGTCCTTGAGCATCAGGACATGTTGGGCAAACAGCTTTTTGGCCTTCAAAGTTCCTTCTAGATCCACATACTCCTGGAATTCAGGTTTCATTTGCATTTTCCTAATGGCATTCATCCAACTTTCATTATGATGGGTGACACAGTGGCTAATGATAAATTCATACTTGTCTTTTCCATGAGCTATTAGCTGACTTTGTTGTTTCAAAGCTTCATAATATGGAGTTATTTTGGGCCTTGCCCTGCTTTTATCGATTAGCTGTGCTAAAGTACTAAAGGCCAATTCCACATTGACATTCGATCGAGCTGATGTCTCCACTACTTGGAGATTCTTTCTTGCCATGGCAAATGAATGTGCCTCACGAATATACCTTTCCACACCTTCGTCACATTTTGTCAGCACCACCACAATGGGCTTTTTTGTTTTTATTATTTGGTTATACAGGTTTGTGACAAACTTAAGTTGGTCCTCAAAATTCCTGTTCATACCCCGGCTGACATCTACACAAAGAAGGAAACCATCAATCAGTAGTTTACCTTCTGGCATCTGCTTCTGTTCAAAGTCTTGTTCCAGACCCAACTGGTCAGTGCAAATGTACATCAGCTTTTCAGCAGATGCCAATTTGGTGGCTGCAGCACGTTTAATGTAGGGCTGTAGGGCAGTGCTCCTATGCGGTTGAAAAGTCTGATCATCAATGAATTCTGTTTGTTCCACCACATGAATTCGACATTCAACTCCCTCCTCCACCGTTCTACCAACCTCACCCCAATATAAAAAATGGTCATTGTTAACAACACGGCCCCCAAAGTCACTGGTGCTGAGGACAGAAGTGTGATCAAGATGAAATTCGTCAGCTTTAGGGCGGACAAATCGATTGCAGAAACACGACTTCCCAACCCCACACTGGCCCTTCTCTTTCTCCGTTCCAGATAATCCCACGACACTGATGCTGTAGCTTGGGATCCGTACATCCTGTTTTTTTGCCATCATAATTATCCAATCATTCTGACAAGGTCAACAGCAGTACCACCATAGAACTTCTAGCAATCTGAAAAGGAGCAGAGTTATAAATTGACACTTTTTGCAAAACAAGCTTCTGATCCCATGGTTTTCTGGTCCTCAGTATAATTCTTCCTGCCCTAGGAAGCTAAAAAAACTTGGTCCCAGTAACTCCCTGTAAAAGAAAAACAAGAGAAGAAAATGTCAATATAAGCAAAATACTATAGATACTAGAAATCTGAAACCAAAAAAACAGAAGTGGAGAAACTAAGTCTGGCAGCATCTGTGAAGAGAGAAACAAAGTTCACATTTCAAATTATTTGTGACACCTTCAGGGCTGAAAAAAAATGGTTACAAGGAAGAGTAATTTGGACTTGAAACATTAAATGTTTCATTTGAAAAATTCTGCCAGGCTTGTTGAATTTCTCCAGCACTGTTGTTGAAGAAACAGGTATGCGGGATTGGAAATTAAAAACTGCATTGGTGACAAGATATATGCTTATTCATCTGAATTTCTTTTTGGGAATATTTTGTGTTTACAAACTTGCATTGCTCTCTAAGGTGAAGTACTCACACCTGTAGAGCTGTTATCAGTGATCTAAGTTACGCACGGTGATGAACTAATTCACAAGATTGAAGTGTAATGCTAACAGTGAATATTTCCAATAGGGTATTTGATCAATATTTCAAACAAGCAAAGACAATAACTATCATTTAATCTCAAAACAACTGCACGCAACAAAACTCAAGTCAAGCAAGATAATTGGTCTCCAGAAATTATAGCAATGATTTTATCTGTTCAGTGATGTTGCCATGCAATTAGGAGATATAGGCATGGAACCAACTGAAGCATGTCTCCCACTCACTTGTTATCACCAAAAGATCTCAAGAGTTAAACAGAATGGAAACAAATCTTCAGTTCAACCAGTCCACACCAACCATGCTCCCAAACTAAACTACTCCCACCTGCCTGTGCTTGGCTCATATTCCTCCATACCTTTCGTATTCAAGTACCTATCCAAATATCTTTTACATGCTGCAACTGTACACGCATCCACCACTTTCTCCAGCAGTTCATTCCACAAAACATTCTGTCACGGTGACCCTCATATCGTTATTAAATCTCTTTCCTCTCATCCTAAAAAATATACCTGCTCGTCTTGAACTCCCACACCCTAGGCAAAGGGCCCTTGTCATTCACCTTATCTTTGCCCCTCATGATTTTATAAACCTCAATAAGGTCATCCTTCAGCCTATGACACTCCAGCCTCTCCCAATAACTCAAACCCTCCACTCCCAGCAACATCCTGGAAAATTTTTTCTGAACCCTCTCCAGCTCGATAACATCTTTCCTTTAACAGGATGATCAGAACTGTACACAGTACTCCAGAAGAGACCTCACTAACATCCTGTACAGCCTTAACATAACATCCCAATTCCTGTACTCAAAGGTCTGAGCAATGAAGGCATGTATGCCAAACACCTTCTTAACCACCCTGTCTACCAGTGATGTTGATTTCAAAGACGTATGTACCTGAACCCTAGGTGTCTCTATTCTACAACACTACCCAGAGCCCTACCATTAATTGTACAAGTCTGGTCCTGTTTATATTACAAAAATCCAATACCTCACATTTATCCAAATTAAACTCCATCTGCCACTCCTCAGTCCACCGACCCAAATGATCAAGATCTCGAAATCTCAGATAACCTTCTTCATTGATTACTATACCACCAATTTTGTCGTCATCTGCAAACTTACTAACCATGCCTCCTGTAATCTCATCCAAATCATCTAAATTACAAACAGAAGTGAACCCAGCACCGATCCAAGGAACACTGCTGGTCAAGGTCTCCAGTCTGAAAAACAACTCTTCGCCATCAACCTGGCTCTTACCATAAAGCCAATTTTATATCCAATTGGCAAGCTTATCCTGAAGCCAATGTGATCTAACTTTACTATTAGTTTACCACATGGAACCTTGTCAAAGGCTTTAGTGAAGTCCAGGTAAACAATGTCCACCACTCTGCCCTCAACCTTTTTGGTTACTTCAGTAAAAAACTCAAATCAATCTTGAGAGGCATGATTTTGCTCTCAAAGAAGATTTTTAAAATTCTTTTTTTTCCACCTCTCATGCCTAGGTTTGTTGCATGTCCCACATTCAAGTTTCAAATTTAGCAGTTTTCCTTCACAATCAATGGCATTGCTATCACTAAATCCTCTATCAACATCCCAGGGATTACCATTGACTAGAGACTGAAGTGAATCTACCATGTAAATACTGTGCTAACAACAGTAGGTCAGGAGCTGAGAATTCTGCAGTAGCTAACTCTCCTCCCGAATCCTCAGAGCATGTCCACAATCTTCCAGGAATAAATCAGGAGTGGTACAGAATACTCCCTACTTGCCTAGACAAATGCAGTTTCAATGACACAATGGAAGTTCAACATCATTCAAGACAAATTAACCTGCATTGTTAGCACCCATTCAACACCACAGTGGCAGCAGTGTATTTGATCTACAGGGTGCACTGCAGCAACTCCCCAAGCCTCCTTTGAAAGCACCTTCTGTGACCTATACTACTAAGGAGGACAATGGCACCAGATATATGGGAACATCACCACTTCAAGTTCCCATCCAAGGTATACACTACCCCAACTTGGAAATATATTGCTGCTTCTTCACTGTCACTAGTATAGCCAAGCCTAATGCACAAATCACAGTAAATTTCAGAATTTCCTGATCTGTTTGGTTTTATGACTCATGGATAAATCAGAAAAATAGCAATATCTAAAACCTTCATTAAAATTCAATAATTTCTTATTGCTGACTAAATTAAGTTTTGTGCTGATACAAACTATTAGTTTTCTTTAATCTATGACCACTGTTGCTATGTTTTTGTTACATTTATACAGGCAAGGGGTAAAATCCACAGTGCAGTGACATTGAAAATCCTTACTAACACTAAGGCTAAAAGGAGTAAGTAAAATTAGGTAAGTTAAAATAAGTTTAAATGATTGCTATAACTTCTGGCATTGTGGCAGTATCTACTACACATGTAATCCTTTCAGTGATTATATCATCACTGAGAACTTCAGCATGATGTCATGATCAATCAACACCTGTCAATGAAGTTTCAATTATTCCACAGTCAAGACATTCTTTTGTTACTTACCTCCTCCGGTCTGAATTTGCAGATGAGATTTTGTCTCAATACCACCTGTCATCCTCTAGTCCTTCCAGGGAATTTTTTGCTGAGGAGAAAAAAGAAAGAATACTTAGGAGGAAAAAAAATGAGACAAGATGGCTTGCTGTATCATTAAAAAAAACTTTTAATGTACAGAATCAAGATTTTAGTAACATTAATTTCATTCAAAAGTTCAAAAGATTCCTGGGCATGATCTAAATCCTAAGATATAAAATTGTTTTCTTTTATTAAATCTCATCCTCTTCCCAGGACCCTAAGAAGCTATGGAGTTGTGAACACAGTCCAGTCCATCACACATGCTAACCTTCCTTTCACTGACTCCATCTATACTTCTCACTACCTCAGAAAAGCAGCCAACATGATTAAAAGATCACGTCAACCAGTCAAATCCTTCCCAATAGTTGAACTGTGTCAGTTCTGGTATCATCCTTGTCAAATCATTTTTGCAACTTCTCCAAACCATTGTTAAAAATACAGCGGAGAACACTTTAGGTTGAACCAAGCTTGGATTCAAGTTCAACAGAACCTCTATCTTTGAATGGCATTTGTCTAGAAATGAATCCAGCTTTTTGCTAACCTAGATTATTCTTTGAATTAGTTATGCATCCATACCCTTACACAACTACCTCATTTAACCCCTTATTACCCATCTCCTACAGGAAGAGTGCCACTAGGCTCCTCTATATGCAAGCCCAGTTGAAAACGTGCAGATAGGCAGTTCAGCTTATAGAATTTTGATTTGCTGCTACTGCCGTACGCAAAAAAAATGGACTAGTATCAATATTATTTGCTACTTAAATCTATTAGTGAGCTATCACTTTGCCAAACACACTCAACCAACAGATCGCAAAGCTCAGCAATCTTGCTACATCCAAACATGAACAATGATGGACAATTGTACGACCAAACTGAGAAGGCAGTTCCATAGACGTCTCATTCTCAAATGATGGGAATCCAGCACAAATACCTCTACCAACAGGGGGAACAAAGACATCAAACGCATCAGAGCATGGGTGCTCCAAACCACTCTGTTCCCTCACTTAAAACTATATTTTCCTTCCTTCACTATTATGGATTTACCATATGGATTACAGTGTTTAAGGGGACAGAACAAAAACCCTTCACAAGGTAATTAGGAATAAGAAACAAATGCTGGCCAGACCACTAACATGCTATAAAATATTTTCTTAAATTCTCTGAACTTTTCCATTTTAAAGCATTGTGATCTTGGTTAACTATCAACACAAGATATTATTGAGTCCTATGGCTCAGGCCAGTGAAATTGCTGTCATGAAAATCTTATCAAATCAGTCCCAAATATCAAACAAAAATTTCTGTGACCAGACATGGCAAAATTTTAAACTGTGTACATTGAGGATCATGGCTCTGTTCTGACATAACTGCATCTGGAATCAGTATTTTCCTCTGTACTTTTGTTTTTAATTATGTCATGTGGTATAATCCATGTAAATGCTTATTGGACAAGTCAGATCTCAAATTGAGACCTGATCACAAAGTTTATTTTTCATTTTGTTCATTAGGTCACTCATTTAAAATATTCACAACAGGCTGCCATTGTACTTTTAACAAAACATTTCTCCATAAGAAAAACTATATTGAAGAACAGTTGGAGTGATTACATTGCAAATGTCCAGAAGGAAAAAAGTCATCCCTTTTACCTTAAAGGCATTCAAACCTTTGAAGCATCGCAACTATCCCATGCTTCTTGTTCAGCTGGCACATCTATTACTGGTTTCCTTTTGGCAAATTTCTGCTGAGCATTCATTCAAAGCTATTTTCTTCAGCTAATGGCACATAGACCCCTAAAACAAACTTCTCATGTGTCACTTGACAATGACTCCCTAAACTCACATCTCAAATGGGCCTTGTAGAATGTCTTCCTCTGACTATTCCAAAGCCTTCTACTTGTGGAGTTCCCTTCTAAAACAACAAAACTTCTCCCCAGCCCAGACTATTTGGACACTGCTACTATCAGCGATTTTGCTGTTCTGAATAAAGTCTCTTGGAATGATTCTGCTTGTGGTCTTCTCTCGCGTTCAAGCAATCATAAAACTCAAAATCAACAAACAGCTTAACAATCCCTTCCCAGGTGAATAGATGGTAATTTAGCTTACATCACATGATTTCTTGTAAATATTTGAATTCACCTGTTCAAGTTTGTTTCAAAAAAAAGTCAAAACTTCACAGAACTGAAAAGACTCATTTTCCTCCACTTTAGAATGCAAGTTTCCAAATTACAATATTTTACGTAATTTCATTGCACACAGAACATGGGCAATCACAAGTTTGTTGCCTGCCTCAACTGACCTTAAACTCAGTGGTCAGCAACGCAGTTATGAGTCAACCGCAATGCTACGGGGACCTAGAGTCACACCACAGGGTACAGCAGATAAGGAGAACAGATTTCCTTTTGTAACGGGCATTAGTGAGTCAGGTAGGTTTTTAATGATAATTTATGGTAGCTTCATGGTCACCATTAGTGAGGCTTACTTGGAATTCCAGAATTTATTAAACTGGTGAGATTCACAACGGAAATGCTGACAGTAGAACTGGTAATTTGTATTCGGTTGCAAGTTCTCCCTATCCTGCTCCATTCCTTCCTTTTACCAATGCACTTGCAAAGAGGCAGACACAGTAGATCTAGTGCTCATGTCTTGAATACGCATTTTTTAAAAAAACGAAACAAAAAAAAACTTATGCATGAAACATTAATGCATTACATCAAGGGCAGTATTTATTACCCAACATCAACTCTTGAGAATACTAACAAATCAACCATTGTACTTGGTACTGTGGAGCCAAATTCACACAGCGACCAGACAAGGCAAGGACACAGATTTACTTCATTAAGGATATTAATGAACCAGATGGGTGTTTACAGTAGCGAGCAACTTTAGTCAGCTTCAGTATCCATTGCCAATTTTTTTTTGTTAAATCAGTCGAATTAAAATCCTCTATCATGCTTGGATATGAACCAATGAACATTAGTCTGGTCAACTGGATTGTTAGTCCAGACATATCATCATTGAGTTAGCTACTCCATACCCTAATATAGATCTGATGTTAATTGCAGCACCACCACAAACTACAAGGCAGAGGCCAGCTTTCTCAATATGCAATAGAAATTCAGTAAGGATCTCCTTCCGTTTATGGTTTATTATACAGGGCAATGACTTTGGTCACTACCCGATTAAAGGATAAGGGAATTAAATTTAATATTAGTATTTTCAGGAAGTTGATGTAAGAGACCAGCATTCAAGTAGAATCTACAAAGTTCAACTAATGTAACTATTAAACATTGCAGTAACGTCAATTATGGTCAGACTAATCCTGTGGGTCTTGTTGTATTTATAAGACAAAACGCCACTGTTAAGAATAGAGGCTACTTTCTAGAAGAAACTAATGCACCATCAAGGCCATCACCTATCATCACAGCAGAAAAATTACATCAGAGTAGCATTAATTCTTTCAGGGATCAATATAAAGAACTCAATTACACCGTACAATTGTTCAAACAGCCTACATACATGATAAATTACTACTAGCCTATGCAGTATCACAACTGACAGGGGAATTGCACATACTCTAATTCCAGGAATGAAATAACTGCTTTGCAAACAGTAGCTCATGGACAAACAGAAACATTTACAGACAATGTTAAAAAGCAAAAGAATAAATAAGATAACACATTTAGAATTAATGACGTTTATTGAGCACTACCTTAATAAGCATGTAATGCTGCTTCCATTGGATTTTTTTTTTAAATACAAAAATGGGACAAAATGGAAAATTGCTTTTATACAGTTCTCAACGACTGGGAGAATGACAGATCAAAATATTTTTATTTAATACACTTATGGTTTCGGCTATGAATGGTAGGGAAAGAAAATATGGCAAATTGAAAGGATCAGAGCTCCCATTAGTAATGCACACTAAAGGGCAGAGGTCCTGCATAAAAGCATTCCACTACTTTGGAGGATGATCATAATTCTATAAAATAGAACATTACTAGTGAGCATGCTCCACAGCAAAGGAGAAAACCTTTTAGAACCAGGTTACAGGAGTTGCTAGCCAGTCTTCTCACTGGGTGTATTTTGCCCATGAAAAATTGCACTTCCAGCCAACTTCCTTCTCCTATCATATTCTTAATTCATCATCCTAAATTGCTACTGCCACAACCACCAACAATGACAAAGATGTAACCACCAATGCTTCATTATGTACCACAAACCTTTCTCTACTGTAATAAGGCACTATATGTATAGCCGTACTGCATGAGAAACAGAAGAAAACCACAAAAAGGAAACTAATGTCCTATTGAGACAAGAAACTGGAAAACAGTGTGCCATTCTGAGCAGGCTTCACAAAAACATTCAGCCATCTTTTCAGATACTAATTAATTGATGTGCGTTTCATTATTGTTTTCCTTTCCGAATTGTATTTCTCAATAGGCACAAGAGCAAAATATAAATCATCTGTATCTTACAGAATCATGCAATGCAAAAAAAAAACTTCCCTGCACGGAATGGATAAACAAATTAGAATTAACTCATTTTCACAGATTTAAGGCAAACTGCAAATTTTAAGTTTTAAAATTTTCATTCCTTAAAATAGAAGAGCTTTGTAGCAACTGCAAAACTTACAGTTCTTGTTTAAAGTTAATAACTAAGACACGTTAAGCAGAAAGTCTCAATTTCAGACAGCTATGCAGTGTTTCAATAGAAACAGAATTTTTAAAAAGTATTTGATTATGTTAAAAGTTCAGTTTAATTAAGTAATGCTTTTTACTTGCGTGAATAGATCACCTGATCATGTAGCTAATACAACTGTAGTTCCATTTAAATATTTTGTAATCATTGTAACAAGTTAAAATCTAACTTTAGGCATTTAAAACTATAGGTATCCACAAAACTATATACAAGAAATAAATTCTGGTCATTTAGTTTTAATTTTGGTAATTTATACAGAGGGAATTGGAAGGACATAGTGCTATCTTTTTACAATTTTAGAGACACATCCACAAACGAGGAAGCAACACTTCCCTCCAGTTTGAAATAGTGGTAGCAATTGACAAGCAAGATTATGTCACACAATGCCTCAGAAATAAAGGTCAGTTGCAGAGGGCAAAAACAATTGGAAAAGATGTGTCCAAGAAAAGAAAGAACAAAACAGAAATATCCTTTTCAGACAAAGCTCAATACTATAATGCTTTCTCCATGTAAACTTCCAGCTCCACTTTGACCAACCTGACCCAAGAACAAAAAATGCTTAAAGTAGTCAAATGCCAGGCAGCATCTGTGAGGACGAAGTGTGGGTGTTGCATGTCAATGACCTTCTACCAGAACCAAACAAAATAATTATTAATCAAATAGGAATTTCAGAAGGAACTTCTTTGATCAGCTGATCAGAAATATGAAGCTCACCAACACGGAGTGGCTGAAATAGAAAAGTAGAATTGAAATGATGCTGGACAAACATAAGCAAGGAGAAAACAGATTCTAACACTGACAAGAATTGGATGAGTGACAAAAAGGAGGCTCACGTAATGCATAAACACTAACAAAATTGGTACAGCAGTCTGGCCTGTTTCTGTGTTGTATATCCTTTGTCAATTAACCCTTCATTGATTTCTATTTTTACTCTCTGGTCCTATTTCTAGCCACATGGACAAATCATTGGACATCGGGGGTCTTCAGTAATGAGTAAGTTAAGATTAGGTAGTACTGAGCCAAATGACTAAACATACTCTCTGATGAAGGGTCTAGGCCTGAAACGTCAGCTTTTGTGCTCCTGAGATGCTGCTTGGCCTGCTGTGTTCATCCAGCTCCACACTTGATTATCTTGACTAAACATGCCCTTAGTTTGACCCTGTCCTGTGACTGGCCGGGAAACTTAGTTGGGAAAAATAGTGAGACAACTGACTTTAGACTTTCTGGAATGGGTGAAGAGGCAATATATCAGCCAAACCATACTATTTTCTGAAATCTACTGCACCCTTCTGGAAAGAGTTAATCTAATTATAGGTATTTGATCCTTAAGCCAGAGGTTGGAAGTTGAAATACTACAAAAGTTAATAGACCATGTTCAATAAACCTAATAATTTGCAGGCGTTCACCATAAAAACTACTGGATTGTCATTAGAAAGCTTACTACTTCTTAGTGCCCTCTAAAGTGGCTTGGCAGGTTACTCAGCTGTAAAACAACTGCTACATAAGGATAACCAAGGAAGAGCAATAAGTGAGACCCCACACCTCAGGAAGGACGTACTAGCCCTGGAGCGTGTCCAGCGGAGATTCACACGGATGATCCCTGGAATGGTAGTTTTAACGTATGATGAATGGCTAAGGATCCTGGGATTGTATTCATTAGAGTTTAGAAGGTTGAAGGGAGATCTAATAGAAACTTACAAGATAATGTATGGTTTAGAAGGGGCGGATGCTAGGAAGTTGTTTTCATTAGGCGGGGAGACTAGGACCCGTGGGCACAGCCTTAAAATTAGAGGGGGTAAATTTAAAACTAAAATGAGACGACATTTCTTCAGCCAGAGAGTGGTGGGCCTGTGGAATTCATTGCCACGGAGTGCAGTGGAGGCTGGGCCGTTAGATGCCTTCAAGGCAGATATCGACAAATTCTTGATCTCAAAAAAAATCAAGGGCTACGGGGAGAGTGCAGGGAAGTGGTGTTGAAATGCCCATCAGCCATGATTTAAATGGTGGAGTGGACTTGATGGGCTGAATGGCCTTACTTCCACTCCTATGTCTTATGGTCTGACGAGACCTTACCAGCATCGCCTACATATCAAGAACCAGAACAAAAATGGATCAGACTCAAAAAAACCAAAAATGGGGAATTGTTCAGAATTCTGATGGCGTTTTAGGTTTCATTGGTAGAGGGATTGAGTTCCGGAGACGTGATGTCATGCTGCAACTCTACAAAACGCTAGTGCGGCCTCACTTTGAATATTGCGTGGTCGCTCCATTACAGGAAGGATGTGGAATTGTTGGAACAGGTACAGAGGAGATTTACCAGGATGTTGCCTGGTCTGGAGCGAAGGTCTTATGAGGAAAGGCTGAGGGACTTGAGTATGTTCTCATTGGAGAGAAGGAGGCTAAGAGGGGATTTAATAGAGACGTACAAGATGATCAGTGGATTAGATAAGGTGGATAGTGAGAGTCTTTTTCTGAGGATGATGACTTCAGCTTGTACAAGGGGGCGCAGCTACACATTGATGGATTTAAGACAGATGTCAGAGGCAGTTTCTTTACTCAGTGGTAACGGCGTGGAATGCCCTGCCTGCCAAAGTAGTTAACTCAGCCACATGAGGGGCATTTAAACAGCCCTTGGATAAGCATGTGGTTGACGATGGGATAGTGTAGGGGAATGGGCTTAGATTAGTTCACAGGTCAGCGCAACATCGAGGGCCAAAGGGCCTGTTCTGCGCTGTGTTGTTCTATGTTCTATTTCTTTGTTTTCACAACAAAATGCCTGTCTCAAACAGAAGCCAGTAAGGTTCAGTATACTAAAATAACCTGAGACTTTGTCAAACTTCCCATTCGGTAAAGCCACCTTTCGACAAACTGGCAGCACTTTTTTTTTATTTGGAGGGAAACACAAGTCATATGCACTCTAAAGTCAAGTCCAAAAGTCACACAATTTAAACATACTAGCATTAAACAGTCACATTCATGCCTACAATTCCTCGCATGGCATGTGTATCGTAACATAAACAGATGAAAGGTTTAAAAAGGTGCCACATCAATCCCACTAACCAATTCAGTTATAGCGGGAAGCAAGCTGTAATTGTGACTTTCAATCAAGGACAAAAAAGTGACATGACAAAGAATGGCACGTAAACCATGAACTGATTTAAAAAATAGGCAATGCAAAACACGAAATACATTTTTTTAGTCGCTTTTTAAGTCAAAGGAATTAGACTGCTGACTTGCAAGTTTGCAGGTTTCTCAGACGATCAATCACCAGGCACTCAGGTAGTAAGACAACCCAGAGAGGCACAATCCATGACATGAAAGTGCTGGCCTGACGGTAGTGATACATTTTGCTGTTGAAATCTAACAGCCTTTCTTGCATGTGCTCCAGATTATTTTCTTGATGTCTTCATTAAGGTTGTTAAATACTGCTAGAGGCAATGAAATTGTCCCAATGCAGAAGAAGCACACATTAAGGGGCCACATTTCAGCTTGGTTCATGTTCAATATAAAAGGTTTATTACAGGCCTTTGTCCTATTCAGTATGACGTTAGAAAAAAAATAGGTTCTGAAGGTTTTAATCAGCAAATCCACAGATGAGCACATGATCTCTTTGGAAAGGAGTAGGGGTAACATAATACTTACAAATATTACCACATACACCTTCTGCCAGTTAATACTGCAATGGATCAATTCTACTTAACCCACTAACCTTTAGCAGACTGTACCAATGGTAATGGGAACTGCAGATGCTGGAGAATCCAAGATAATAAAATGTGAGGCTGGATGAACACAGCAGGCCCAGCAGCATCTCGGGAGCACAAAAGCTGAGGTTTCGGGCCTAGACCCTTCAGAGAGGGAGATGGGGTGACGGTTCTGGAATAAATAGGGAAAGAGAGGGAGGTGGACCGAAGATGGAGAGAAAAGAAGATAGGTGGAGAGGAGAGTATAGGTAGGGAAGTAGGGAGGGGATAGGTCAGTCCAGGGAAGCTCCCTGGACTGACCAATCCCCTCCCTACTTCCCCACCTATCTTCTTTTCTCTCCATCTTCGGTCCGCCTCCCCCTCTCTCCCTATTTATTCCAGAACCCTCACCCCATCCCCTTCTCTGATGAAGGGTCTAGGCCCGAAACGTCAGCTTTTGTGCTCCCAAGATGCTGCTGGGCCTGCTGTGTTCATCCAGCCTCACATTTTATTATCGCAGATTGTACCAAGCTGGGTTTGTTGAAAACACTCTAGCTATGAGAGATTATAGGTTTAGGCATCACACTGTACAGTCATTCGGACAAAATGTTGAAACCTTGAGAAGTGTTCCCAAGATTCAGATGTATGTTAAAGACATACTGAAACACTTCCTTGTTATAATCTTCAAATTCCATGGTTACTACACCTTGCACAACACTGGACTGCAAAACTTTTCAACAATTCCAATTAAACAATAATTTCATTATTAGGTGGGGTAGGAAGTGGCAAAGCAGCACTCTGATAATGTCCAATGCTGTAACTTTATACATCATTCCATATTTTACCAAAAGTTGCAAAGACAAAGTCAGCAAACACATGGGATCCCCACTGCTGCAAGCCCCTCAAATTTCACATCATCCTGTGAGTGCACTGACTTCAATATCACTGCCAACATTCTGGAATTCCCTCTCTAACACAAAAAAAAGTGTGGTGTATCTAGACCTCATGAATTCAGAAGTAATTAAAGCAATAAAGCCTGGTTTTGCCAGCAACATGCTCACATCCCATCAACAAATAAAACAGTTCCACCTATCCTGTTTCATTTTTATCTCCAGAGGGGCTATCTGCACCCATTTCCTGTTGTTTCTCAATATCAATGAACATTTTTCATCAACTATTGAATTGCCACCAATGAATGAGTTTATTGTAACTTGCATACTCGAATAACTTTGTACAGAAAAAACTTCTACATCGCCAGGTAATATTTTTATTATAAATCCTGAAGTTATTCCTTTTTGCTTCTGACCAAGTTAAATCAACAATTTCAAACTTTCACAAACTTAATAATTTTGAAGTATTTTAATATCAGCCCCTCATTCTCTGCTGAACACCATCTTTGTAATTCCAACAGATTCAAATCACAACCGTCCCTTCATTTCAGCTATCATCCAAATTTGTCTAGGTTGCCTATTTTCTATTTTTAAGTAGACCTCAAAACTGCAAATATCATATCCAAGTTGATGCAATTTTATCGATGTAATACTATTCATGCTCTTTTATATTTGCTGCCATGGTAGATCATATGCAGGTTTCCACGTTTTAAAAATTCAACCTAGAATTCTGCTCAAGATCAGTACAACCATACATTCATTAGACAGCTTTCAAATGTTATCCTTATTGGTGTTCCAAAAATGCCAATTTAAGGCTAAATAACTACAGTTAACTGAATTATCACTTTCCTTTATTAAAACAAGGGTAGGACCCTCTTGCGGTGCAGTAGTAGTATCCCTTCCCCGAAACAGGAGGCCTGGGTTCAAGTTCCACCTGATTCAGAAGTGTCTCATAACATCTGAGTAAGAGGTTTAGAAAATGCCTCAATAAATTTAATGGAGGGTTCTTCTGGTATGGTGATAACATCCCTACCACTAGACCAGGAAGCCCAGGTTCATGTCCCACCTGCTCGAGAAGTATGTGCTGCCTTCTGTGATTGATTGTCAACCTACAAATGGAATTATGTCCCTACTTCTAAACCAGGAGGCCTGGCTTCGAGTCGCACCTGCTCCAAAAATGTGTATGAGCATATCTGAACAGACTGACTAGAAAGCATTTATGAATGGATTGTTTTTGTGGCACACTGGTAAATCCCCATTTCTGGGCCAGAAGATCCAGGTTCAAGTCCCACCTTCACCAGCAAGGAGCACAGCATGTCTGAACTGGATGGTTAAAATAACTGTAGCTGGGAGGAATGACAGATCTCCTCATCGTTATACGGAGGTCTTGCAAAGCTGTGGTGGTGTTCCTAACTCTGAACCAGAAGGCCTGAGTTTAAGTACCACCTTGTTCACAGGTATGTAGTAAGATCTGAACAGGATGGTTATAAAAAAACCTCTGAATGAATGGACTTATAAAGCACCATTAAAACAAAGAAAATTCCAAAGTGCTGAGTTACAGAAGCATGGGGAAAGCAATGCCGAATCATGGCAGAACTAAGGGGAAACATTCAACAACTTGTTGAACAAGTAACTATTAAGCGGAGGTTAAAAACAGTCAAAAGGACATTGCAAGGCAGATCCAGAGTGTATGACCAAGGCAACCAAAGGCTGTGCATCCAAAAGGAAGAACTTTATTCAGAGACAAAACTTTCAAGTGCCTGTGTGCGGTCGTAAATGCTAAGAACATGAGTCCCAATATTATGCAGATCACAACCTAAATTTCCTGTACAGAGCACACACCCTAACCTGGAGCACCTTTTAGCAGTAGTTTCTTACTAAAAAAACAAGTCACTTGAGCTGCAACTTGAAGTTCTCACTTTCAAAACTGCTAGTGTTTTGAAAGACTTACGATAAACTGTACACTCGTTACAACCTCAACTTATTGCTCACATTGAGAGGACTTGGTGAATCAGAAAATTGGATAGGTTTGTTTGAACTCTTTCGACAGTTGTCAATCTAGTGGAGTTCAAAAAGTGAGTTCATCAATCTAAATTTAGCACCTTCCTGAGCTCTAAAAAGAAGAAATTTTGCCCACACCTTGTGTGCCCTCAAGAAGACATACTACAGGGCCAAGAGCAGCAGCAAGGCTTTGCTCTTCATAATTCAGGGCCACCTTTGCCCAACAGCAGTTGCTTAAAAGTTACCTGGCAATTTCTTTCCAAATCTCGGTCAATGAAATTTGCAGTACATAAAAACATTTCCAAACAAAAGCCAAAAAGCCACACTTTCTTCGACAGTGTTTTAAATTACACAATTCCTCTAAAATTATGAGAGATTATTTATCAGGGTTACACAATTGTTCCCAGCAAAACTCCATCATGCTGCTCAATTTAACTTCTTGTAATCAAGGAAATGAGTCCTTAAGAATATTTATAGCTGTATTTCCAAATCATCAGCTAAAAACAGGGCAGGAAGCAGTAGAGTCATAAGTACGGAAACAGACCTTTCATTCTGATTCATCAGTGCCAACCAAACACCCCAATCTGACCTAGTCCCACTTGCCAGCATTTGACCCATATCCCTCTAAACCTTTTCTCTTCATGTACCCATCCATATATCTTTTAAATGTTGGAATTCTACATCCTCTAACAGCTCATTCCATACAGGCATCACCCTCTGATCCTTTTCAAATCTTTCCTCTCTCTCCTTGAACCTATGCCCTCTAGTTTTGGACTTCCCTACCTGGAGTAGAGGACCCATAACTATTTAGCCTATCCATGCTCATGATTTTCATAAACCTTTATAAGGTTACCTCTCAGCCTTTGACACTCCAGGGATTTAAAAAAAAACGCCAGACTATTCAGCCTCTTCCTATAGCTCAAACTCTCCAGTCCCAGCAACACCCTTGTAATTCTTTTCTGCACCCCCTCAAGTTTAACAACATCTTTCTATAGGACGGCAACCAGAAGCATACATAGTATTCAAAAAGTGGTCTCACCAATATCCTGTACAGTCACAACATGGCATGCCAACTCTTATCTATATTCAATGCACTTTCCAATGAATGCAAGCATGCCAGATGCCGCCTTCACCACCTGTCTTTCTGTGACTCACTTTCAAGGAACTATGCACCAGCGTCGGTAGATATCTTTGTTCAGCAATACTCCCCAAGGTCCTACTATTAAAGAGTTTAAGTACTACCCTGGTTTGCCTGACCAAAATGCCATACCCACCATTTATCTAAATTAAACTCCATCTGCCACTCCTTGGCTCATTGGCCCATCTGATCAAAGTCATATTGTACTTGAAGATAATCATCGTCACCAGCCGCTACACCACCAATTTTGGTGTCATCTGCAAACTTACTAACCATACAATCTATACTCACACGCAAATCATTTATATAAGTGACAAAAAGCAGGGGAGCCAGTACCAATCCTTGCAGTAAACTGCTGGTCACAGCCTCCAGTCCAAAAAGACAACCCTCTCTATCACCACCTTCTGTCTCCTACCTTCAAACCAATTTTATATCCATTTGGTTGGCTTCACCTGGATCCCATGTGAGCTCACTTTAGAAACCAGTCTATCATGTGGAATCATGTCAAATGCTTTGCCGAAATCCATCTAAATAAGATCTACCACTCTGTCTTCAATCTTATTTGTCACCTCTTCAAGAAACTCAATCACATTAGTGAGGCATGAGTTCCCATGCACAAAGCCATGTTGATTATCCTTAATCAGTCCATGCTTTTCCAAATATATGCAAATCCTATCCTTCAGAAGCCACTCCAACTTACCCACCACTGATGCAAGGCTCACCCATATATAGTTCTAGCTTTTCCTTGCAGCGCCTCAAATAATTGCACCACATTAGCCAACCTCCAGTCTTCCAGCATCTCACTGTAGCTATCAAGGATAAAAATATCTCTGCAAGAGGCTCAGCAATCTCTTCCTTTGCTTCCCACAAAGTTCAGGAAATACCTGCTCAGATCCTGTGCACTTGTCTACATTTTGTGTTTTAAGACCTCTCGCATTTTTTTTTGAAAAATATGAACTCTTTTCAAGATATCACTATGTATTTCCCCTGGTTCCCTGGCTACCCATGTCCTTTTCCATAGTAAATACTGATGCAAAATAATCGTTTATCATCTCACCCATTTCCAGTGGCTCCACACAATCGGCCATGCTGATCTGTAAGTGGCTCTATTCTTGCCCTAGTTACTCTTTCTGCCTTAATGTATTTATAACATCTCTTAGCTTTGGCAAATAATGTTAAGGAGAATCCTGTCTCATGCCCCCTTCTTAACCTCCTGATTTCCTCAAGTATAGTCTTAATGCCTTTAAAATCTTCTAGGGATCCAAGCTATCTATACCTTCTATAATATAAACCTTTTTTGTTTTCTCGACCAGAGCCTCAATTTCTGTAGTCATCTAGCATTCCCTACATGTACTAGTCCAACCTTCACACTAACAGGAACATACTGAATCTGAACTCCCCGATTTCATTTTTAAAAGCCTCCCCACTTCCCAACTGTAACTTTACCCGTGTATAGCCTCACCCAACCAACTTTTGAAAGCTCCTGTCTAGTACTGTGCAGATGCTGGAAATCTGAAACAAAAGCAGAAATTGCTGAAAAATCTTAACAGGTCTGATACCACCTACACAGAAAAATAATCCGGATGCCAGAAATCTTAAATGGTGGATCAGTGACCTGAAATGATACTTTAAAAAAAATTATTCAGGTAATGTGTGAGAGCTTCACTGACTTGGTCAGCATTTACTGTCCATCCTTTAGTTGTCCTTCAAAATGTGGTGTTGAGTTCCTTAATCACTGTAATCCACTGGTGTAGGTATGCCCGCAATTCTGTCAACAAGGGAATTCCAGGATTTTGATTTAGCAACACTGAAGCAATGGTGATAAAAGTCTGGGTGATAAGTGACTTTGAGAGGAACTGCTGTGCACCCTAAGTTCCAAGGCCTGTGCATTTGATGCCTTTGACCTTTTTTAGGTGGTAGTGATTATTAAGGTGCTGTTTAAGTTGTCTCAGTGAATTTGGGGGAGGCAATGCCTCATGGTATCATCACTGGACTATTAATCCAGAGACTAAAGTAATGTTTCGGGGACCTAGGTTAAAATCCCACCACGGCAGATGGTAGAATTTGAACTCAATAAATATCTGGAATTAAGAGTCTAGTGATTTACCATGAATCCATTGCCAATGTCAGAAAAAACCCATCTGGCTCACTAGTAGAGTAATACAGCATGGAAATAGGCCTTTTAGCTTAAACTGGTCCACGCTGACCTTGGTGTCTACTCAGTTGGTTCCAATTGCCTTCTTTTGATCCACATCCCTCTCAACCTTTCCCATCCATACACCTTTCCAGATGTTTTTGAAATGTTGGTAGTGTACCAGCCTCAATCAACCACTTTGGCAGCCAATTTCATATACACACACCACTCTCTGCATGAAGAAGTTGCCCCTCAGGTCCTTCTTAAATCTTTCCCCTCGCACCTTAAACCTACGTCCTCTAGTTTTCAATTTCCCCCACCCTGGGAAACAGATTATATGCTTTCATTCAATCTATACCGCTCGTAATTTTATATGCCTCAATAAGGTCAGCACTCATTCTCCTAAGTTCCACTGAATAAAGTCCTATCCTGTCCAACTTCTCCCTATGACTCAGGCCAACTAGTCCCGGCAACATCCTCGTAAATCATCTTTGCACATTTTCCAGTTTAACTATGTCTTTCCTACATAACAGGGTGACCAAGACTGTACACAACACTCCCAAGTGCGGCCTCACCAATGACTTATACAACTGTAACATAATGCTCCAACTCCTATACTCAGTACCTTGCCCGATTTGAAGGTCCGCATGCTTAAATACTTTCTTCACCATCCGGTGCACCAGTTGTGCTGCTTTCAATGAACTAGATCCCTCTGTTCCACAACACTCCTCAGGACATTGCCATTTACTGTTTAAGTCCTCCTTTAGTTTGACTTTGCGAAGTGCAACACTTCACGCTTATCTGTATCGATTTGCATTCGCCAGTCCTTGGCCCACTTCCCTATCTGATCAAGATTCCTCTAATTTTTGATAGCCGTCCTTGGTATCAATGATACTTCCTAATTTTGTGTCATCCACAAACGTACTAATCATGCTTTGTACATTCACATCCAGATAACACAAAGGTCGCAACACCGACCCCTGTGGCACACCACTAGTCACAGGCCTCCAGTCAGAGAAACAACCTTTTAACCACCATCCCCTGCTTCCTACCAACTGAGCTAGTTTTGAATCCACTTAGCTAGATTTCCCTGATCCCATGCAACCTGACCTTCATGACCAGCCTGCCGTGCAGGACCTTGTCAAAGACCTTACTGAAGTCCATATCAACATCATCCACTGCCTTGCCCTCATCTATCCTCTTGGTTACCTCTTTGAAAAACTCTCAAAGATTCCTGCACATAAATCCAGGTTGATTATCCCTAATCAGACCTTGACTATCCAAATGTTGGTTGATCCTGTTGTCGATATCTTCTCCAATAACTTGCCTGCCACTGATGTTAGGCTCACCGGCCTGTGATTTCCTGGCTTGTCTTTGCTACCTCTCTTAAATAGTGGAACAACATTAGCCACCCTCCAGGCTTCTGGAACTACTCCAGTGGCTAAACATGAAGGAAAAATCTCTGCAAGGACCTCTGCAATTTCTTGCCTAGCCTCCCACAATGTCTGCAGATAGGCCTGATCAGGCCTAGGGGATTTATCCAACTTAACGCAATCTAAGGCTGCAAGCACCTCCAATCTGGTAATATGTATGCGATCTGAAACATCCCTACTTGTGTCCCTCATTTCCTTAGCATCCAGAATTCTCTCCTCAGTAAACACCAAAAAGAAATAATCATTAGAAATCTCCCTATCTCCTGTGGCTCCATACAGAGATGGCCATGCTGATATTTAAGGGGTCCTGTTCTCTCCTTAGCCACCATTTTATCCTTAATCTGGCTATAGAAGTTCTTGGAATTATCTTTTAATCTTATCTGCCAGATCCTTCTCTCACCCTCTTTTTGCTCTTCTGAGTTCCCTCTATTGCATACAGTTCTGGTCGCCGCATTACAGGAAAGATGTAGAAGCATTGGAAAGTGTGCAGAGGAGATTTACCAGGATGTTGCCTGTATGGAGGGAAGTTCTTATGAGGAAAGGCTGAGGGACTTGAGGCTGTTTTCGTTGGAAAGAAGGTTAACAGGTGACCTAATAGAGACATACGAGATGACCAGAGGATTAGATAGGGTGGACAGTGAGAGCCTTTTTCCTTTGACGCAGATGGCTAGCAGTAGGGGACATAGCTTTAAATTGAGGGGTGATAGATATAGGACAGATGTCAGAGGTTAAGGTTCTTTACTCAGAGAGCAGTAAGGGCATGGAATGCCCTGCCTGCAACAGCAGTAGACCCGCCAAGTTTAAGGGCATTTAAAAGGATATTGGATAAACGCATGGATCATAATGGAATAGTATAGGCTAGGTGGGCTTTCACAGGTTGGCGCAACATCGAGGGCCGAAGGGCCTGTACTGCGCTGTAGTGTTCTGTATTCTATGTACTGTCAAAATTGGTCTTGTTCCAATTTTGAACTTTAACTTTTTGGTCAGTTCTGTCCTTTTCCATAACTATTTAAAAACTAACAGAATTCTGATCACTTGTCCCAAAGTGCTCCCCAACTGACACCTTAGTCACTTGCCCTGCCTTAGTTCCCAATAGAAGGTAAAGTACTGTTCCTTCTGCAGTAGTTACATCCACATATTAAATAAGAATTTTTCTTGTGCACACTTAAATTCCTCCCCATCCAAACTGTAGAGAAAGAATTAGAGGTTGTTCCAATGCAGTTCCAAAACACATGCAATAAACTAGGATTTCCTCAAGCTGCCACCCCCTCCATTAATGCCAAAATTCACAAAAGTTTGACTATGTTCGCTGCACAGGAAAGAAAATATTGCGCCACTTTACATGAACAGCTGACAATACAGTGTCGAGGAACACAGCAGACCAGGCAGCAGACAGCCGAAAAGTTGACATTGAATCGGGACCCTTCTTCAGAAATGGGGAGAGACAAGACAGCTGGGAAATAGACAGAGTGAGGACGGGTGGGGCTGGAGAAGGCAGGTGGGATGGTGATAGGTGAACACAGGGAGGGAGTGGTGGGAAGGCAGAGAGAAACACAGTAGTGTTATAGCACACTGACCATCACACTGCCAAGGCCAGGGGCCAACTCTCTGACACCTCCTCCTACCAGCCTCTCAAACATGACCCCACCTTTGACCACCAAATCATCATCTCAGACCACAGACCACCTTATCACTTCAGGTGACTTCCCACACACTCACCACCCATTTCTACCTGCTTCCCAAAATCCACAAACCTGACTGCCCCTGTTGACCCAATGTCTCTGTCTGCTCCTGCCCCACTGAACACATCTCCACTTACCTTGACTCTGTTTTTTACCCCGCTCAGTCTAGGAACTCCCACCTACATCCGGAACACCAGTCCCCCTCCACAGACACCCTCATCCACTTAACAGAACTTGTCCTTTCCCTGAACAATTTCTCCTTTAACTCCTCCCACTTCCTAAAGACCAAGGGGGTGACCATAGGCACTTGCATGGGCCCAAGCTAGCCTGCCTCTTTGTTGGATACATGGAACAGTCCCATTTCTGCTGTTACACTGGCACTATCCCATCTCTTCCTCCACTACATGATGACTGTATCGGCGCTGCCTCATGCTCCCACAAGCGGCTTGATCAGTTCATCAACCTTACTAACACCTTTCACCCCAACCTCAAATTCACCTGGACCATCTCTGATACCTACCTCCCCTTCCTGGACCTCTCCGTCTCCATCTATGGTAAATGCCTCAACACTGCCATCAATTTCAAGCTCACCGCTCCCAGAGCTACCTGGGCTCACCCACCCTCCTGCAAGAATGTGATTTCATACTCCCAAATCCTCTGCCTCCACCGCATCTGTTTCCAAGATGGACATTTCCAGACATCCCAGATGTCCTCCTATTTCAAAGGGCCACAACTTCCCCTTCCAGTGATGAAAAACGCCCTCAACTCTTGCGTCCCCACACTTCTGCCCTCAAACTCCTTTCCCTCAACAAAAATAAAGACAGAATCCCCCAGGTCCTCACATATCACCCCACCAACCTCCACATCCAGTGTATCATTCTCCACCACCTACAATCTGATGCTACAACCAAAGAGATATTTTCCTCCCCACCCCTAGCTGTCTTTTGTATGGAATGCTCACGCAGTGAACCCTTCATCTGCTCCACACCCTAACCCCAACAAACAGAGGAGATGATGGCTTAGTGGTATTATCTCTGGACTCTAATCCAGGAGACCCAGATAACGTTCTGGGGACCTGGGTTCAAATCCTGCCATGGCAGATGGTGGAATTTGAGTTCAATAAAATGTCCGGAATTAAGAATCTAAACGATGACCATGAATCCATGCCGATTGTTAGAAAAACCCATCTAGTTCACTCATGTCCTTTAGGGAAGGAAAGTGCCATCCTTACCTGGTCTGGCCTATACGTGACTCCAGACCCAGAGCTATGTGGCTGACTCTTAACTGCCCTCTGAGCAATTAGGGATGGGCAATAAATACAGCCTAGCCAGTGATGCCCTCATCCTGTTAATGAATTAAAATAAAAACCCAGCAACTTTCCCTGCCACTGCAGTAAGTGCTACAGCTGCCCCTACACACCCCCACTCACCTCCATTTGAGGCCCAAATTAAACTTTTCACATCAGACAGGGGTCCAGCTGTAAATCTACCAGCTTGGTCTACTGTATCCATTGCTCCCAATGTGGCCTCCTCAACATCGGCGAGACCAAACCGATGGTTGGAGACTGTTTCATGGAGCATCAGCGCTCCGTATGTAACAAACGACAACACCTTCTGGTCTCCAACTGTTTTAACACCGCCCCCCACTCCCTGGGTGACATGTCCATCCTGAGCCTCTCCCAGTGCCACAATGACACCACACAAACTGGAGGAGCAACACCTCAAATTGCACTTCAGGAGCCTATGGCCCAATGGTCTAAATCTAGACTTTACCAGTTTCAAACTCTCCCCACCTCCTGGACTCACCCCATGTCTAACCCTCCCTCTCATCCCTGCCCCCTTAAACTGACACAACCTGCCCATCATCTCTGCCATCTATAACACCCCACCCATCCCACTGACCAATTCCCACCACTCCCTACCTGCATTCACCTATCACCACCCCCCAGCCTCTCCCTCCTCTCTATTTCCCAGCTCCCTTCCCCCTCCCCATTCCCGAAGAAGGGTCCCAACCTGAAACTTTCCTGCTTGTCTGATGTTGCCTGGCCCGCTGTGTTCCTCAGCTCCACCCTGTACCATCTCTGACTCCAGCATCAGCAGTTCTTGCTGTCCCTTAGAAAAGCAACTTCATGTTTATTTTCTCTTTTGTTCTTTACCCCCGTTTTGAAGGGCTGATTTTTGCTGAAGTTTAATGGCATGATGTGTGGCACAGAATCGTACTCATACTAGCACAATTTTACTTGTAATTCTAGATAACAGCTGTCGATAATTTAGCAGGGACAATAAAAATGATATTCTCTACTATTCCCAAAATATAATAGGTGAATGGTTAAAATGATCAAAACTACAAAAGCATAGAACATAGAACATTACAGCACAGTACAGGCCCTTCGGCCCTCGATGTTGTGCCGACCTCTCATACAGATCTCAAGCCCATCTAACCTGCACTATTCCATGTACGTCCATATGCTTATCCAATGACGACTTAAATGTACCTAAAGTTGGCGAATCTGCTACCGTTGCAGGCAAAGCGTTCCATTCCCTTACTACTCTCTGAGTAAAGAAACTACTTCTGACATCTGTCCTATATCTTTCACCCCTCAATTTAAAGCTATGCCCCCTCGTGCTCGCTGTCACCATCCTAGGAAAAAGGG
Source organism: Stegostoma tigrinum (assembly GCF_030684315.1). NCBI lineage: Eukaryota > Metazoa > Chordata > Chondrichthyes > Orectolobiformes > Stegostomatidae > Stegostoma > Stegostoma tigrinum. The sequence goes on from NC_081392.1 coordinate 11,789,389, forward strand.
TCTCCCTATCCACCCTATCTAACCCTCTGATTATTTTATATGTTTCAATTAAGTCACCTCTCAACCTTCCTCTCTCTAATGAAAACAACCTCAAGTCCCTCAGCCTTTCCTCGTAAGACCTTCCCTCCATACCAGGCAACATCCTAGTAAATCTCCTCTGCACCCTTTCCAAAGCTTCCACATCCTTCTTATAATGCGGTGACCAGAACTGTACACAATACTCCAAGTGCGGCCGCACCGGAGTTTTGTACAGCTTCACCATAACCTCTTGGTTCCGGAACTTGATCCCTCTATTAATAAAAGCTAAAACACTGTATGCCTTCTTAACAGCCCTGTCAACCTGGGTGGCAACTTTCAAGGATGTGTGTACACGGACACCGAGATCTCTCTGCTCATCTACACTACTAAGAACCTTACCATTAGCCCAGTACTTTGCCTTCCGGTTACTCCTACCAAAGTGCATCACCTCACACTTGTCTGCATTAAACTCCATTTGCCACCTCTCAGCCCAGCTCTGCAGTTTATCTGTGTCTCTCTGCAACCTACAGCATCCTTCGTCACTATCCACAACTCCACCGACCTTAGTGTCGTCTGCAAATTTACTAACCCATCCTTCTACGCCCTCATCCAGGTCATTTATAAAAATGACAAACAGCAGTGGACCCAACACCGACCCTTGCGGTACACCACTAGTAACTGGTCTCCAGGATGAACATTTCCCATCAACTACCACCCTCTGTCTTCTTTCAGCAAGCCAATTTCCGATCCAAACTGCTATATCTCCCACAATTCCATTCCTCTGCATTTTGTGCAATAGCCTATTGTGGGGAACCTTATCGAACGCCTTGCTGAAATCCATATACACCACATCAACCGGTTTACTCTCATCTACCTGTTTGATCACCTTCTCAAAGAACTAGTCACCTTCTCAAGAGTTCTCTAGAGTTAATATTTTGGGTCCAGTGACCCTTCCTCAGAGGGTTGAGGAAGGGTCACCAGACCCATAACGTTAACTCTTGTTTTCTCCTCCACCGATGCTGCCAGACCTGCTGACCTTTTCCAGCAATTTTGTTTTTGTTCCTGATTTATAGCAGCCACAGTTCTTTTGGTTTTTATCTCAGTTAAGGGATTGAAAGTGACCCTGTGCTTATGCCACAACATAAAAATTTGACATGTATGAAATTACATTCACAGCTGTACAAAAAGGGAATTTTTAAATTATAATCTGTCTTTAACGTTTAAATATAAAACCAATAAAGGTTGCTGTTGAAAAGAAACCCCTTGTATGATCTGTGGAAATACACCAACCTAGGAGACTGGCTGCTCATTAAAAAAAAATACAAATTTAAGTCAAGGGATAGAACAGGTTCTATAAAGCCAGGTATGGAGAGTATGAAAGAAATGGACTTGTGCTAACCTCTCAAATTTACTTGCTAGATCTCAGCTCGAGTGCAGTACTATGCCTAGTTCTGGCCGCAGCATTTTGGAAAATGTCAAAACCGTTAGAGAAGTTTCAAAGAAAGATTCACGAGAACCATATCAAAGTGAGTTACTTGAAGAGATGAGAAGCACAGGTTGCTCATAAAGCAAAAAAGGTCAAAAAGGGATTTATCATAGTTATCAAAAAAAATTATGAATGGTTTTGATGGAATAAAGAAAAGCTGTTATCACCAGTAGGAAGGTTGGCGGAGAGAACAGGAATTTAAGATAACTGTTGAGGGGGAAAATAAAGAGTGCAGAGAATGAAGCAAGGATATTTTTGTGGAAAAACATACAATATTACGAGTATTTGCAGTGCATCTGTAAAACTGGTGGATGCATATTCAGTGACTTTACAAGGGAATTATAAATGTATGGGATTTGCAGGGTAATGAACAGCGCAGGACAATGGAGCTAATTGAACAGCTCTGCTCAATATAGGCCAGATGACTTCCTTTTCTGCTATATGATTCTGCAAATATGTTCAAATCCATAACATTTCATGGAAATTAAATGTCTAGGCTCCAATCAGTTCAACCGCCTGCTGACCTCTCCAAATTCAAGTCTTCTGTAATTTTAAAAGCAAGAATTCTCTAAATTTAGTTTGATTACAAACTGGAGAAGTGATTTAGAATGCCCATCAAGTCAGTTCATCTACTACTCAACTTTAGATGTTATCATGAAACTTTACTGAATTTAGTTACCAGTCTCAAATTATTGCTCAGTGCATGGTTTGGGCCATGAATTTAATCATGTTAGTTCCATTCAAAATATAGTATTGTACAAAATTAGAGTCAAAGCCAGTGCTTCAATAAACCCTGGGTGACATTGCTCTTATTCACAATGTTGGATGTCGTCCTGAGTTGCGCAAATCACAAGGTGCAAATTCCTTAGCCTGAACTTAAGACTGTTCTTCTCTCTGCAACAGAAGCAAAAAACTGCCTTCAAGAGGTTTTGGTAAATTGCAGCTGAAAAGTGTTTCTGTGGACATCCAATAAAGTCAGGTCTCCACTGTTTTAATTTTCACGTTGAATGAGGAGCACTCAGTCTATTGTGTGGCAAACAGTTGGCACCAGTTTAAGGAGTCTCTCAACAAAGTCATAAGTTGACGCAGAGTAGCAGATGACTGTCAAATTTTAAACAAACAGCACTGTTATTAATAAAAACCAGAAATGCATAACTTCAACCAAGATATCTGCATAATTTTGTTTCTCCATTAAAAAAGTCCCAAGTTCCTAGGATTTTACAACCATCCAGGTTGCTTCTCACAGCTTGCATTGAAAACTTCCATGTTTTCAGGTCTGCTAATATACTTTGACTGATAAACACAGACAGAAGAAATAAGAAGATAACGAAGTGTGGGGCTGGATGAACACAGCAGGCCAAACAGCATCTCAGGAGCACCAAAGCTGACGTTTCGGGCCTAGGCACAACGTGCTTAGGTTTCTCTGTTATCTCAAGGCTTCTTTGAGAGATGTTTCTGGCACAATAACTTGCAAATTGCCCTCTGACCACCACCAGTGAGAGTCACAGCCAGCAGCAAAATTATTTTGGAATTACAGCTCAAAATGCTTTCACCAGATACACTGCAAATGAGATTAACACTTTACTGTAGGTTTATGGTGCAGTTTCTAAAGATTTTTTTAAAAATGGACTTTAAAAAGTTGCACTAAGTCAATATACATATCGAAATCCTGCTTCGATCACACAACTAAGATATTAAATCAGTGTTTTCAGCAGCATAAATATTCCACGTCAAAGCATTATTTCATAATTACAGGAAAAAAGTAAGTAAACAATTGTTAGATACAAACTTTACATCACAAGTAACTTTATCTGTTCAGCCATATAGTACTCCATCTTAAAGCTGCACTACAGCAGAAACCCTAACCACTGAGCATGCCAAGAGAAGACTGAATTATAAAGCTGTTAAATGAACCACCTCCCACAACCAAAAGAAAGCCAAATTACATCTTGCAAATATGCCTCAGATTTGCAAGTTCAAGTTCATGGACAATACTCACATTCTCAAATATGTTGCTAATTGCTATTCTCAATAAGTAAGCCCAAAAGTATGTTTTTTTTCAAAACGATGTACAAGCCAAACTTGTCCCTCAACTGTTCCTGCTATTAACAATCATCTAACATTCCATGGAAAAGCATCTGCATTGATACCAAACAAGGATAATATTATATCCCAAGGGAATGCACCACTGTTGAACACTTGTTATTTAGATGGATATATGAATATAAACACATGGTCACTTGAAAAAGGTTCAATACAATATCCAATTTCTCAAAATCTTGCCCCAGCAAGAGATGAACATTTTGTATTTAAATGTGGACTGCAATAAAATATAGAACGACACCAGAATGTTGGCTAGCACAATTTTCAATATCACATTAAATATGGCTTAAATTTACCTTTCCCATCGCTGAAGGTACCAGCAAGCATCAGCCCCATTTTCTCATTCAAAAATACCCGGTGATACCAACAGTTTAAAAATCGCTGAACAATCAAATTATTCTTGTTCTCATATTCGTTGTACTGGTACTCCGAAACCAGTATATACATTTAAAAATACACTATTTACTAGGTTGCCAACAAGGGCAATCTTTTCATGCCTGGTCGCCTAGGGCCCCCGAGCCTTAAGCTGACTAGTGAAGGTAGACTGACTTGAAGATAGAGAATACCCTGGCAAACTGCCTAACTATGATGTCAAGGAAGGGAGCTCATTCAACAGCTTCATTTCAAAAAAAACGTAAATTTGAATGCTGGATGGACCCATTAATATATGGGGGAATTCCTACATGTAACCACATATTCAAATAAAACAGATTGGAAATATGAAAGGGTTCGGATGCCAAGTGCCATACCATCAAAAACACAGAACTCAATGAATATGCTTCTGAGATGTGGGCCGAGCTGTGATTCTATTGCTACACCATCTGTTTGAACCTACAAAAGGCGCTGTTAAAATGGAGTCCAAATGTACAAATTGCTGAGTTCATAAGTTCAACGAGCATTTATACCTACAATGATAGCTGGTCTAGACCACCATAAGTGCTGTAGCACAGACACTTTTGGCTTCTTGGAGCGGTCCTTTTGTCACTAGATTAGCATATGGACACTGCATTGTTATTGATATGCAAAAATGGAACTTTTTTTTCCTAAATGTGAAGGAATCCTTCGTTGCGAATGTGGTGTATTGCACAAAACTGGTTGTAGCAATTCACCCAACCATTTGGCCAGTCCTTGTAGTACAGAAGCAGCATAAAGGGACTTTTATTAATGTAAAATTTAAACAACGCTTAGCAGTTAACTGTTAGTTTTCAGTTATCTGGTGGAGTCTCCTGAGCCATGCCTCTACCAATTGCAGCCCACTGACCAACTACATACTGTATAATTGTTTTGCACTTGTGCTGCTATTTCTTAGAAACTGTGTCGAGTGAAAATCAGAAAGCTTTGACAAGAATTCAACTTTTGCAAAATACTCAAATCTGCTGCAAAAATCAAATATTTAAAAATGTTACTTTCAACATAATCACACCCTTACAAGAGTAACAAAACTATATCAAACTGCTGCTTAGAAGCAGGATGCTCTGTCTTTACAAGAGCACAGTCATTCTAGGATAATAGGAAAGTGAATAGGTTTATATTCAACGTGTTCCACATAAAAGGATCATTAAATAGTCATTAATGCTACAATTTCTTCAACGAACATTCATTTCTGCATACATGATCAAACAGAACTTGCATGAAGTGCATAATCATACTACAAACACGAAGGCAAATGCAAGTTGATTGGAGCTCACCTTTCCATTTCCAATTTAGTCTTTCCAATCAAGACTGTCTGTTATTGCACAGGCTGTGCCTAATCTTAAAAATGCACTTCAAGTTGAGAATTACTGCAATAAGCCCTGCAATAAGTCTGACCAAATCAACAGGAAGGGATTCTGCAGTACTCAATATTTAGATCTAAAAACATAAGCCTCAAGTCAGATCACTTGCTGCATTAACAGAAAGATTGTAAGAAAACAGCAAGCAGCGTAGATATAAGACGGATAAAACAGAAAATGTATAAAACAAATCAATCAATATCTGATTCAGAGCAAAGACAACTCTGATGTCTCAGATATATAGTCTGAACACTGCAAAACTAAGGCTGCAAAGCAAAATACATGAACTCAACTTGCCATCTACTTAAACTCATTGACACAAATATTTCCTAAAAGGCAATTAATAAAGGACAGTACAAGAAACTTCCAGGACAGGCACCAGTAATATATGAATATACTCACTGATCCATTCCAATATGTTGTCAATAAAGACGCTGGTGTTAGTTCAGCCATTTAAACTTTATTTTGATCAAGTGACTCATGAAAATAGGGACTGGCTTTAAAACAATTTCTTGACTAAAATGGTTTAGGAAGTGAATACATCTATATTGTGGTATTGTGTCCAAAACTCAAAAATTCCATTCCAAGTCTGCATTAAGCTAGCTTTTCTCAGTCTGTTTGACATTTGGAATATGATAATTCATCAACTGCCCAAGGAAAGGAATCATTCATTCTTTGCTTTTCTTGGGGTGGTTGGGGGGAGGAGTAGAAAAGAGGACAAATGGGCCACACACAAATAATTAGAAATGGATGAGAAACCTGCTAAACTGGATTGCAATTGGTCACACGTGTCCTGGAATACACCATGGCTGTCAGTGCAGCACAACTTCAGAAGTGATTAGTAAACTAGGGAAGAAAGAAATTCAACATCAAAATCAGTCTCCTTAAACCATAAGATATGCAATGTCTATTTTTATGCTTTTTTAAAACTGCACTTTGCTTACAATAAGCCACAATCTTGAAACATCTTTGCTGCTCATCTCCAAGTACAACATGCGTGCACATGAGGGGGGATCCAGGAAGAGGAGAACAAATGTCCGATGTTATGACTGGTCACATCTAAATAGACCTCACCCTCAGAAATGAAATTATGCCTCTTTCAATGATCAGCTCCACACCTACCTGTGTACTGAATTAAAGCCTCAAAGTAATAGAACTAAACTGCATTAGTTTAAATTAATAATGGTTCCTATACAATATTTGTATTCAAGTACAATTCAGACAAAAGGGATCCAACATTCTCTTCTCCAATTATTCCATTTTCAACTTTTAAAAACGTGATCAGTGCTGGGATTATAATAATTCCGCCAAATAATCCTCATGTAAACGTATGAAGTAAATGAAAGCAGGAACACAAAACACAGAACCCCTTCCATTGCCCAGTAAGCGGGAATCCAGTCTGGTATTTATTCATCCTGGTCTGTCTGCTATGTCGCACCAGCCTCTGAAACACCAGTTCCTAAAATTAGTGTCTGCATATGTAAAAAGTTAAGGCAAGGTCACCAGAGTCCGACCTGACCAAAGACTGTTCTCTCAAGAGAGAGAGAGAGATTGGTTGTGGTTTAACTGAAAAGTCATCATGCCTCAGGCGAGGGGAGATGTTGAGAGTCCTTCATGGTAATCTCAGCTGGTACAGGAATTGAACCCACACTGTTGGTGTCACTCTGCATCACAAGCTAGCCATCCAGCTAACTGAGCTGACCAACCCCTTTCCTTTCACAAAGGACATCAGTAAACCCATATTGTTGGCATCTCTCTGCAACATAATTAGGCTGTCCAAAAACCAAAATTGAGACTTATCTTCAACTTCCATAAAGTAACATTCCAAATTCAAACAGATGAATTGATAAGGGTTAGTTTAAGAAACACAACCTACTTATCTCACACACAAGTAACAGGGGGAGAGAGAGAGAAAGAATGCCTACGTTTTAATTCATTGCTTATTATCCAAACAGTAAGGTACTGTTGCAGCTAAGCAATTTACTACACATGGTGAAACTTACAAGGATAAGTCTTCCATTCATTTACCAATAAACATCCAAGACACATACCTAGCAGATCAATGAAAATGTGGTCTCCCTCATAAAACATGTACTCAAATCTATCTATTCTCAAATGAACCACAATTACTCATGGTGCTGATTTTAAACAAGGGAAAGGCAAGAAGAGAACAGGTTTTAAATTTTTAAAAAAATCTGCACATTGCTAAGCCTAAAGATGTGAAATTTGCAAGTATTGTACCTAAGTATTAAAAATAACCCATTGTAGGTAAAACAAACTAAATCACTCACTATGCAGACCATTTTGCCCTTCATAAAATAGCAGCTATCCAATTAGCATCCTACTGCCTTATCCACTTAACTGACTCATCACTAATTCATTTATATGAACACAATGAAAAACTCGAGTTCAATTAAACCCAAATTACCGGAATACATAACTAGCGTTGTTTTAAAAAAAAAACAGCCAGTTGTATGTGGTTTCTCTGCTCTGCTACTGACATGAATTATCGCACCACGTCAAATAGGAAACATCCTCCAAAAGGAAGATTACACACCCCCCAAAAAAAATGAGAGAAAAGACAAGGGGGTACTTTCTTGTCTGAAGGTGGTCAGATAGAAGATCTCTGATGCAGAATTAGAAGACCTGGACCATTGCTTTCATCATTCTGGTTTTCAGATACATCATCCAAGATTCTTTGATCTTGCTATATACCTTCCCTTCCCCATTACAACCCTAAAAAGCCTAATTCAAGAGAAAGTCTTCAAATTAAATAGAGGCACAGAAAGGTGGTCTATACATTAACATTTTATACACGTTGTTTTTATCAAATTGAAATTTCAATAAGGCTATTACTACAAGTATACCCTCTGCAGAAACACCGTGACCTTTCAGCGCACATTCGTCAATTCAAAGGAAAAAACATTGAACTGATCTAAAATACTTTCAGAAACTGGAGTCCCAACTGCTTTCCTGCCAATAAATGCTCTGAAAGCCTAATATTGTTGAAATATTGCAAGGATTGACTTAATGACAAGATTTGATCAGCTTGGGTTTTGCAATTATTATCGAAAAGTTTGAGGAGAATGGGGTGGGTACAAAAGGTGAGAGATTATCCACAATAATGAGGTGACAGTCAACAAGGAGCAGCAATCCTTTTATGAAGAGCATGGTCTGGTTGACATCATGTGACTTTTCACATCTGGAACACTCTGAACACAAGCTTGCGTCAAAGAGAATGTTCAAATGACAAGAATGAAGAGTGTTATTCATAAATGGTTCATCAACAGTTCAGAGGGAATCTCACACAACGTAGAGGCTATTGGCATGCAGGACTAGATCCACAGCATGGAAGTGAAGAAAATAAAACTATAAAAATCAGTCCTCCCAGTACAGCTTCATTGTGAATTTCAGCTTTCTATGGATTTCAGTGTAAAAGGAAAAAAATATCTTCAACATCCCTCACACCAATAACAAACTGCAATTCATACAGGGACCAATTTAGAGACAATACATTTAAATCTGTCAGGAAAATTCACTACCTGAATTTAGAAAGATTTTATGCGGTACATTCAAAGGGTAGGGAAGGAACAAAAAGCATCACGGGGGAAAAAAAAAGCAGCTGCAAGCAGAGCCAGTAGGGGACAAAATTCTCCAGGGAAAAAAAATTTCAACAAATTCAAGCCATCACTTTGAACATGTCCCAAAAAGCTAAAGAAAGACATAAATGTTTTTTGAACATGAACAGTCACAAAACAGATTCCTCTTAATTGAACATCAATGTTTTGGTAAAACAGGCTTCCCAGTCTGGTGAATAATGAAAATAAGATGTTGAATCTAAGATTGACTATAAAGGCTTCTTTTAAAAAAAAATTATTCAAATGGCTTAGCAAGCAGTTATACACTGATGTCCAGGTTAACACCATTCAACTACTTCAATAAACAGTGTAAATGAATATGATACCATGAGAAATGGATCTTGAAGAAGAAGTTCAATAAGAGGAGTTGGTCAGACATGTTACAATTAGAGCTGTCCCTCATGGAGAAAAAAGTCACATCACACAAAAAACAATGTGCATACACTTTTGGTGGGAACCACAAAACCACCAACTCAACCATAAAAACCAAAAGAGCTGTGGATGCTGTAAATCAGGAACAAAAACAAAGTTGCTGGAAAAGCTCAGCAGGTCTGGCTGTATCTGTGAAGGAGAAAACAGAGTTAACGTTTCAGGTCCGGTGGCCCTTCCTCAGAACTCATCTTACCAACTCAACCATAATCATTTGGGTGTTAACAAACAATCATTTTTTTATTTGGAAAAATGTTGTTACCTCCATTTAGAAACATAATTTTTTAAAAAGGTACTCAAGTTTCCAATCAGTAACAGAGAATCACCGACAAGATTTCAGGTGAAAATGTTTATTGTTACAAGCAAACTAAAATAAACAAACACTATCCAAATATTAACTTGTCAGGCAACAACTACATTGAACTGCACAAAAACAAACTTCCCAAGTTCACATATAACACAATCAATCCTAAAAGGCCACCTCTCTCCCAAGTGCTGCCTTGGGACCTTGCAGTAAACTTAAGCTGACTGCATTAACTGCATTCTTTTTCCTCTCTCTTTTCTCTGCTTCTCAAAAGCTAGAAGACAAAGCCCATACACTTTTAGCACACTGCTGTTCTTGCTTTTGTCTGTAGGAAACGAAACCTTCATATATGGTCAACAAATTTCTTTACTAGGCCCTTTCTTGCCCCCTTACAAACCAAGATAGGTTGTTGCCAGTCAGAATTCAGAACAGGCCATATAACCCCTTCTATTCCTGTCGTTAGTCAGAAGTGTATCCTGCAAGTTATCTAAGAACTCCAGGAGATTTGACTTGCGCAGCTATCAGCAAGCAGCTGCAGTGCAGGCTTTACGACAGTGAATTTGAAAAATTCTGAAAACTGACTGTGTCTGAAGATGGTCAATGTAACTACTCTTGGAAATGGGAGCTCATTGGAGGCTGGAATGATTAAAACCTCAAACTTAATTGTAAGATTTGGAACTAAAGAATAAAAAAACTCACATTTGAAAAAAGCATAGTTGTTCTAAACATAGAAAATAAGGTGTAGAGCTGGATGAACACAGCAGGCCAAGCAGCACCAGAGGAGCAGGAAAGCTGACGTTTTGGGCCTAGACTGAAACTCATTTCTGAAGAAGGGTCTAGGCCCAAAACATCAGCTTTCCTGCTCCTCTGGTGCTGCTTGGCCTGCTGTGTTCATCCAGCTCTACACCTTGTTATCTCAGATTCTCCAACATCTGCAGTTCCTACTACCTCTGAAACAAGTTATTTTACACAACCGAGTGAGGGAGCTCATCAACAACTTATTTTCTGTGCTATATAATTACAAGTCCTCATACAAGTCAATAATCTTTTGGAGTCTTGACAATAGGTACAATTGTGTTTGAGGGTTTTTAAAAAAAAAAGTTTGGATTAGTCTAGGCAATCTATATGTGAGGAAGTGAATGAACAGAAGAAGGTCGATGGATGTTATTTACGTGGATTTCAGAAGACGTACATTAGAAAAAAAAGTACACAGAATCAGAGCTAATATGACACGAGTTCAGACTGATACCACACTCCCCAAGAATCTGTACTGGAGACTCTGCTTTTCACTATTCAAAACAATGGCTGAGATGAAGAAGACAGTTGTACTTTCAAGTTTGCAAAAGAAACCAGGTTAGGAGGCAGAGTAAATTGAAACTTATGCCCCCTCATGCACGAAGTGCCGAACAAATTAAGGGAACATAACTGTGACAGAGGAGTTTAAATGTGCAAAGTACAAAGCGAGCCACTGTGGACCCAAAAGAGGCAAACTTGACCAATAGGAAAAAATTAGGAAATGCAAAGGGTGAAACTAAGTCAAAGTGTTCACATACAGTTATATTTTAATTACATAGCCTTTGGTCACATCCCATTTGAGCTTTGCATTTAGATTGAAATACAGTGCACAATACCGATATAACAAATTGGGATAGGTTTAGCAGATTCAGAGTGACACTGCACCTAACAGGGTTAAAAATTACAAGTATTGGTGAGGTAGTTTTCATTTCAGAATTTAAAAGGGGTTCTAAAAAGGGCAGGAGTAGAAAAATTATTTATTCATCTAGTAGAATTCAGCACAAAAGAATCAGAAAGGATAGTATCAATCTGAAACCTCTCCCTACAAAAGCCAGCATTTTAACCAGATCAATTGAAATAGTCAAAATTGCATGTGACAGTTTTTTTTAAGGCAAGAGAACAATGAATATGGAATAAAAGCAAGCAAATGGAACTGGCACACAGGTCAGCCATTAAATAGTGCAACAGCCCATTTCAGATTTATTATTTTAAAATCAAAATGGAGGTTCAGTTCAACCAGCCCCAGTATTTAACTGAGAAGTGGACGTATCAATTGTTGAAGATAAGATTATATATGATTTTATGAAACATTATTTAGCCTTTAAACAAGGCATAATTTAAATTTCAGTGGGTTACATTTCAGGCTGTAATAGTAGGGCCCACGACTGCATCAAATGGGCATTGGAGTTGAACAAAGTGAAAGTACAAAAACGGGATCATTTAACAACAGACAAGTGGATCAACATCTACTGTGGAATTGTTATCTTCAAGTTTCATGCATGAAAAATTGCTAACTGGGCCAACTTGCCACTACCTACAGGGCCATGCCCAAGCAAATATAAGGGAATGGGCAGAAGAAAAAAAGTTGTCACCACATTCAAAATTCTGATTCAAATTTAGTTTTGAGGATCACTGTTTTGGTGATTTCCTCATTCACAGAAAAGGACATGTCGTCCTGCTGCAAACTCATGTACAAATCAATGGCTACAACTCCTACTATATTTATTTGTGAATAAATGTGATCCCTGAAAGGAAATTCATAACTCTTGACATTCCAGGCAAATCCATTAAACAGCTGAAAAGTGCGCCAATTCCAACAATACAATTGTCAACTGTCACCCAATATCAAAAATGAAACTGAAGTAATACAACCGCTTCAATCTAACCTGCCTGGCATATTTGAAATAACTTTTAAAAGCAGAGCAATTATAATAATTCTTTCTGGAAATCAGAATATTTAAGACTTTCTACTTTTAAAAACAGTATGCTGCTGTTCAGCAACAACAGTACTATACATCCATTTAATACCTACACCAGCAAGCTCATTTTTGAACACGTACACTCCTTGATGCTTCAAGCCATTTTAAAACTGTGAATTATTTTAACACCACTCAATTGACTGCTGCTGCAAGACAAGATAGGCCATCCCTTGGCAGTCTTCAATCTGTCTACAAGTAAAGGGACCTGGCTCAGGAGCAAGGAGTGGAGAATTTATAAATCCAGAGTTTGGGAACACACGCAGTAAAAACAAAACCTCTGTTCTTGTTACCACCTTTTAAAAAATTTGATCATGGGTCTAAGGTATGGGTATTGCTGGCAAACCCCAGAATCTACTGCCCCATTGCCCACAAGGCATAGTGGACAGGTGCCTTCTTAAACTACTGCATTCAAGAAGATACACTTACTAGGCTTTTAATATAGGACTCACCCATCACAGCAAGCAAACCACTTGGGAAGGAAAGGGAATACCTCCAAAGAGGATGGTGGGTAACTCTGAAAGGATTTTGAAATCATTTCCACAAGCAAGAGATCACAGGTTTGGACGGTGCTGTCAAAGGAGCTTTGGGAGTTGCTGCAACGCATCCTGTGGACGGTACACTCTTGCTGCCATTGTGCATGATGTCAAGGAAATGAATATTTAAGTTAATGGATGGATGCCAATCAAGCTGGTAGTCTCGCCCTGGATTGTGTTGAGGTTCGAGTGCACTTGCAGCTGCATTCAAAGGAAGTTTGAAAGTTACCAAGTTAGTTCCAAGTGGAGACCGTCAGCAGAATTAGCTTAATTTTGTGAATAATGGTGGCCTTTCTAAGAGGAGCTGTAATAATTGTATTGTTGATCAGTTGTGTATCTGTTAAAAAAGGAGCTGCACTCCTTCAACCAAATGGGCAGAATCCCATTCAACACATTCACTCAGACACCAGCCCGAATTTTGGGAGTCAAGAGGCAAGTTACTTGTAACAGGATTCTAACCTGTGCCTGTAACCACATTTGTTTTTTTTATTTGATGTGTACCAAGATACAAAAAGTATTGTTTTGTGTGCTACACAGGCAAATCATGCCTTACGAAAGTACATCAGGGTTAACAGAACAGAACGTAGAATACAGTCTTGTGCAGAAAAAGATCAATTCTAAAATAGGAGAGATCCATTCAAAATTCTAATAACAGGCAGGAAGAAGCTGTTCTTGAATCTGTTAATACATGTTTTTAAACTTCTGTATCTTTCATGTGGTTAGTCGAGTTAAGTTTCTGACCATGATGGCCCTCCAGGAAGCTGACATACATAGCAGATACACACTATTATACATACTAATTCTTAAAACATTATTTTGCTGGTGGTAGTCACTCCAGGTACCTATGGGGCACAAATATAACTCATCAGCTCAAGTCTAAATATCATGTAGATCCCTCTCCATTAAGAGATGGGCTACTTCATTATCGAGGGACACGATTGTAACGTTAGACTTAGTACTCATAGTCTGAACAACCGTAGGATTAAAGACAACAAATTTCTAAAATTGTTCTTGGGACTGTCTCCTCGAATAGCATATTTTAGAGTTGACAAGGAGACAAACAAAATTGATTTGATGTGCAACAGACAACATTGTTGGGATGGATGCCTCACTGCATGGACTGCAGCAGTTCAAGATGTTGGTTCAATGCCACCTTAAGGGGCAATAAATGCTTGCCTAGCCTGCAACACCCACATGCTTCAAATTACGGAAAAAAAAAGTTAATTAACAAGTTGATGGTAAAGAAACATCTCACAACTAGTGACTTTCATACTCAAAAACTTCTCATGAGCAGACAGATGTAGATTTAAGATTTACTCCAGGGACAAAAGCACAAAAATCTAGCTTGACTGTAGGTTACAAATTGATTCTAGTACTGATAGGGGGCTACACTATCAATGTTGGCTTCTTTCAAACCAAAGATTAGCCCCACCTCTGAAGTGGCTGCCAAACAACTCAAACTATTTAAAGAAAGGGTGTTCTGCCGATGCCCTCAGCAACATTTATCCCTCAAATAACATCATTAAACATGAGGATCTGGCTACCATCACATTGTTAGAATCTTGCAGCGTGTAGCCAACTTTTGAATTACCTACAATATACAACAGTGATAACACTTCAAAAAAGTACTGTGTGAATACTCCAGGCGTACCCAGAGGTAGGAGCAGCATGATGGCTGTGGTTCGCACTGCTGCCTCACAGCACCAGGGACCTGGGTTCGATCCCAGCCTCGGACAACTGTGGAGTTTTCACATTCTCCCCACGTCTGTGTGGGTTTCCTCTGGGTGCTCCGGTTTCTTTCACAGTCCAAAGATGTGCAGATTAGGTGGACTGACCACGTTAAATTGCCCACAGTGTCCGGGGATGTGCAAGCTAGGCGGATTAGCCATGGTAAATGTAAGGTTACAGGCACTGGGGGAAGGGTTGTTGGGACTAGGTGGGATGCTCTTCAGAGGGTCGGTGTGGACTTTATGGGCTGAAAGGCCTGCTTCCACACTGCAGGGATTTTATGGTAGTATATGGAAACAAACTCTTAATAAGTGACAACTCTCCAGTTTTCTAGTTTCTCCACTCTTCAAACCTGGAGAGACAATTCTCTAGCGTCTTTGGAAAATAATGACTCATGTCCCTCCTATTTCTTAACCAATTTATTTCAATACATTTGGATGGAAGCCATTAGTTACTGAAGATTTGTCTATCTTTAATCCATTATTTTCTTCATTACCCTTTCCTTACTTTAGAGCACAGTAAATTACTCCTGTTAACTATTTGTATGCTCCCTCATCCACATGGCATTTTGTCTTCCTTGATTGAAGATAAACAAGACAAATTACTAATTTAACAAGCCTCCCATTTCCTTATTTGCTATCATCTCAGCTCCATTTGCCTTTAATGGACCGATGCTCCCCGCATCAACACTTTTTCAATATATTATGAACTTGGAAACCTTAGATTTTATACATTCCGCACAAATGTCAAGGAGTAACGGAAACATTACTTGGGAAGTGTGCGGGTGAGTACTGCAAAGTCTGAACTGATGATTAGGAGACGAACCAGAAAATAAGGGGAATTCATGTGTAACAAGCTATTTAACAAACATTGTCAATATGATCACCCAGGAGTCAGTAAATTCTATTCATAAAGTCTAGATATCCCAAACTGATCTAGTCCCATTTGCCAGCATTTGGCCAATATCAGCTAAATACTTCCAATCCAGATGCCTTTTAAAATGTTACTACTGTGACCACCTCCACCACTTTTTTGGGAAGCTCATTTCATACAAAAAGTTTTGATCTCTCTGGGGAAAAGGCCTTGGCTATTGACCCTGTGACCCTCATGTTTCTGCAAACCTTTACTGGATCACCCCTCAGCCTCTGACATTCTAGGGGGAAAATGGTTCAGATTATTCAGCTTTGCCATGGAGCTACATCTGACCCCAGCAACTTCCTTGTAAATCTTTTCTGAATCCTTTCAAGTTTCACAACATCTTTCCTATAGCAGGGAGACCAGAACTGCACGTAGTATTCAAGAAGTGGGCTCACCAACGTTCCATACAACCACAACATGACGTCCCAACTCCTATACTCAATGCACTAACCAACGAAAGCAAGCATGCTAAATGCTTTCTTTAACACCCTGTCTACCAGCAGTTCCACTTTGAAGGCACAATGCACCTGCACCTCCAGGACTCTGTTTGGTAACAT
Source organism: Stegostoma tigrinum (assembly GCF_030684315.1). Lineage (NCBI taxonomy): Eukaryota > Metazoa > Chordata > Chondrichthyes > Orectolobiformes > Stegostomatidae > Stegostoma > Stegostoma tigrinum. The sequence continues at coordinate 11,805,649 of NC_081392.1, forward strand.
TCCCCAGGGCACTACCGTGCAAGTCCTGCCCTAACGTGCCTTACCAAAATGCAACACCGCATATGTATCTGAATTAAACAAAATCTGCCATTTTTCGATCCATTGGACATTGAGATAACCTTCTTCACCATGCACTGAAGCAATTTTAGTGTCATGTGCAAACTTACTAACCACATCTCCTATGTTCACATCCAAATCATTTTTAGAAGTGACAGAAAACAATGGACCCAGCAACAATCCTTGTGGCACACTGCTGGTCACAGGCTTCCAGACCAAAAAAACAACCGTCCTCCACCACCCTCAGATTAGCAAAAATTATGGATTGAAACTGCAAATAGCTTCATTTATTGTTGATCACTAGTTGCAAAATAAGAAACACAGCAGTGATTATGGGAATGCATTTTAGTTGGCATGTGACAAGTAGTGGCCTCAAAGCCTCTGGCTGAAGCCTCACCTTTCATTAGGGGATAGAGCGTCATTTCTAAACTTCAATAGGCAATTAAGTTTGATTAATAGTATCTTGCATAACTAGGGGATGGAAGCTGCGTGTGAATCGGAACACAGTAATCAATAACACTCATGGAATACTGAACTTAAACTCAAGGAGTGTAAAAAGGAAGGAAGTGCCTTCCTCAGATCCTGACTGCAGCATTGTATTCAGTTTGTGGACACTACATGCCAAATAAGGTGGACATCAGAATGAATAGAACAAGATTAAACCAAGGTTTAAAGGTTTACAGATTGAAAATACTTGCTAAATGTATAATACAAATCCAGATATGATAAATAAATCTGTTAGAGTTGACAACTGGGAGGGCAGTAGTAGTTCAGAACCAAGGAATATCAATATAAAATTGGATCATGATCACCTAGCAGTGAATTCAATAAACAATGAGTACTGAATCTCAAACTCTGCCCTAGAAGACAGTAGCTGATACAATCAAAGAATCCCTACAGTGTGTAAGTAGGCCATTCAGCCCATCAAGTCCACATCAACCCTTCAAAAAGCATCCCACCTACAACAAAACCCCCTACCTTATCCTTGCAACTCTGAATTTCCTATGGCTATTCCAACTAACCTATACTTCCCTGAACACTCTGGGCCATTTAGCATGGCCAATCCATCTAGCCTGTACATCTTTGGACTGCGGAAGGAAACCAGAGCACCCGCAGGAAACCGACACAGACATGGGGAGAATGTGCAAACTGCACCCAGTATCCCAAGGGTAGAACCGAACAAGGGACCCGGGCATTGTTAGAGCAGTGCTAATCCCTGAGCCACCATGCTCTGCCCATAGGTTAGGGAATATGAATCAACAACAAGTAAATGAAGTCAAAATACAGATTAAATCACAATAATGCTTAAATGGCCAAATGAGACAGTGAGCACAAAAGGCCGATGTCGTCTCCTATATCTGGAAGGAAAAAGTCACTCATTACATTTTTGGGAGAGGGGAAGGTAGAATAAACCTTAAGGATGCATGACCATACCGCAGATGGATTCTAACAATAGCTCATATACGGAAACATTAGCTCTGATTCTTTCTCCACAAATATTGCCAGATCTGCTGCATATTTCCAGAAATTTCTTTCCTTACTGCACAGCAAGTCCAAGACTGAAGAGGTTGAGAGCCAAGACAAATAAATCAATGAATCAGTATGTTCAGTGAGCTCACATTCTGAAAACAGGGAACACTGAAGTAAATAAGCAATGTGTTACACAGTCTAACACAACACGAGCACGCAAACTTCATTGCAATTCCTTCGTCTGAACTGATCTACGGAAATAACAGGAGATGATCTGAACAAAACCCTTGAAGGTAGGAGATGCAATGACCTGGTGGCTTTTTTTCCAGATTGTTAAACCAGGGACTCGGTTAAAGCTCTGGGGGCCCATGTTTGATTCCCCTCATGGCAGAGGGAGGAATGTGAATTCAATATATCAAAACAATCTGGAATTAACAGCCTAATGATAACCACGAATCCATTGCTGATTATTGGGAAAACCTACCTGGCTCACTTACGTCCCTTCGGAAAGTAAACTGCCATCCCTACCTGATCTGGACTCCATGCAAGTCCAGACACTTAAGTGCCCTCTGGGATGGGCAACAAATGCTGGGCTTGCCAGCAATGTCCTCAACCCATGAACAAATAACAAAAGCAAAACCTAATTTTCACTTGCCTTTTTAAATAACTGTTTGAAAAAAATTCCAATTAAAGGAGCAACCTGAAGTAAAGCTGTGTATTGCCGCTGGTTTACATGTGCACTAGTCACCAACTAGCACAAAAAGCATCAAGAGTTGGCAGGACAGCACATCAAAAACCAGTCCCTGCTCCTATGCTGCTGCTTGGCCTGCTGTGTTCATCCAGCCCTATACCTTGTTATCTCAGATTCTCCAGCATCTGCAGTTCCTACTATCTCTGAAACAAAGTAAGTGCAGTTTATATTAATATTAAATTATATTTAAGCTATATTAACTGATACATTCAACTCCCAATTTTATTTCTATTAACTCAATGTCTCAAGGTGACCATTGCTACCAAAGGACTACTGAGGCTTCATTAGGCCCATTGTGTCCTGGTCAGCAAAAAAAAGCCATCCAGCCTCATACTCTCCAGCTCCTGATGCATAATGCTGTAACTTAACAACATTTTAAAAATGGACCCAAAGATGGTTAAATTTGGAGATTTCTGCCTGTATCACGCTTTTAGCGCAAATCCCACCACCATCTTGGTGAAAAAAAATCCCTAAACTATTACTTTTAAAATTTCTTCCCCCTGCTCAAACTCTTATAAAATAACAAACATTTTTCCTATCAACCCTGTCTAGAATCCTTAAATTTTGTAATTTCAATTAAATCATCCCATTCGCATCCTCCGTTCCAGTGAAAACAGCCGCAGCTTTCCAATCTCAATTCATAACTTAAAAACTCTAGCTCTGACGAAATTTTTGTAAACTTTCTCTGTACCTTCATTTCTACAATGTGGTGACGAGAATAGCAAGTGCTACCCTAGTGAATAATCTAGAATTGATGTGTTAATTTCCAGATGAAATACTCTGCTTTCATCTTGTGCCACCACCCTGCAATATTTAAAATCAATTCTCACGTGGAAACACCAGTCCACAGACAACTGGATATCACATTCTTATCTCCAGGTGAGATGCTTACAGATCATGTTCTTGTGTTCTGAATAGCTATTCCCTACTTTTCAACTTTACAGACCTGAAACAGGAAAGGCAATGCGCCAGACACCTAAACAAAAACAAGCAATTTTGTCTCAGTCTTGCCCCCAAGATTATAAAATCACCTCACAATTGGTTGATTATTTCCTTTTCCAACACTTACTGTCCTCCTTCCTGTTTTTCTACTTCAGAGCCACATTATGTACCCCAATTGGAGTCTGGAATCACATTACCAGCAAAAAGAAAATTACGGCTGTGCATCAATCAGAGCAGATATTCTCCAGTACTGTCTACATTTTTTGCTTTTCATTCACAGGCTGAGGACACCACTGGCTAGGCCAGCATTTATTGCCCATCTCTAATTGCCTAAAGGGCAGTTGCGAGTCAGCCACATTGCTGTGGGCCTGGACTCACATGTAGGCCTGGTAATCAGCAGGCACAATTCCAGATTTTTACTGAACTTAAACTTGACCATTGCTCTGCTGGGTCTCTGGATTACCAGTCCAGTGATAATACCACTAGGCCGTCACCTCCCCTGCATGATGGCGTGGAAATATTACATGCATCTGAAATACAGTGCTCAAAAATTCATATGGTTCAACAATACATTTAAAATGGCATCATGTTAAGTGATATTACATGGGAATGATGGAGTCCTTCAAAAAAAATTTAGTTTCAAGTATTAAACTCCAGAATAAAAAACTACTAGCTCACTTTTCAGTTCACTAGCTGGAGTTCTAACCTATAATATATGCAGATTTAATTCTGTTCTTTTACACAGTCTCCAAACTTGAACATGAACACACATTGTGAGTAGTCCACAGACAAGGACTTGCGCTGTGACATTCTACATCAATTATTTGTGAAGAGTACTGAAGATCAGGATTAAGCTGTTGATTTGAGGACTTTGGGCTCAGCAGGAGACAGATGAAATTTGAGGTAGGAGGTATAGATTAGGTGATTTAGCAGCAATGCATGGGAGGTGAGTGGGTGGTAACAATGTGGTAGTGGGAAATAGAGATGGATACATTCAATTTTTGGAAATACAAGAAAGTAGTTTTATTAATAGGATGTGCGACAGTAGCAAACTGCAGTGTTATCATCATGGCAAAGTTCAGTCACAGTCACCACAAACCTCGAAGGCAAGAAGGCGACCTGTCCACCCCTGGGAATCCATTCTTAGCAGGTGAAACAGCAGAAGAGACAACACTGATTTCTGCACCTAAACCCTCTTCCAAGTCCCTTGGTAATGCCGTATTTGTCAGGTAGCAATCCCTCCTGGCTAAAAAGGTGATAATCAAGAAATCATATAGGAGAAAATTCTGCAGGCTGTAATGCGGAGTGTCTTCATGCAACCCATCAGAAACAACTACCATTAATTCTTTGTTTTAAATTCAAATAGTGATTAAAATTCTGATCTGTGAATGATTTTTTAAAGCAATTCATTGGCCTTCATATTAATTTATTGCAGTATTTTCAAAAATTATATACACTGCTGCAAGGTTATTTGGTCTAATTGATTTTTCACATTCTAACTTCCAAGAATTTAAAAATATGAAGATCAAGATAAAATCATTACAGAAATCAACATGAGAAAATGCCAAGATTGATCTTTGAAGATTACAAATGATTTATAGTTCAGAATGGAACAGAGCCTCTTGCAATTGGAAGATGGCTCATGTCTGCAATTCCTGCTGCATAAACATTCGTCAGTGTAATTTTTCAGAGGCAGGAGGAAGAAAAAGTGAGAGAGAGAGACACATTCTAAGTTAAAAGCGACAAAAATAAAAAGGGATCCAGAGGTTAACGGCAAACAGAATAGAAAAACATCAATAAATGAAATCTAATTCATTAAATATACAGTTCCAATTCTTACAGGGCACGGTTCTACGGCTGCTAACAAGGTCATTCCAGATGCATGAAACTCGCCAGGGAACTTCTGCAGCCTATCCATTCACAGCAATCATCACAACTGAACCTTGAAGCTTTCCTCGCTCACGTCTGTGCACACCCATGTTTCATTGAAAAGCAGCAGTGAAACTACCTGAATATACCTCTGCCCCCTAGAAGGGCAGCTACTATCATGACTAAGGATGGCTTACTCACCACAAGCCACGAATCCTGGGCCTAACTGGTTACATTAAGTTTACAGCTTTCATACTGGCACCTTACACGCACAGGATTTTCCATTTTGTCATGTTAAGATCAATGGAACAGCTCAAAAATCGTGAGGGGGTTTTGATACAGTTACTTAGGTTATTGGCACTGATGGCGAATTGGTAACTGATAAGCATAAGTTGGTCAGCTCAAGAAAAATTATAATTAAATTTGGAGGGGGCTAAATTACACTCACTCCATTAGATCTTACTGGCAACACTGTCTAAAAATAATGCAGTAGATGGGTGGATTAAAGAAACCTTTGTAAAAGGACAGAAGAACTCAGTTTATAATATCACTCCAATTCTGATCTCTTAATGCCTTGTAATACAATCTGGAGAATCCCTCCACCATAGTTCACTGAATCATGAACATAAACAATTCCCCTCACCCCAGCCCATAAAAGTATACTTCGATATAATAAACCAGAAGTCACTCTTTTGGATGCATACCACAAACATGTGCTTAACGCAATGGATACCAACATGTCAAGGCATATTCCACATATATTCAAAAAGGGGGAGGAGGGTTCAGACAGAGTTTGTAGACTTGAAGTCACTGCTTAAACACAGAGTGCACCATGCTCATTAAAAGCAGAAATCACTACATCCGTGAACGTACTATGTTTTATGTCAGCACATACATGCTCTTTAACTGAAAAAAAAACAGAAAGAGAAAGAAACAAGCCCATTCACTTTTTTTTAAAAAAAGCCAAAACAATTTTTTCCTTCTATTTCAGCATCTAACCCTTCTCAACTTTTAGGAATGGAATAAATAGAATGAGAACTTAATATTCAAAATTAATCAATAATCCATTATCCGGACACAGTTATATCTTTATCACTTGTATACGTATTGAGTTTTAAGTCTTTCTTAAAACTAGATTGCCTTGAAGCTGCTCAAACATTTTTTTCTGCAAAAAGCATTTTAAATTATTCTAGGTGCTGCATGTTAGAGGTGACAGCAATATGCCCAAGCAATTAAAAACTAACACCGTAAAATGCAAACAAAAGTCTGAAACAGATACATTTTCTAAACTTTCCTTACATAATCCTACTAATTGTTAAAATTCATTCATTCAGGGAAGAGAAAGGTGTCATTCATTTTTATATGTTTTAACAATGAAAAAATGAAATTAGTTCTTCAACACGTATTGACACATGGATTACTCAACCACATCAAGTAGTCTAAAAAATTTTATTCCATTGACTGCTCTCAAAATACATGTACAAACCAAAAGACACCAGCAAAAATTCCCCCGAAATATTTCCAACGAAATAAATGCTGGGAGGCCAAAATCAGAGAGAAAGAGCAGGTTTAGAATACAAATTAAAGATCCACTCAATGGGAAGAAAAAGAGATTGTAGATGGAAACGTGAGAGATGAGAAAGAAAATAAAACATCTCCCTACCTTTGCTTTCTTTCCACAAGATGAGGCAAATAATAGACACAGGTTTGTTCCTGGGTCTATCTTAAAATTTATGGTCAGCAGACATCTTGTTTTCCTAAGGAATCACAGGACAGATTTGGAGGATAGGGAATGTATGTGGATTAAAGTAATGTGGTTTTTTTCCCCAAACCCTCTCTTTTGCTTTCTCTTTGCTCTCGTTCCTCTTGCAAATCTATGACCGGACAGAAATGGCGGATATTTCTTCCGTACTCGTTCCCTTCAACAACTTTTTCTCTTTGCTGCTGCTAGATTCCCCCCAGGAGTAGACATCGCCCATGATGCTTCTCAGGCCGCCATGGAGGCGCAGTGATTCGATGGGTCAGGTGATCTCTCCTCCTCCAAGAGACAAATATATTTTTCTTTCCTCCTCCTTCCCGATCGTCAAACAATTAGTCAAACATCAACAAAAATCCACCTCCGCACACACCATTCGATAGGCCCCGCCCGATTTTCACTCAAAATTGCCGCCTCAACTATCCCCCTCAAAATAATACTTTAAAAAACTGGCCTCACGACAATGAGTACATTTTTTCACCCCCTTCCCCCTCGCTCCTCCACCATCGTCGTTTGTTTTCCCAACCAAGCTTGATGATTTCATTTTTTTAAATCCCCGCCTACCCTCTCTAGGCTTCCATTGGGCAATCTCCAAGGAGACTCGGATTCCATTGGACATTGATCACGTCAATCAGGTTCGGCGTCCATCCAGCACGTTAGGTTGTAGGCCTCCGGCGGCTCTGAGGGTGGTGGTGGAGCTGAGGGATGTGGAAGGCGACAGCGCCGGATCGGAAGTTGGGTGTGACCGAGGGTGCCGGGAATTGTAGTCTCATCTCCCTAGCTGTATACAGCTTTTGCATTATTTAATTCACTCAGCATTACAATGAATTGTAATGCAATCGTATTCCTCGATTAGTGAGACATCTAAATGTCGATGAGTCACTGCTAGGCTTGATTAACATGGCTAGAATCAAGAGACAAACTTGAGAGTCATTTTCGTGACCTGGGACTTCGTTTGTGTTTTTATAGTAACATCTCCCGGTGAAAAATATTTCCTTAGCATTCCAAAAGGGACGCATTGTGATAGATTTGAATTGTGGTGTTATTGGGAAAGAGAGGAGGAAACGGCCGGGCGCGGATGGAAAGAACTACATTCCCCAGCGTGCCTTGGGTGAGGCTAGCGCATGTGCGGTGGTGGGCTGCGGGTTCTGACAGTCAGCGGTGACTGAAAGGGAGAAAAAAAAGTGTCCCCTCTGAAATAAAATATCATATGTCCCGGCAAAGGGAAAGAAATAAACTCCCATAAAACACAGCTTTTTATAAAAAGAAAACCACACCCAAAAAGCAGAGTCGTAATGGTAAGTAGTGATCTTTTTTTAATTTCCCCATTTCGAAATAGATTGAATGTAGGATGAGGCCTAACGTAAGCCCAGCGATGAAGGGTTTTCTGTAAATTATAAAAATAACGCAAATGAATTAACAAAAGGTGGGTAATTCTTCAAAAAGGCAAACCTTAGGATTGAAATGTTTGCTTTGGTATCTTACAGCCACAGAGTGAATACTTATCGTGAAATAGAGGCCTTGTCGCTTTTCCCTTGCTTAAAGCATCCACTGAGTGTTTTTATGTCGTAAAAGTCAAAAATGGTACAGGTATAATTGAGCTTTTGCATTTTCAAAGGAGCAGTTTTTTGAAGGTGGTAGCCATAATTGACAGGTTTCAACTATCAGGAAAAACTGAACAGGTTTGGGGCTGCTTTCTCCAGAGAAGAAAAAAAGCTTTGGACGACCTGGTAAGGTTCTTCATAAATGTGAAAGGTTTTGTCAGGGCAGATTTCGAGAAGATGGTTCTACATATTGCTCAGACCAGGTCACGTGGGCCATATGTAGATAAGGTGGTCACTGATAAATCCAACAGGAAAATGACTTGGCCCAGAGAGTGGTGAAAACGTTAAACTCACGTTTCTAAGGGTCACTGGACACAATTCAGATTTCTCTCCAGGGATGTTGCCAGACTTGCTGAGTTTTGCCAGCAGTTTCTGTTTGTGTCACTTTCATAAGGCATAGCTGAGAATAATTTAACTGAAGTTCATAAAAATGCGAGGACAAAAGGAATAGGACAATCTTTTGAGGGGGTTAGAGAAGAAAGGATTGAAGGAACCTTGGATGGAGTGTAAACCCGGGTATGGTCCTGTTAGGGTGAAAATGTTTTGATTTTACATTTGCTTTGTAAATCCGAAATGCATACCAAATGCTAGAAATGTGCATTAGGTTTTGTTTTTAGGGAACAAATTTATCTAACAGGTCCATGATAAAATTGATTTATTCTGAGTTTTTTTATTTTGGTTCTGATACTTTAGTTATGCTTCCATAAAATAAGGGAGGACATGCAAATTTGTTTCTTTCCCTCTCAATTTTATGGATCATCTTGAGAGAGCATCTGAAGAAGACCAGTTAGTGTTTTGGAACTGGACCATACCTCTAAATTTTAGGACCAAGAACTTGACTTCCTTTGGATCTGCATATGTTCAGGGTATCTCGCAAGAAATAAACTAAATTTAATGTTTCGGTAGGAAAAACTAATGATATTACGTGAAAAGTTCTAGTGTTTGCTATTTTCACAAAGAAGCAAGTAATTGAATTAACAACCAGTTAATAGATTTAGAAACAGTACAAAGATGTGTAAATTACTTTAAAGCATAGGCAAGGATACCTCAATTTAGGAGACAGATGCATAGAATTTGAAAGGTCAAAGGAATGACAGCAGCCACAGCAATTTATATTTCAAGAGAAAAGGGTGTTGATTGGATAGAAAGTGGATTCTGACAGTCAGGTGTTGCCATGAAGAAAGCAATGAAGATATGACAGGTTCCCTGATCTTACAGATAATTCAAAGGCGACACAAGCATTGAGCATATTCTTTTTGTTTGCAGAGGATGGGCCCCTGTATATATGAGAGTGTGCATTTGAGCTTCAAACTGATGAAGCATGTTGGCAACCTACATCTTCCTTGCTCTGTGACCAAATGTAGGAATTGTGTAGTTTTGCATTTCAGTAAAATATTTGATTTTCCTCTATCCCTAAGGAAAACATCCCCTCTGAGGAATTACCAGAGATCAACAAGCTACATCTGGGGAATTGTCAGACCTCTTACCTTCACAATTCCTTTGCATTCCTTGAAATGGCAAAGTAATCATGATTATAATCTTAAATTCTCTGTCAATGTGATGGGACCTAGGCAAAGGGTTTTTGTTATGTGGCTTACAGTTGATCTGTATGCATTGCGTCTTCTGTCCCATACCATATGTGCACTCAGTTGGAATATCTACATTGCTTTCAAATTATTGCCCTTGGATTTCTTCTCATTTCTGGGGCAATTCTGCATTTTCTTCCATCCAGTTACAAAAATTAAGAATAAATTGGGCTATGTCCTATTCCCAAGTTTTTTTCAAGTGGATGTGGTCAATCACTGTTTGATATATCTGGTACCTGGGATGAAGAAGTTGTCCTATAAGGAAAAATTGAGGTATGGGTGTTACTGGTTGAGCATTGCACATCACCAGTTGCCCTTTAGATGGTGGTGCGCTGCCCCATTGAACTACTGAAATCCATTTAGTGTAGATACAACCACATGCTGTTTAAGAGGCATTCGACCTTGCAACATTTTCTATAGTGTTAAATCTGCTATGGGGTTGCATTTGATAATAGATTGTAAATTTTTTCAGAATGGAGTATGAATTTTATTTGTATAGCTGAAGACATTTTGAATAAAATCATTCATTTTACCTGGATTTATTTTGAATTTACACTGGGGACATATATTTCATAAATGGAGGCCATTTTCGCAATATACTTCAGCAGCTTGGGTAACTATATTCCAGAATATTTTGGGATTGTCGTTAAAGTAATACCACTTTATCTTTTATCTCCAGATACAAGTACAAGTCTTGCTCAGTCTAATATAATTTAAGTATTCTCATTACAGGTTAGAATGGTGAGTTTTAACCTTGTTCCCAAAGACTAAGAGCGCAAAGCTGACTGTCAGTCAATAGGGAGTCATAGAATGGGAATGCTTTAGAAGTGTCCTGCTACAGTCACAGCTGATGCAGGCTGGGTCAGTTGGTGCTAATGCTAGGTTTCAAAAATGAAAAAGTTTTATTTTCTCATCTCTTATCCTGATGATTAAAAAAGCTCACTAAATTAAATATTGCTAAGTCACATTTTTTGCAATTCAGAATTGACCTGTTCATTGTTAATTTATTCCATCGGTGGGTACAAATTATTTAAAAGTTTAACTGAAGTGGGGTCTGTTTCCAGGGCTATTTTTTAAGGATGTTGTTTCTTTTCCTGAGGATTTCCTAGTTTTAAACAGTATTCTCCCACCCTACATTACCAACCACCAGTCTAATTAGAGACTTCATCAGCATTGTGTCCTGAGCCGCTGAGTTAGCAGACAGGACTTCCTGATTAGTGCCAACACTTAATAGAAATACTTGAATGGAAAGAAGAGCTAGCTAATGCTTTTACTTAAAAAATAAAGGACCTAATATTCAATTTTAGCAATGCTAATGTGTACATGTTTATTTTTGCAGCATAGCTAAAACCCAATGTCCAGTCATGTCGAATTAACCAATGCAGAATAATCAAATACTGTAGTTGTTGACAGCAGCATATTAAATGAATGCCATTGATGTTAGTGTGCTTTTAATATTGGCCAAAGTGAAGAATTGTGCCAGATAATGACAATTTTCAAATTCCATCATCTATGGACTTGAATGGGTTTGAGAAGGGCAGTAAACATAGACATAAAATGACTGCAGTAATTACCTGATCCCAGATTGATTTCCTAGACTTCTTTCAATGGGGAGTAAACAAAATAACCCCAAACTTGAAATTATCATTTATCTGAAGACATTCAAACCAGTAAACTGCGTTTGACCATGAAAAACTTTGCATTTTCTGTTTTGTTTTTATTGTATACATATTTGACATGAAAATGTTGCTTGCACCTATATAAACTTAGACAGCCAAATTCAGGAATACACAAATGAACCATAACACCAGCGCTTCATTGGAGGCTCACTGATGATGTTACCTAGGATGGTGACGAAACGTCTGAAAACTAACCTTCCAGCTCACATCCACAAATGAACCATATTTCAGTAGTTGATTGGTAGAGCAACAGACAAAGAAAATAAAATTGATTTGTAACAGCACAGACCAAAGGCTGTCAGTTTCCCTCTTCCTGCCCCTGTCTGTCTCTTGATATCGAAAACCATTAATAAAGCAAAGCAGAAAAACATCCGCTCACCAAGAACTTGGGATTCTAGAAATGTTGCTGCTGCTGAACGTTACGTGTCACCAACCAAACCACCATGGTTTCAGATTTGATGCTTTCCGATTCAAGAACCCTTTTAAACTATGTTTGCTTTTCTCTACGTTTTAGTACGAGCCACACTCCCCTTTTTAAGTTTTATACCCATTTGTATGTGTTTGCTGTTTTTCTCAGGGTTGTTGGGTAATAAAATTCATCTTCACTGAAGAAAATCTTGAAACTTACTGCTAACTCAGATCCAGTTACTGTTTTAATTACGATGTGATATAGCTGTATGTGAAAGGAATTTAAAAATGTTGTGGCTGACCACAGGGGTTGAAAAGAGGGGAATCAATTCATCTCTCCTCACTGTTTTGTTGCAGTTCTAAGTTTGGTAAGAGCAGTATATTTAGTGGAAAACAAACAGTCAGTATAAGAAATCAAGTGGGAACACAGAACAGGCTGATTACAATCTGGAGTTAAAGGGTGATTTACCAAGTGGGACTTTGTGATAAGTGTATAAAATTTGTAGTACTTGAATATTGTTAAACAATGAAACATTGCAAAAACTTTTCAGCTTGTGCCTTGCCGGGGCAAATACAGTGAGCCTAACATCGGTAGTGGGGAAAATTCTCGAATCCAATTGTCAAAGATTTTATAGCAGAACATTTAGAAATCAGTGGCAAGATCAGACAGAGTCAGCATGGATTTATGAAGGGGAAGTCATGCTTAATAAATCCGGTGGAATTCTACGAAGATGTAACTAGTAGAGTTGACAAGGGGGACCCAGTCGACATAGCATATTTGTACTTTCAGAAAGCGTTTGACAAAGTCCCATATAAGAGATTAACGTGCAAGATTAAAGTGCATGGGGTTCAGGAAATGTATCAAGAAGAACAGGAAACTGGTTGGTAGAGAGAAAACAATGGGTCCTTTTCAAATTGGCAGGCAGTAACTAGTGGGGTGCCACAGGGATCAGTGCTAGGACCCTAGCGACTCTCAATATATGTTAATGATTTGGATAAGGAACAAAATATAACATCTCCAAGTTTGCAGATGATACCAAGTTGGGTGGGAGGGTGAACTGTGACAAGAATGCAGACACCCTTAACAGATTGGGTGAGTGGGCAAATCAATGGCAGATACGGTATAATTTGGATAAATGTGACGTTATTCACTTCAGAAGCAAAAGCAAGAAACACAGATTAATACCTGAATGGCTGTAAATTGAGAGAGGGGAGTGTGCAGTGGGACCTGAGTGTCCTTGTGTACCAGTTGCTGAAGGTAAGCATCCAGGTGCAGCAGGCAATAAAGAAGGCAAATGGGATGTTGGCCTTCATTGTGAGAGGTTTTGAGTACAGGAACAGGGATGTGTTGTTGCAGTTGTTCAGGGCCTTGGTGACACCACACCTGGAGTATTATGTGCAGTTTTGGTACCCTTTTCTGAGGAAGGATGCTTTTGCTCTTGAGGGTTTACCAGGCTGATTCTGGGGATAGTGGGTCTGAAATACGAGGAGGGATTGTTTTTGCAAGAGTTCAGATGAATGAGAGGAGATCTCATACAATCTTATAAAATTCTAACAGGACTGGACAGGGTAGATGCAGGGAGGATGTTCCTGATGGCAGGTGTATCCAGAACCAGGGGTCACAGTATGAGGATTCAGGGTAGATGATTTAGGATGGAGATTAGGAGACATTTCTACACCCAAAGAGTGATGCGCCTGTGGAATTCATTACCACAGAAAGTAATTGATGCCAAAAGAGGCACCTAGATATAGCACTGGAGACAAATGGGATCAAAGGTTATGGCGTGAAAGCAGGATTATTTGGACAATCAGCCACGATCATGAAGAATGGCGGAGCAGGCTTGAAGGGCTGAATGGCCTCATCCTGCTCCAGTCTTCTATGTTTCAATGTTGCTTAACAAGTTGTTCAAATAATTACTCATCTAAGAGTGAAACCCAGTGATCAAAATTGAGGATCAGTCAGGATGTCGAGGTGCTTAATCCAAAAACTTCCACTTCAAACTAAACAATTACTGTCGAGCCCAACCAGAAAGCTGTATACAATTTATATGGATAGACGGTGGAAGCTTCAGGTAGAAATAATTAAAGAAAATGTTAACAGCATATTGCCTTCATTCCTTGAGAATGAAAATATGAGGAGGTAGAAGTAATGTTTCAGCTACACAAAGCACCTACTTAGGTCACACCTTACAGTACTATGTGGTTCTGGGCACCAAACCCCGGAAGGATATTAAGCTTTAAAGAGCATAGGTGGATCAGAATGACATTTGCACTCTGAGGTAAATTACAAGAAGTCTCAACTGGTGCTGTTTTCCCAAGGATTTAGAATAGTAAAGGAGTGTTTTGATCATTGTTGTAAAGATATTCGGACAAAACACATGGTTCTCTGCTGGTTAGGGAATTGAAAACGAGGAAGCATAGTTTAAAAATCAGAGTCGGGCCTTTCAGGATTCAAATTAGGAAGCACTCCTGAAAATAGCAGGCAGTAGAAATTTGGAACTCTTTCATCAAATTGATCTGAGGTCTGTTGTTAATTTTGAAAACAGTGTTCATCAAAGGTATTAAAGGATTTTGGCAAAGGCATAACGATAGAGTTCAGTCACAGATCGGCCATGACCTTTATTGAATGATAGATCAGGTTTGTGGGGCTAAAAGGCTGACTCATATTTGTATATTTTGTGGAAGATGTTTTAGTTTTTTTATATCATCAACATTGTGACAATTTTTTTACACTGTGAATAAACCGCCCAATCACTTATTATAATTAAAGGTAAGCAAATTAGGTGCATTTGGGCTAAGACAAAGTGACGTCTTAAATGATGAACTAAAATCTAATCCATTGAAAATGTTTAAGTAATGACAGTGTTCAGGCATGTATTATCTTAATCTGTAGAATGTTGCACTTAATTAGATACTAAAGTCTGAACACCCACAAAGTATTTTGCCTCAGGGATTTGAAGCAATAGGGTGTGTGTATGTGCAGTTATTTTGTTTAGGGAGAAGGGTGGGGCTTGTGTCATGTTCAATTAAATATTTCTTTTGAACATGTGGTATTTTTTCCTCAATCTTGTTACAAATGATTAATAGCATTTCTCAGAGGATTAGCCAGCAGGTCCAAGCGATACAACATGTAAATGTTCATGATAAAAGGAACAGATGTTGAAATTTTAAAACATTTTTTTGGTTGGATATGGGTATGAAGAGAAATGGACCAAAGGTGGAAAAATGGAGATACGTGTGTTATTGATCTGCAGAACCCAAGAGCCTGAGTGGTCCTGTTCATTTCCGATATTCCCCAAAACGTGACCCTTTCTTATGTGCACTTTGGAGAGTCATTCTCAACAATCTGTTCCTTCACAGTTGATTTCACAGTCAAACTCAATTCTGTCACTTTTACTCGTCACAAGTATACAATTTGCAAAAGTTTCAAAACGATTGATGTCAAAAGTAGGAATCTTGGCTGATTTCTTCCCACTTCCCTGGTCAATCTTGGTGCTGTAGCCAGTTATTGTAATATTACCTGCTGACCAGGCACCAGCAATCAAACGTGAAATCTAGGACATTGCATGCAAATGACTGGATTGGAATGGAACTCGCTGTAGTACAATCTCAGCCTGAAGGGATGACATTCAAAGCTTGAATAGGGAGAATATTGAAGTCCCAACAACATACTGCTTAATGAATTGCATGGCCAAAGTGTTGTAAGAGTAGGTATGATGTTGAAAGTGATTGTTGCAAGCTAAAAACATTGTCTACAGTCCATATCCCAAGAATGTGTTTGCCTTCAGACATCCCAAAACCAGAGATGAGCAACAAAAGCAGCAGACAGCATCTAGAACTAGCCTTTTACAATTCAGAACTTTGAGCAGGAGGGGAAACTGGGTGAAAATGCTCTCCCTCATAAGTTTATCTCGCTTTCTGATATTTATTTTAAAATTTCACTTGGAAACAATGGATAGCAAGCAGTGGATTGAAGCCCACATTCTAATATTAGGGTTCAGTCAAAGGTTATAAATGATTTGCAGGCCTCTGTGCTGTTTAATCCCTCAGTATGATTAAAGCCCTGATCTCACTCTGTTATTGAACATCCTTGGCTTATAATTATTTCCTGATATCCATTAGTTTCTATATAACCAGCCCAACTTGTTCTTCATGATTACAAGGGTGGAGTGCAGTAAATGCGACAGACATAAATAGTTTGCTGATATAACCCATTCTCTAGCAACAGATGGACTTTGGGTGAGGAAGTAAGCATAAGCAATTGTGAAACGCATTAGAACAGTGCCTCTCTATTTTTCTTTCCATTGTGTCTCTTTCTTGAGGCTTGAAAATTACCATGATCCCAGAACGGCTGGCATTTGGTTGTTGATATTTAGACTGCAGGGTTTTTAAGGGAAAAGTACCTGTCTTTTCACTGGAGTTTTTGGAATGGGGTAGGCCTCAAAGATTGACCATTTAGGCACACGCATGGCAGCCATTGCTGGCATGGAGCCTGCAGCTCCACAATTCTGGCTTATGACCCTGTTGAGGTTGCAGTGCCACTTTGGGAAACTCTCTGTTAGAACAAATCTTCATGTGTCTTGGTAACAATAAAGATTTTCATTTTGAGTTGCATAGTTATTGTTCCATCTCTGAGGTGATAAGATGCAACAAATTCACTGGGGATGATACTTTCTTATGGTGCATTTACTGTATAGTATCCTCCACTTTATTAATAAGGGCATAGAGTATCAGAGCAAAGAGGTGACGTTGGACCTGTATAAAACATGTCATATTGTAGGCAGGATGTGAACACATTGGAGAGAGTGTCGAGGTGATTTACAAGAATGCTCTCAGGGATGAGGAACTTTATGATAAGTTGAACAATTTGGGACTGTTGTTGGAGAGAAGACTGAGAGGAGATCAGAATATTAAGTGGGCTGTCTGGAGCATCTGGAGAGAAACTGTTACCACTTGTAAAAGGAACAAGAACAAGAGGACATTGATTTAAAATGCTGTGCAAAAGGATCAAGTTTGAAAGAGGAAAGACATTTTCACTCAGTGAGTAGATAAGGTACGGAATCCACTGCCTCGAAGCATGTTGGAGGCAGGTTGAGTTGAGGCAGTGAAGAGGCCATTGGATGATTATTTGGATAAAAGGTAATGTGCAAGGATATAGGAGAAAGCAGGAGATTGGCACAAGGTCACAATGCCCATTTCATTTAATCCTGTGAAGGCATGATGAGCTGAAATGGCCACCTTCTGCACCATAACACTACTGTGATTCTATTAAGTGTCACCACCTTCTCTCCAGTTCCTCACAATCATTCCAATTCTGCTATTGTGTCCATCTCCTACCAAGGCTCATGCTTTACCACTCTCACTATTGCTTATAACATCATCCTCACTCACTTACATCCTCAATCCCTGTCAACACTTAATCTGCATGTCCTCTGCACCATCTACTCACTTGCTTGGATACTTCCCCTGACTTTCGTCTCCCTTAATACCTACCTCACTGTCATTCCAGGAGGAAACCAGCTGACAGTAGAACAGGAAGACTCAAGATGGGTGGTCACCATTTAGTTACTCACTCCCTCATGCCTACGAGCACCTCTGGCTGCCTGTTATCAAGCCTCTGAACTAGTATCAGATGCTGCCATTGACTTACTGTGCCAGCACCCATACTAAGACTATAAGATAATAAAATGTGAGGCTGGATGAACACAGCAGGCAGGATACTCACAATATTTGCATATTTAAATTGAACTCTGCACCATCTTTAGGAGGTGTCCTTGCTCCCCGCAATTGCAGTCAACCAGGGCAGGGCAGGGTAAGACTGGTTAAGTCTCCTTTGCTGCAAGTTGAAATTAAACATGTTTTCTTACCTTCTCAAAATAATGAATAATCAGTTATGCCTCGAAAGATCTGCTGTTTCAATGGAATTTTCTGGATTACAGTTATATCTGATCAAAAATGTCTACCTTCCAGTTGAAACATTCCTTTACCTTTGACTTTCTGGGGCTATCTAATTTCCTGCCAAGAATTCTGAGAGTGGAATGAATATAGACTTCAAACTTTCTGGTCTTGTATGAATGTAAAAATCTGTTTTAGGAGTGTTAGTCTACTTCACTGGTGGCCTCTGTCAATTTCACCTTGAACTCTATGTCTACTTGCATCTGCAGTTCCCATTATCTCCCATACTAAGACTATCTTTTTTGACTTAAAAGAGTTGCTAGCTCTGCTGCACAAGGTTTCAGGGCTATTCTTTCTCAGAATATTAAAAACTGGGGGAGGTCCTCACCTGTCATACCGTTCTTTCCTGCTGCAAGCAAAACAAAAACTTGCACAAAATCTCTACTCACTGATTTCTATCCTTAATGAGACCCTACTGTGTGGGCCTTTACTAATCACTTAACTTGGTTATTAAACAACATACAATCAGAAGTCCCTGAATTAGAAAACATTTACTTGTATCCTTGGGTGCCAAGTACATATAGAATTCAAGGTGGAATTGACAAGATGCCAACAGTGAAGTAGACTAACACGCCTTAACTATATTCATTCCACTGTCAGAATTCTGAACAGGAAATTAGATAGCACCAGAAAGTCAAAGGTAAAGGAATGTTTCAGCTGGAAGGTAGACATTTTTGATCAGATATAGATGTATTCCACAAAAATTCCATTGAAACAGCAGGTCTTTGAAAGCATAATTGCTTATTCATTGTTTTATGAAAGCACATGTTTAATTTCAACTTGCAGTAAAGGAGACTTAACCAGTCTTACCCTGCCCTGCCCTGATCTGGTTGACTGCAGTTGCAGGCAGCAAGGACACCTCCCACAAATGGTGTGGAGTTCAATTTAAATATGTAAATTCATACCTGATGACATCTTTGGGAGCTTGATAAGTCATT
Source organism: Stegostoma tigrinum (assembly GCF_030684315.1). Lineage (NCBI taxonomy): Eukaryota > Metazoa > Chordata > Chondrichthyes > Orectolobiformes > Stegostomatidae > Stegostoma > Stegostoma tigrinum. The sequence goes on from NC_081392.1 coordinate 11,824,664, forward strand.
CTAACTTGAAGCCAGGAGTTAAAAATCAAGCCCATGCTCCTCTGATTCTGGCGGACTGCCGACAACCTTGTCAAGCTTCCTGCCTTTATGTCTGCACTAAATAGCTAGAAAATATGAGTCATTTATATCTGGCAAACCACAAAAGGGCAAGATGAGGCATAAGTGACATGTATGCTGTGATCGTCCAGGTAGACTGAGTGAACAAGCGCTGTGATAGCAAGCAAATGGGCCTGATACTTGTGTAGTCCATGAACTTGTTGCATGTCCCCAAGTGCAGACTGTGCCTGTGGCAGCATCACAATAATAGTTATTGGTGCAGCATTGAAGTGCAGAAATGCAGTGTCACTTGAATTGTAAATGTGCCACAAAGATTCTTGGAGGTTAGTAAGTCCCTAATCTGATTCCGTGTTGAATTCTTGACATTTACCTTGTTTGACACATTCAGTAAAGTAAAAAGCTAAATATAAATGAGGTGAGTTGTGGCAATAAAAAAGCATTTAAAATAAACCATACCCCCTTGAATTGGTGGCAACAGCTACCTAGTGAGAGACTTGCCTCACCATTCAGTGAAAGCATAAAAGATGCGGCAAGATGCATCTTACATTGAGATCAGCCCCACTGAGCGTCTCATCTGATTCTGTCACAAATCTCACCATAGCACACGTCGCTCAGACCCATGTAAGGATCCAGCCAATAAAACAATCCAAACGGCTTCGTCGGTATTAATTAGAGTTGGCACTAAGCCCATCTGGACAGACTTGAACAAGCAATTAGGTTTTAAGGAATATGTTAAGAAGAAAAGAGGAAAAAAGGTTTCGAGAATAAATTCCAGAGTTTTGTGCTTTGGTAGCTAAAGTGTAGGTTCCAATGACAAAGCATTTACGCTCAGGGATACTCACAATATTTGCATATTTAAATTGAACTCTGCACCATCTTTAGGAGGTGTCCTTGCTCCCCGCAATTGCAGTCAACCAGGGCAGGGCAGGGTAAGACTGGTTAAGTCTCCTTTGCTGCAAGTTGAAATTAAACATGTTTTCTTACCTTCTCAAAATAATGAATAATCAGTTATGCCTCGAAAGATCTGCTGTTTCAATGGAATTTTCTGGATTACAGTTATATCTGATCAAAAATGTCTACCTTCCAGTTGAAACATTCCTTTACCTTTGACTTTCTGGGGCTATCTAATTTCCTGCCAAGAATTCTGAGAGTGGAATGAACATAGACTTCAAACTTTCTGGTCTTGTATGAATGTAAAAATCTGTTTTAGGAGTGTTAGTCTACTTCACTGGTGGCCTCTGTCAATTTCACCTTGAACTCTATGTCTACTTGGCACCCAAGGATGCAAGTAAACATTTTCTAATGTAGTGACTTCTGATTGTATGTTGTCTAATAACCAAATCACGTGATCAGTAAAGGCTGATACAGTAGGGTCTCATTAAGGGCAGAAGTCAATGAGTAGAGTAAAATGGTCAATGGGTTTGTGCAAGTTTTTGTTTTGCTTGCAGCAGGGAAGAACAACACAGTGAGTGTTTCTCGGGGAAATATCTTCAGCCCAAGCATCTTAAGTTGCTTCATTGATGACTTTCCCTCTATCAAAAACAATGGAAGGAGGAGGGTTACTTGTGAACAATTCCATAATATTCACTTCAATCAACAGTCTCTTATATCAGCCTAAATAAAACCGGGATAATCTGAAAATTAGAGAGTTACATTCTGTATGTTCCAGGTTAATACGACCTCAAATAAGAGAACTCAGCCACCTCTTCGTGATTGTTAATTGCATTGCCATCACTGAATTTTCAACCATCAATATGCTTAGAGTTACTTACCATTGATCTAGAGCTAGACCAGACCTGGCATCTAAACACCACTGTTGAAGAGTAGAGCAGAAGTTAGTTACGCTGTGATGAGAGGATCATGTCTTAATCCCTGAACCCATGTCAGATTTTTTAAAAATTAGCTTGAATTGGAAACAGGGCAATAGGTCTTGACACCAACATAGTATACATTCAGACAGAACGCGATGCACATAGGCTGTTTGCTTAGGGATGCTCAAAGGTTCAAAGATGTTGCTGTATTTTGGAAAGGCAAATCAGGGCGGGACTTGTACACTTAATGGGAAGGTCCTGGGGAGTGTTGCTGAGCAAAGAGACCTTGGAGTGCAGGTTCATAGTTCCGTGAAAATAGAGTCACTAGTAGACAGGATAGTGAAGGCGGCGTTTGCTACCCTTGCCTTTATTGGTCAGTACATTGAGTATAGGAATTGGGAGGTCATGTTGTGGCTGTGTGGGACATTGGTTTGGCCAGTTTTGGAATGCTGAATTTGACTCTTGCCTCACTGCTATAAGAAGGATGTTGCAAAACTTGGAAGGGTTCAGAAAAGATTTACAAGGATTTTGCCAGGATTAGAGGCTTTGAGCTGTAAGCAGAGACGAAATAGACTGGTGAGTGATAATGGGAACTCAAATCAATGTGGACTTCACCATCTTCAAAATCTCCTCTTCCCCCACCGCATCCCAAAACTAGCCCAGTTCGTCCCCTCCCCCCACTGCACCACACAACCAGCCCAGCTCTTCCCCTCCACCCAGTGCATCCCAAAACCAGTCCAGCCTGTCTCTGCCTCCCTAACCTCTGTTCTTCCTCCCACCCCAAGCCGCACCTCCATCTCCTACCTACTAACCTCATCCCACCTCCTTGACCTGTCCGTCTTCCCTGGACTGACCTACCCCCTCCCTACCTCCCCACCTATACTCTCCTGTCCACCTATCTTCTTTTCTCTCCATCTTCGGTCCGCCTCCCCCTCTCTCCCTATTTATTCCAGAACCCTCACCCCATCCCCCTCTCTGATGAAGGGTCTAGGCCCGAAACGTCAGCTTTTGTGCTCCTGAGATGCTGCTTGGCCTGCTGTGTTCATCCAGCCTCACATTTTATTATACTGAATAGACTGGAGCTATTTTCCCTGGAGCGTTGGAGGCTGGGGGGTATAGAGGTTTATAAAATCATGAGGGGCATGGATAGAGTGAATGGCCAAGGTCTTTTCCCTGGGGTGGGTGCGTCCACATCTAGAGGCCATAGATTTAAGGTGAGAGGGAAAAGAGTTAAAAGGATCATGGGGAGGCAATTATTTCACGTAGGGGGTTGTGCACGTATGAAATGAGATATCAGAGGAAGTGATGGAGACTGGTAGAATTATAACATTTAAAGGCATCTGAATAGGATGTGTGAATAGGAAGGGTTTAGAAGGATATGGGTCAAATGCTGGCAAATGGAACTAGATTAATTTAGGATATCTGCTTGGCATGGACGAATTGGACCAAAGGGTCTGTTTCCATGCTGTTCAGCTCCTTGATTCTGTGTTGATTGTGTATTGACAAAAAAGGGAAGAATTAAGCCAAAGATTATTCTTTTTGTTGTATCCTGTCCAGTTGTGAAGAATTGCTATAAACATTTTGTTATTGTGTACATGTGTATGTGATATGTTCATTTGATGCTTGAGCCATAAACTTCCTTTCAATGTGAGAAGCCCTGTCAATTTTCCTTACTCATATAAATCCAAGCCACCTTGAAATTCAATTCTGACACAACTCCAAAGGCCAGCTTGAAAGAATTATGTGGACCAATTGTCAAGGCTGTTACCTCCATATCAGTTTTTGAAAGCCAATTTATCACATATATTGCTAATTTATAAAAGAAAATTGGACAGCTGCTTACGTTTCCCAAACAATTATCAGAAATGTTGTGCTTGACTAGATTCAGCACAACGTCCAACTGTTGGAATATATTAAACCCAGTTCAATGGAACAGTGCTATTCTTGTTCATTTAATGAAAACACACTCGGCGTGGTTTGGAAATATTAGTTGGCGGGATATTTACTACTTGCAATTTATGTACCTAATTTCTTACTGCTTTCCTTCAACACCTATAAAGATTCTGCTGGACCCTAAAGGCTGAGAATGTTCCACATTTGATCCCTAGTCTGCTATTATGGTTGATTCCAAGCAGTGCATGCCGCTTCATTTCAGTGAGGTACTCCTGGATGAGGAATGGAAGTTGTTTTTTTGCTTCACCATGCTCAATTACTATCCAGTGATATCAGGTACAGACATTACCATTCTCCATTGCAGAGCACTTCTAGATTGAATAGCCCATTACACACACTATTTAATGACTCTCATAGGGTTATTGACACCCAAGGAATAAGACCACAGAATGTGTTGGCAGCTGCCTGAGAGGCGAAAGGAGAAAGAAAAAGAACAAACAGGGCTGATCAAGCAGTGAGGTGTGATTTCTGTTTCCCCAACTCTGTTGAGTTGCCAACACAACTAATCTTCTGTGAGGCAGGAATAGCAGAACACTAGTACACACCGGGGGGGGGTGGAGTTTGTTCACTGGGTACTGCAGCCAGATATGTTGCATAGAAGAAATGGAGGGGGGCATACTTTACAAAGTAATAAAGGACGAAAAGGTTTCATTGCTATTTCTCATGTAAAGTTGTTGCATAATTTTCCCATTGTCAGTAATTGAATCAAAAAAAATCACCACTTCAGTTCAGCAGTTTTGCTTTTCTCTCTTTAGATCCGTTTCATCCTTATTCAGAACCGTGCTGGGAAAACCCGCTTGGCAAAGTGGTATATGCAGTTTGATGATGATGAGAAACAGAAGCTCATTGAAGAGGTTCATGCAGTGGTGACCGTACGTGATGCCAAACACACCAACTTTGTAGAGGTACAGTATGGCTTTGGGATTTTCGAGGCTGCTGTGGTCAAGTTATTGGAGTGAGTGTGGTTCTTCATCTCTAACTGAATTTGGTACTTGGTTTCTGTGCATGATTTCATTTCCTCCTGGTCATATTGGTAGTCAAGTATCCTGCACCTGCCATTAGTACATCTGGACTAAGAACAGGATAAATTAGCTCAAGGGCTTTCCTCCTGATTTCTGGCCATGTTGCTGGGAAACGTCAATGAATATGGGCTCATTTGTGATGCTCTCTCAGTTGAATAGCGTATTGATACTTAAATTCTGTGCTCTCACATAAAGTATGGCCACTTGGTTGTGTGATTAATTTTGTTTCTACCTTTCCGACAGTGGGTATTTGCTACAAAGTGGTATCCATTATAATAACATGCTTTGGAAGGGGTGGATGATTACAAAAGAATCCACATTGTAAAAATATGCATCATGTAGTTGAATTGGGGTGCGGGGATATCGTGGTAATTGTTGCTTTTTCTTGTACAAAAAGCAGAGTTCATTGTTTCAGCTCTAACTGGACGCTGAATTTCCAACGGTAAAAGATATAAGAATGTTCTTCAAAGATTGTTCGCAAATGCATCAGCCCTGTGGGTTAGCAAGACGTTTTTAACAATCACTTTTCAAACGTCATGATATTCCAAAGCCCTTTACAACCACTGAAATAGTTTTGAAGTGCAGTCACCATAGGAAATGTGGCAGTCAGCTTGATAGAAAAGATAATCTGACCACCCTATTGGTATTGGATGATGTGTCATGACATAAGGAGTGATAAAGCAGATGAATTCTAATCTCTAAAAAAATTTGAGTAACTAGTATATTGAAAGGAAAGTGCAAACTGAGTCTTTTTGCTGAAAGATTGATTAAGGCTTCTTTGGGAGCTCCTTCTAAACCTGTAATCCCTACAATTTAGTGCAGTATTTCCCAAACTTTTTCTCACTGTGATCCTATTGTGATAACCCCAATCTGAGCCTGGGAACTTGTTAAAGAAGGAATACACTTATTATGACTCTTGTCAGAGTTCCACAGGAATCACTACTGCTTCAATTTATAACTCCAAAATTCCAGCTTGCTACCCCACTTGTGGCCCTGAACTCCACTTTGGGAAGCCGTCAGCTAGAAGGTCATGGGTGGCAAGCACATGAGAACACAAGCACCTGCAAGTTCCCATCCAAACCTCATACCAACCTGACATGGAAATATATTGCCATTTCTTCACTATCATTGGATCAAAGTCCTAGAACTCCCTTCATCACTGTGGTTGTAATTACACTAAGAATGTGACTCCACCACCACCTTCTCAAGGGACAATTAGAGTGTTCATGACATATTGGCCTGGCCAGTGATATCCACATTCAATGAATGAATAAACTAAAAGGTGCATAGCTGCCGTTTGTGTAGGTTCCACCCAAAAAAAATTTACATTTTGGCTATGTCTCACCAGAGTCAAATCAGCATTGTTCATATGTCAATGCCACTGTTTTGTAATGTACAAAGGCTACATTTGTATGTGTTGCTGTTTAAGGGAAGTTTCTCATGTTAGCACTGCCAGATGTTAGTCCCAATTTAAAATGTGAAACTTTCAGCTGTGACTGGGTGTTCAGACACAGATGTCTGTTAGGAATGTGCAAAGGCATCAGCTTTGAGAATTCTTAAAGGAAGCTGAAATTAAAATTCCTTAATGTCATGCATGTTGAACCAGAATGCAGGTCAATTTTCACTGTCTAGAACCTCTTCCCTATTGTGAATGATACTGTGGCTTTAAGAAGTTATCTTGGATTCACATAGCCATAGAGCTGAACAGCATAGAAACAGACCCTTCAGTCCGACTCATCCATACCAACCAGATATCCTGAATTAATCTAGCTTGATTTGCCAGTAGTTGGCCCATATCCCTCCAAACATTTCCTATTCATGTACACATCCAGATGTTGTTCTTTTTTTAAAAAGAAAATTTTTAAATTGGAGGTGCTGAGATGTCTATTGAAAACTCGTAAGCAGTTTGTGAGGCCTTGGGGATTTTTAAAAGTTGGAACAATAGAAGCAGCCTGAGTGTGTGTGGCCAAGCTCTCTCAGAACCAAGATTTTTAATTTCTTAGTTTTTCAGTTGCAGTTGTTGCTGGAGTCACAGCAAGGTTTGTTAGCTGCAGTACCTCTTGCCCTGCTAAGCGCTCTCCTCTTGTTTACAGCTAAAAGCTTGAGGCTCTCTCCCTACAGCTAGAGTTTCATAAGAGACAATTTGTTTTTTGAATTTCTCTTTTGTCAAGGGTGTGTTTATGGAATCTTACTCTGTTGGAGCAGTCACTGTTTAGTAACTAACTAATCTATTACTCTGTTAAGTTTTCCAATAGAGCTATAGATAAACCAGTTTTTTTTCTTTTATTCTGTTTTAACTAGTGTGTGTGAATGGAATGCAACATCTCATACTTGCCTCTAAAATAAGAAAAGGTTAGGGTCTAGGCTACCTTTAATATACTTTTGAGGGGGTCTGCTCTGATCCATAACACTATAACGGAAATAATGTTCTTGCACTGGATGTTGACTTCAGCCTTGAACCGTTTATTTTTTTTGTCAATTTGCTATACTCCTCTTCTGCAGGTAACACCTTGGGTAGCTTGATCCACCAGTTATTATTTGCATGCGAGCCATGGCCGTTTGGCAATAGACAATTAGTCCATTTAGGTAGCTGAGTCCGATTCATCCAATATTCCCATGCACCCTTTCCAATGGGTTCTGTGCGGGTGCTGGGCTATTGCTGATAGCAGTTTGGGGCCAGATGTCCTTCTGCCTGACTCTGCTTTCTCAAATAAATTGCAACAGCCCACACTGCCCTGGCTGAGATCCAACAATCCACGATACGCTGAAAATTTAACCTTCTGCTGTTTTTCTTTAAACTTACTTTGTATTAGATAATGAGTTCACCACTGAAAGGGGGAAGAATCTGGCTGCTCTGTTGGCAAACAGCACTGAGCCTTTAACCAGAAGATCACTGATTTAGTTCCTGATTTGTAATGAATTAATTCATCTCCACTGAGCCAACAATTGGAGATGTTGCAATTAACATATCAGGTTTTATTTTGGAATTCTCAAAGCTGACGCCTTTAACAGATTTATAAAAGAAATAGCTGTCCAAACACTACAGCTAGTTCTGGTCATTTGTCACTAACATCTGGCAGAATCAACAGAAGGATGACCCCACAGACAGTAACATCTGCTTGCATGTAACCTTAGTGGGTAGTGTTTCAAGACAGTGACACTCATGTATTCACAATGCTGCTACAGCTCTAGTGGGACATATCTAATATGTAACTTGATTGCCTTTGAGTCATTAGTTTCACATACTGCTCCAATTAGCCCTGTGCTGCCTTGCTGTTTGTTCACTGTTTTGTTTACTTCTTTGGTGTTATGAGAGTCATATTAGTCCTCTGAGTACAGACTTTTTTTTTAAATCTTACAGCTCCTACTGCACAAAGTCAGTTTACCATGGCACCAATGAGCAGTGGGACTCATTCTTTCTGAAAAATACTCCTATTTTCCCTTCTCTTTAGACAGCACTGATTTGTACTGTGGCAGTAGCAATTCACTGATATCTGGCCCATGTGGCTATTCCTTGTTGATACACAGCATGCATATCACAGGCAGAAATAAATAATCTTTCTGTTCTCTAGCAATAAGTACCACTCCAGGTGGTACACTAACCAATCAAGCCAAGATTCCCCAAGAGTTTTGTCGTCAGGAGCCTCCCATGTTGCATATCATGGGGCCTCTGATTCTGAAAACAATTAAAATGTGCTCCCATTTTCATACACATATCTCCAAATGCTGATAATAGGTTTCAGGGTTCTGATTTAGTTCACGTCCATCAAAAATGTATCATGCTAATAACACTCTTCAGCAAACCTCCAGACCCATAAGTTCGAACAGCTTTACAATCGGGGTCATGCACAGGCTGGCAACATCACTGTATCAATGAGCATATTTTACAACAGACAAAAGCTGCAGAACAGTAACATTGAATGTTATTTCAGCAAAACACAGAAATGCACAAAGCCTCAATTCTTACTCACTTCCTTCTCAATTTTGGCCATTCCAACGTCAAGGCCCTGTATGCTGAAATCATGGAGTACCAACCTGCACAACAGTTGGCAAATCGTTCGTCCCCTCCCCCCACTGCATCACACAACCAGCCCAGCCTGTCTCTGCCTCCCTAACCTGTTCTTCCTCTCACCCATCCCTTCCTCTCACCCCAAGCCGCACCTCCATTTCCTACCTACCAACCTCATCCCACCTTCTTGACCTGTCCGTCTTCCCTGGACTGACCTATCCCCTCCCTACCTCCCCACCTATACTCTCCTCTCCACCTATCTTCTTTTCTCTCCATCTTTGGTCCACCTCCCCCTCTCTTCCTATTAATTGCAGAACCCTCACCCCATCCCCCTCTCTGATGAAGGGTCTAGGCCCAAAACGTCAGCTTTTGTGCTCCTGAGATGCTGCTTGGCCTGCTGTGTTCATCCAGCTTCACACTTTATTATCTTGGATTCTCCAGCATCTGCAGTTCCCATTATCTCAAATCTAAGTAGATGTTGTGATTAAGCTGTCACTTATGCCAACTTCAAGATTTTGATGAACTGAAAACAATGTATTCTGATTTTTTAAAAAATCTATCAGCCCTTACCAGTATAATGCATTTAGCATGAAACCAGTGAGCAGTGGAATTCGAGTTCTTTCTGAAAAACATTTCTATTTCCTTTGTTCTTCATGAGCCACTGATTTATGCTGAGGCATTAACAGCTCACTAATATTGGCCCGTACGGCTATTCCTCAGTATTTGGACATGGCATGCTTATCAGATTACAAATAAGTATCCTTTCAATAACACAGTTAACAGTGCCATGGACTCTGAGGTTGAACAATAATTTATCAGGAAAAGACTGTAAGCCTCAAAGTCAGGCAAAATGAGAACTGTGCCTGGCATGTTAAAAACAGCATAGATTGACTTCTCATCATTGCACCTCTGTTAAACTTGGTTTCAAAAATGTTTTGAATTGGTTAATGAAAATTATTCGCAAATGTTAAAAACATTTTTATACACATTTCAGCACTGAAGATCAGAGGAACCTTTAAGCATGCCTGTGGATCCAGACAGTCGTAAGACACATAAATAAGGTGGTTTAGAATGCAAATGGGACTATTGCCTTTATTGCCCCAAGGTATAGAATACAAGAGCAAGAAGGCTAAATTAATGGAAAGGCAAGTTGGGGAGGGGATACAAACAGTTTATGTGGAGATATTGAGAGGTTCCGTAAGCGGGCAAAAAGTTGGCACATGGACTGTGATGTGGGAAAATGTGTAGTTGTTAATTTTGGAAGGGAGAACTTTAAAAAAAAATTTACTTAAATGGAGAGAAACTTCTGAAAGCTGTAGCACAAAGGGATACTTGTGCACAAAACAGAAAGCTACTGAATGGGCAGCAGGTAATCAGGAAGGCTAAAGGAATGTTGGCCTTTATTTCAAATGGGTAGGAGTTATAAGAGTAGGGAAGTTTTACTGCAACTGTACAAGACGCTGGTGAGACCCTATCTGGAGTACTGTGAGCAGTTTTAGTCCCCTTATTTAAGAAGTTATATTATTTCATTGGAGGCAGTTCAGAGAAAGTTCACTCGGGTGATCCCAGTATGGAAGGGTTACCTTGTGAACAAAGATTAAACGGTTTGGAACTGTACTCATTAGAATTTAGAAGAATGAGAGGTGATCTCATTGAAACATTTAGGATTCTTAAGGGGCTTGACAGGGTAATTGATGAGAGAATGTTTCCCCTCAATGGACAGTCTAGGACCAGAGTGCATGGTCTCAGAATAAAAATGCAGCAATCTGAGATTGAGATGAGGAGGACTTTCTCCTCTCAGTGCGTTGTGTTTCTTTGGAATTCCTTGCCGCAGAGAGCTGTGAGGGCAGAGTCCTTGCCTATATTGAAGACTGAGATAGATTCTTGATCAGTAGGGGAGTCGAGAATGATGGGGAAAAGGCAGGAAGGTGAACATGAGAAATGTGCTCTTGACCATGATCTTGTTAAATGGCAGAGCAGGCTCTAGGGGCCGAAAGATCTTCTCTGTTCCTATTTCTTATCATCGTATAGGATACGCTAGAACTACGTAAAAGGCTAGTTAGATCACAACTTAAAGTATTATATGCAGTTTAAGTCACCTCTTTATGGAAACAGTGTGATTACACTATAAAGGGTCGGAGGAGGTTTACTGGGATGCTACTAAAACAGAAATTGCTGGAAAAGCTCAGCAGGTATGGCAGTATCTTTGAAGGAAAGTCAGTTAACGTTTCGGGTCCAGTGATGGCCCACCGTCAGTTCTGAGGAAGGATCAATGGACCCAAAACGCTAACTTTGATTTTTCATCACATGCTGTCAAACCTACTGCGCTTTTCCAACAACAACTTCTGTTTTTGTTCTTGATTCACAGCAGTTCTTTTGGTTTTTGTTTACTGGGATGTTACCTAACTTAGAGGATGTAAGCAATGCGGAAAGATTGGATAGGCTGATGTTTTCCTTGGCGCAGTGAAAATAGGTTGGGTTGGATTGGAAGGCACTTTCTTCTATGAAGAGAGGGATCAATAACCAGGGGGCATAGAATTAAGATGTTAAGAGGAGAATTTATTTCATTCAGAGAATGATGGGAATCTGGAATTCACTGCCAAAAAGGTATTTGAGTCAGAAACTCTTTTATGCAGTTGGAAAGTGGGAGGCTTCCAAAAGTGAGATAATGAGTTTGGGGGCATTATGTTCCTGTTAGTGTGAGAGTAAGGCTAGTATGATTAGGGAACAATGGATGAATAAAGACATTGAGGCTCTGGTCAAGAAGAAGGAGGAGTCCTCGATTAGGTATAGGTACTCGGAACAGGTGAGTCTCTTGGAGAGTAGAGATATTCTTAAGAGAGAAATCAGGAAGGCAATGAGGGAATATGAGATAATCTTGGCAGATAAGGTTAAGATAATCCAAAGAGATTCCACAATTACATTAAGAGCAAAAGAGTAGAGAGTAGGACCTGCTAAAGATCGACGTCAATTTTGTGTTGCACCTCAAGATGGGAGAGTTATTAAATGAATATTTCACATTAGTTTTTACTGTGGAGAAAGAAAGGGAGGCTAGAGGACTCAAAGAAATAAATATTGTGCTTTGAAAACAATTCATATTACCAAAGAGAAAGTGCTGGAGCTCTTAGAAAACATAAAAATTGATAAATCTCTGCGACTTAATCAAGTGTATCCCAGCACATTGTGGGAAGTTATGGAGGAAATTACGGAACCCCTAGCAGAAATATTTGCATCATCTATAACCATGGGTGAGGTGCCTGAGGACTGGAGGGTTGCTGAAGTGCCTTTATTTAAGGCAGACTATAATGAGAAGACTGGGACTATAGACCTGAGAGTCTGACATCAGTGGTGTGTACGTTGTCGAAGGTGATCCTAAAAGATAGGATTTATGTGCATTTGGAGAGGCAAGAACTGATTAGGTATAGTCAGCACGGATTATGTGTGGGAAATCATGTCTCTCAAACAGGAATGTTTTTTTTTAAGATGTACCAAAAAGATTGTTAAGGACAGTACGAAGATATTGTCTGTGTGGACTTCAGTAAGGTTCTGCTTGGTAGACTAATTAGTAAAGTTCAATCACATTGGATTCAGGGGGAGCTTGTCAATTGGATACAAAATTGGTTTGATGGTAGGAGACAGAGCGTGGTAGTTTTTCAGACTGGAGGCCTATGACCAGCGGTGTTCTGCGATGATCGGTGCTGGGTCCACTTCTGTTTGTCATTTATTTAAATGATTTGGATGAGAATGTAGGAGGCATCATTAGTAAGTTTGCAGGTGATACTAAAATTAATGGTATTGTCAATAGCAAAGAAGGTTTTCTAAAGATTATAAAGGAATCTTAATCAATTGGGCAAATGGGCTAAGAAGTGTCTGATCGAGTTTAATTTGGATAAACACATGGTATTGCATTTTGGTAAAATGAACAAGGGCAGGACTTATACAGTTAATAGCGAGTTTTGAGAAGATTTGTAGCTCAGGTTGCGTTTCTGGATGTGTTTGCTCGCTGAGCTGGAAGGTTAGTTTTCAGACGTTTCGTCACCATTCTAGGTAACATCATCAGTGAGCCTCCGATGAAGCGCTGGTGTTATGTTCCTGTTCGTCGCCACCACAGGTAATGACATCACCAACCCAAGGAAACCTAAACAGATAAATAGAAAGCGGGACATAACACCAGCGCTTCATTGGAGGCTCACCGATGATGTTACCTACATTGGTGACGAAACGTCTGAAAACTAACCTTATACAGTTAATGGTAGGGCCCAAGGTAGTGTTGCTGAACAGAGAGACCTAGGTGTTCAGGTACACATTTCTTTCAAAGTTGCATCACAGGTAGACGATGGTTAAGAAGATGTATTTAGCATGCTTGCCTCCGTTGCTCAGTCCGTTGATGAAAGGAGTTGGGACGTCATGCTGAGGTAGTACAGGATGCTGGCAAGGACATTTTTGGCGTACTGTGTACAGTTCTGGTTGCTCTGCTACAAGAATGATTTTATTAAATTGGAAAGAGTTCAGAAAAGATGTGCCAGGATGTTGCTGGGACTGGAGGGTTTAAGTTATATGGGTAGGCTGGGACTTTTTTCACTGGAGTGTAGGATTTTGAGAGGTGACGTTATAGAGTTTTATAAAATCGTGAGGGGCATAGATAGGGTGAATGGGGGAAAAAGCTTTTCCCCAGGATGGGTGACTTCAAGACAAGGGGGAATATTTTTAAGGTGAGAGTAGAAAGATTTGAAAGGGACCTGAGGGGCACTTTTTCACACAGAGGGTGTTTCAGATGTTAGATGAACTGCCAGAGGGAGTGTGGGTGCGGATACAATTACAACATTTAAAAGACACTTAGATAGGTATATGAATAGGAAAGGTTTAGAGGAATATGGGTAAGTGGGATTACTTTAGTTTGGGAAACTTTGTTGGCATGGACGAGTTGGACTAAGGGTCAGTTCCCGTGCCGTATGACTCTATAAGTAATAGTAGGATATTAACTTACGTTGCCATAGCCCTCATAGACATGGGCCCAAGCTAAGAAATGCTATTAGTGAAGCCAGATTTTTGTTGGCCAGCAGAGCTGACCACCTCCTGTGCTATCTATGAGTCTGCTGTTGCAGTAACCACAAGACCAGAAGACATAGGGGCAGAAGTAAACCATTCAATGAAATTATTGGTGATCTGATAATCCTCAGTACTTTCCTGTCTTTTCCCTATCATCTTTGATTCCTTTATTGATTAAATATCTGTCTATCCAAGCCTTGAATATCGTTAACAGCGTTCCCTCTAATTTTTTTTTCCCAGCCATGCAGGACTCTGCGGTCCATGTGTGGTAGCAACTTCTGGAAGCAGAAGTCAATTGTTTGATAAGTGTGTTGACGCCAGTTGACATGCGCAGAACCTTGGAGAAACTGCACATGCACAGCAACAGAGCTTAGAGGGAATGTTGTTAATGACTCCGCCTTGACAGTCCACTGTGGCGAACGATTCCATAAATTCACTACCCTCTGACAGAAGAAATTGCTTCTCGTCACTATCCTAAATGGGCAACACTTTATTCTGAGATTTTTTCCGTTCGTCCTAGACCCTCCCACAAGGGGAAACAACCTTGCTGCAGCAACCCTGTCAAAGTACCTTAAGGGTTTTGTATGTCTTACTTTTGTATGTCTCAGTAAGCTTCTAATTCTTCTAAATTCCACTGATTACAAACCCAACCTACTGAGCCTTTCCAGTAAGACCATCCTGCCATACCTGGTATCAGCCTAATGGATGTTTTCTGGGATGCCCCCATTGCTGGTACGTTTTTCATTCAATAAAGGGCCCAAAACAGCTCACAGTATTCCAACGTGGTTTGACTAGAGCCTTGGATGTTTAGCAAAACATCCCTAGTTTTATACTCCATTCCCTTTGAAATAAAGGCCAACATTCCATTTGCCTTCCCTATTACCTACTGAATTTGAATGCCAGCTTCTTATGATTCATGCATGTGAACTCCCAAATCCTTCTGTTCTGCTTTTTTTGTGAAGTCTTTCTCCATTTAAATATTATTCAACTTACATATGCTTCCTACCAAAGTGCATAACTGTACAGTTTCCCATATTATGTTCCACCTGCCACATTTTTGCCCACTTGCTTAAGCTGTCCATACCCCACTGTAGACTCTCTGTGCTCATCCTCACCATTTGGCCTTCATACCTCTGCAAACTTGGCTGTAGTACATTTGCTTCCTTCGTCTCAGTCGTGACTATACATTGTAAATAACTGTGGCCTTAGCTGTGATCACTGTGGCACTCCACTAGCTACAGGTTGCATCCTGAAAATGCTCCCTTATCTGATTTCCCTGTCTTCTTAGTTAGCCAATTCTCTATCCACGCTTGTATAGTAGCTCCAAATCCATGGGCTCTTATTAAGTAGTTTAGCATGTAGTATCTTATCAAACACCTTTCAAAATCCAGATACTGTACATCCACAGCTTCCCCTTTATTTAGCCTGCTTGTTACCTTGTCAGAAAATTCTGAAAGATTTGTTCGGCGTAATTCCTCTTTATGAAAGCATGCTGATTCTGCTTAATTATGTGTGCTTGTAAATGCTCTGCCATTGAATTTTCCCAGTGTCAGACCAACATCTAATTTACCTTGTTATACAAAATAATTTTAATCTTAAAAGAAAAAAAACTCAATGAATGATTTGTGGTGATAAAATGGATTAAGATCACATTGATAGATGCACCCAAGAGACAGTTGTTTCTGTGTAAACCTTAACAGCGAATGCCATCTGTCTATGTAAATAGAACGGTGTCAAAATTGAGCCCCGCCATGTCCTCATCTGGCTACCACGCACACTTTCAGTGTTGTTTTTAGGATTGGAGGCCCTGGCTTAATTCCTCTTCACTGGCCCAGACATATCCACACTGCAGGTGCTCTGGTTAGTTATTGCATGCCTAATGCTACTTGGCTAAGATTCCATGTACATCACAGATCAAAACCTAACCTCTAGCAGCCGCGAAAATAAAATGTGAGGCTGGATGAACACAGCAGGCCCAGCAGCATCTCAGGAGCACAAAAGCTGACGTTTCGGGCCTAGACACTTCATCAGAGAGGGGGATGGGGTGAGGGTTCTGGAATAAATAGGGAGAGAGGGGGAGGCGGACTGAAGATGGAGAGAAAAGAAGATAGGTGGAGAGGAGAGTATCGGTAGGGAGGGGATAGGTCAGTCCAGGGAAGACGGACAGGTCAAGGAGGTGGGATGAGGTTAGTAGGTAGGAGATGGAGGTGCGGCTTTGGGGTGGGAGGAAGGGATGGGTGAGGAAGAACAGGTTAGGGAGGCAGAGACAGGTTGGACTGGTTTTGGGATGCAGTGGGGGAAGGGGAGATTTTGAAGCTGGTGAAGTCCACATTGATACCATTGGGCTGCAGGGTTCCCAAGCGGAATATGAGCTGCTGTTCCTGCAACCTTCGGGTGGCATCATTGTGGCACTGCAGGAGGCCCATGATGGACATTCCCCCTCCCATTCTTTAGATGACATGTCCATCATGGGCCTCCTGCAGTGCCACAAGGATGCCACCTGAAGGTTGCAGGAACAGCAACTCATATTCCGCTTGGGAACCCTGCAGCCCAATGGTATCAATGTGGACTTCACCAGCTTCAAAATCTCCCCTTCCCCCACCGCATCCCAAAACCAGCCTAGTTCATCCCCTCCCCCCCCCCCCCCCCCACTGCACAACACAACCAGCCCAGCTCTTCCCCTCCACCCAGTGCATCCCAAAACCAGTCCAACCTGTCTCTGCTTCCCTAACCTGTTCTTCCTCACCCATCGCTTCCTCCCACCCCAAAGCCGCACCTCCATCTCCTACCTACTAACCTCATCCCACCTCCTTGACCTGTCCGTCTTCCCTGGACTGACCTATCCCCTCCCTACCTCCCCACCTATACTGTTCTCTCCACCGATCTTCTTTTCTCTCCATCTTCGGTCCGCCTCCCCCTCTCTCCCTATTTATTCCAGAGCCCTCACCCCATCCCCCTCTCTGATGAAGGGTCTAGGCCCGAAACGTCAGCTTTTGTGCTCCTGAGATGCTGCTGGGCCTGCTGTGTTCATCCAGCCTCACATTTTATTATCTTGGATTCTCCAGCATCTGCAGTTCCCATTACCTCTCCAGCAGCCGTCTTGACTTTACAGCTTGGAGCCTCCAATTTTAATCTGTCAAGACAATTGCAGCACGTTTTAATATCAATATTGTTGGGGTTGTTGCTGAGTACAGGAACAAGAATGTCAAGCTGCAATTATACAGGGCATTGTTGAGGCCATATCTGGAATATTGTTTGCGGTTTGGGACTCATTATCTGAGGCTTATGTTCCTGCTTTAGAGGGGGTGCAGCAGCAGTTTATCAGATTGATTCCTGGGGTGGCAGGACTTGTGTATGAGGAGACATTGAATTAAGATTGCGTACACTAGAGTTTAGAAGAATACAAGAGGAGTTCTCGTATAAACCTATAAAATTCTAACTGGACTAGACAGGTGAGATACAGAAAGGGTGCCCTTGATGGTGAGAAAATCTAGATATTGATGAGAGCAGCACATTCAATGTGGTTTATATGAAGTTCAGTCAGACCTTTAACATGGTACCACATAGAAGGTTGGTGCAGAAGAGCCCATGGGATACAAGGCTTGGCAAACTGGGTCCAAAATTAGCTTGCAAATAAGAGGCAAACAGTGACAGTGGAGGAATGATTTTGTAATTGGAAGCCGATGACAAGCTATGTGCCACAAGGTTCAGTGCTAGAACTCTTGCTGTTTGGGTATACTTGGCCGACTTGGATATAAATATAGAAGGTATAATTAGTAAGTTTGTAGATGACATTAAAATTAGTGGTAGTGTTGACAGTGAGGAGGGATGGTCATAGAATCTTAATCCCAAACTAAACTAATCCCAGAGATAGTAGGAACTGCAGATGCTGGAGAATCTGAGATAACAAGGTGTAGAGCTGGATGAACACAGCAGCCAAGCAACAGCAGAGGAGCAGGAAGGCTGACTTTTCGGGCCTAGACCCTTCTTCAGAAATAGGGGAGGAGATTGGGGATCTGAAATAAATAGGGAGAGAGGGGGAGGCGGATAGAAGATGGATAGAGGAGAAGATAGGCAGAGAGGAGACAGACCGGTCAAAGAGGCGGGGATGGAGCCAGTAAAGGTGAGTCTAGTTGGGGAGTTTGGGAAGATATAGGTCAGTCCAGGGAGGACGGATAGGTCATGGGGGCGGGATGAGGTTAGTATGTAAGAAATGGGGGTGGGATTTGAGGTGGGGTGGGAGGATTGGATAGGTGGGAGGAAGAACAGGTTAGGGAGGCAGGAACAAGCTGGGCTGGTTTTGGTATGCGGTAGTGGGAGGGGAGATTTTGAAGCTTGTGAAGTCAGTGTTGATACCATTGGGCTGCAGGGTTCCCAAGCAGAATATGAGTTGCTGTTCCTGCAACCTTCGGGTAGCATCGTTGTGGCACTGCAGGAGGCCCGGGATGGACATGGTCGTCTGCGGAATGGGAGGGGGAGTTGAAATGGTTCACGACTGGGAGGTGCAGTTGTTTAGTGTGAACTGAGCGTAGGTGTTCTGCAGAGTGGTCCCCGAGCCTCCGCTTGGTTCCCCCGATGTAGAGGAGGCCACAACGGGAACAGTCCCACCTGCCTGTGCTTGGCCCATATCTTTCCAAACATTTCTTATTTGTGTACTTATCAAAATGCCTTTTAAACATTGTAACTGTACCTGCATTCTTCACTTCCCAACTTCATTCCACATATAAATCACTCTGTTTTTTAAAAAAAGGATTCATTCATGTCTTTTGTTTTAATTTTTCACCTCACCTTAAAAAAAAAAATGCCCCCTAGTCTTGAAGTCCCCAACCCTAGGGAAAAGACACATGCCATTCATCTTAGCTATAGCTCTCATTGTTTTCTAAACTTTGATAAGGTCACCCCTCAACCACCTACACTCCAGTGAAAGTCCCAGCCTTTCCTGATACTCAAACCCTCCATTTCTGGCTACATCCTGGTAAATCTTTTCTGAACCCTCTTTAGCTTTAATATCCTTCCTACTACAGGGTGATCAGAACCAGATACGGTACTGATCAGCTGAAATTCGGCAGAGCAACGGCAGATGGAATTTAATTCCAATAAGTGCAGGGTGATGGGACATCTCATAAGGGAAGGATATACACAATGAATGGTGGGTCCATTGGGAGAACTGCTGGGGGGTTCAAAACTAGACAGCATAATTTTAAGGTGACAGGAGAGAGATTTAATAGGGACCTGAGAGGCAATTTTTTCCACATGGAGGGATGTTTGTATGGGGAATGAACTGCTAGTGAAAGTGGTAGATGCAGGTACAGTTACGGCATTTAAAAGACATTTGGACAAGTACATGAATAGGAAAGCTTTAGAGGACTATGGGACAAACACCGGCAAATGGGTTGAGTTAGTTTGGGAAACTTGGTCAGCATGGACAAGTTAGAAGGCTCTGTTTCTGTGCTGTAATGACTCTGACTATAATAAGGGGTCATAGCTTAAGGATAAGGGGTAAACCCTTTAGGATTGAGATGAGGAGAAATTTCTTCATCCAGAGAATGTTGAGCCTGTGGAATTCACTACCATGGAAATTAATTGAAACCAAAGCATTTTGTGTTTTTCAAGAAGGAGGCAGATCAGAGAATCCCTACAGTGTGGAAGCAGGCCATTTGGTCTATTGAGAAAATACTGATCCCCCTGAAGAGTATCCCGCCCACCCTATCCCTGTAACCCTGCATTTCCCATGACTAACCCACCTAGCCTGCACATCCTTGAACACTACAGACAACTGAACATGGCCAATCCATCTTACCTGTGTATTTTGGACTGTGGGGGGAAACTAGAGCTCCTGGGGGAAACCCATGCTGACACAGGGATAATGTGCAAACTCGACATAGACAGTTATCCTAGGGTGGAATCAAACCCGTGTCCCTGTTGCTGTGAGGCAAGATGCTGTGAGACCTGCTGAACTTTTCCAACAATTTCTGTTTTTGTTTCAGTCTTCGCTTTCTCCCTGTCTCAGCTATTTTTCAGCTATAAATTTGTCAACTTCATATGTTCTCACCTCTCCACAGTTTGATCTATACTGTGCCTTCCCAGACCACCTCATCACTTCACCTCCAGTCTCTACCTCCCCACTTAGATCTTTTTCATTCTCACCCCATCACCCTTCGTGACAGAGCTTTGGCAACCTTTTCCCATGTTTTGGAATTTCCTCCCTAAGATATCTTCAAAAGACATCTTTTAATATCTGCATGTTTAATCATGGAGTGCTGCAAACAGTTGTGACAGTCTGAAGGTGCCTCTTGTAAGTTTGAATTACTGTTTAATGTTGAGTAATTTTACAGAGATGGCTTTGCATCTTTCAGTTGGTATGGTGATTTTTTTATAGACAGATTTGTCTTATTGTCACTCCCTGTTACTACCACTGCCTTCAACTCTTGACATGGGCGGGGTTTTTCTTCTGTCCTTTTCCACATGCATGATCATTTAGCCAATCAACGTAGAGCTTTGACAGACTCTGTAATCTGTCATTAACATATGACCGAGCGAAGAGAATAGAGTGAGGGATGGAGCGTGGTTAATGCCAAGACAGGGACTTGGAACTGACAGACTCTCAATGAGTCGTGGAAGAAATATTAATGCCATTTAGACCCCAGAAACTGATTCAGCAAAAAGAAATGCTCCAGATGGGAATGAATGCCAGGGATGATGGACATGACCTGCTTTGTCTGTCACGTACTGTGACCTGTTAAACAAGGATCAAATTTAAGAGAGCACAACTCCTCCTTTGGTTCAGTGGGAAAATGCACTGTCTTTTCTGACACTGAGCTGTGCTGACCTCTGGAGTCCAATCCCCCTCTGGCAGATCATTTCCGTGACTGGAATTGAGACACTTCAGTTCAACCCAGCATTTCCCAGCTAGCGCGGATAAAAGAAAATCTACCTAGCTTTGGGTTCTCAAATATTGCTGAAGACAATGTGTGTTTAGTAAGCACAGGAACATTGTGATTCTGTCCATAATCTGTTCTATTGACATGTTCTACACTGAATCATTTCATTCCCCACCTTCATTTGAGCATGGAAGCAAGCATACTTATTTAATAGTTACATGTTTTTCTTCCCTCCCCTTCTTTGCAAACGCTGCTGCGAGTCACTTCTTTTCCAAGTGTTTGGAATCCTGAATAGTAGATTAAATTGCAAGGATGAGATTAATGCAAATTACACCTGGGCAAGGTTACATCAGTTCTCTGCCACATTGCCCTGCCAACCACTTCATACCAGTTCAAATGTTTTTCTACTATACATTTTATCACTAAGGAAAGAGAAACTGAAACCACATCTGCTTGTGTTGGCGTCTAGAAAACCATTCTTGTGTTGACATTTTTTAAATGCATTTGTACAGAGGAAACAAGATAGGATACATTTAAATTTTCAACTTACAGTATTTGATAAAATGTGTTATACAGTTCCTTTTAAACAAATTGCCTGCTTTCTTACAGCTGCTGGACACAGCTTTGTGATATTTGGTGTTGACCATCGACTCAAAGCAATCAAACACATTTTTCTCTATCTCTTATCTGGTTGTGGATCAAATGGCAGCCAAAACACCTGGGGAAATCTCCCCGTTTGCTTTCAAATAGAGTTAAGGGGTAGAGTCACACAGCACAGAAACAGACCCCTTCAGTCTAACCAGTTTATGCTGACTATAATCCCAAACGAAACCAGTCCTACCTGCCTGCACTTGGCCCATATCTCTCCAAACATTTCTTCTTCGTGTTATTCTTTTGCATTCACCTGACAAGGCTGTAGTTTAGTGTTTGATCTGAAAAACAGGCCCTCCAGCTGTGCAGCACTCACTCACTACTGCGCTGAACTGTTGGACTAGATTTTGTGCCCAAGACTCTTAAGTAGTACTTGAATCAAAAATGTTCCCATTGATCCAATGTCTTTGGTTCCATAGTAACCATGTGTCTTCCAGTACTTTTTGCCTAAATACTCATATTTGTGTAAGATGGGAAAATGGGTGTCAACATACGAACCGATGGTAAAGGGATCATTGATGTGGAAGAAGTATTTGTAATGCATCAGGATCACATCTAACCTGAACTTGCACGCTATGCACATTTAGGTGATAAGTAAATTGAGAAAAGTAGTAGTCTTGTACCAGATGAGGTGACTTGTGGAATTAAAGCATAGAATATGCTTCGCTAGAGGCTAGAACCAGTATTAAATAGAACACTTGCAGGATCCTGGGCAAATTGGGAGAGGAAATGGGGGACAATAGAGGTGGGAAGGTGAAGTGCCACAGGACACTACTGTAGAAGGAAATATTCATGTCTCGGGTGCAGGAAAAGGCTGTTATTTGCTGAATGAGTAAGTGAATGATAATAGGCATGGAAGAAAGGACAGCAACTTTTGTCTACTATCCAGTGCTTACGCAGTTCGTTAGGGAGCAGAACCTGCCATCTCTTTAACTGGAACAAAACAAAGAACAGTGGATGCTGGAGATCTGAAACAAAAATCAATTGCTGGAGAAACTCAGCAGGTCTGGCAGGATCTGGGGGTGAAAGCAGAGTTAGTGTTGAGGCCAGTGATTCTTCATCAGATTTTTGACAATGAAGAGTTATTGGACCTGAAATGTTAACTCTGCTTTCACCCCACAGATGCTGCCAGACCTGCTGAGTTTCTGCAACAATTTATATCTTTGTTTCACTCCTCTGACTGGTCTGGTCTATCTTTGCCCTGAGAATTTGAACTCTCAAGCTCTGCTTTTTGATTTAGGGTTAAAACAAGTGAAGAGAAAAGTATTATCAGAAATAAAATACACAAGTCAGCAAATATACAGAGCTTGAATGTATCTGCTGCCAATGGAGTTGTTTTATCAGTGGTCACAATTGTTTCATAAGCTGTTGCATTCCTCTTGCAGTTTCGAAACTTCAAGATAATTTATCGGCGTTATGCTGGACTCTACTTCTGTATTTGCGTAGATGTCAATGACAACAATCTGGTCTACCTGGAAGCTATCCACAATTTTGTAGAGG
Organism: Stegostoma tigrinum; assembly: GCF_030684315.1. NCBI lineage: Eukaryota > Metazoa > Chordata > Chondrichthyes > Orectolobiformes > Stegostomatidae > Stegostoma > Stegostoma tigrinum. Next base: position 11,847,597 of record NC_081392.1, read on the forward strand.
TAAGAAGCAACTGAAGCCTGAAATACTGACGTAACCTCTGTTTTTAATTTTGACTCGATCATATAGAAAAATCTTTCCTAAAACCTTTGTAGTCCAAGTTATTTGCTGGCCCACACACCAAAAGACTACCTATTTTAAAAAGAAATAAAGTATTGTTATGATCCCAGCTGATAGTTATACAGAACAAGTCATATCCCACAGTGAAACTTGCGTTGTTGGGTCATAAGTTTAATATTTGCTGTTGGGCTGAAGGGTTATGGAGAGCTGGCAGGGAAGTGGACCAAGGTGAGATCAGCCATGATCGTGTCAAATGGTGGAGTAGGTTCAAGGGCTGAATTAACAACTCCTGTGCCTAGTTCTTATGTTCTCCTGTTACCATGGTGGTTAGTCACTGAACAGTTACACAAGGCTGTGCATGTTTCTTAATGCAAGGTTAATCAGAGAAACAAGCAAAGCTATATCTTTAAAGACTTTTGCTGTTTATGTTAAGAATTTTCTGAACTAATGTTCAACTTATTTCTCTGCAGTATTCTTAACAGATATTAATTGCCAGGGAAAGAATATTTCTACAAGCTAAGGTCCTTCTGCTACAGTGACTGTTCTCCTGAACTGAAAATTTGATTCTTCTGCTGGGAGGGAGCAGTTCTTCTGAACTGAACTCCTGATGCTTCTCAACTGAAGTCAAACTGAAGTAGTGATAATGGGAACTGCAGATGCTGGAGAATCCAAGATAATGAAATGTGAGGCTGGATGAACACAGCAGGCGAAGCAGCATCTCAGGAGCACAAAAGCTGACGTTTCAGGCCTAGACCCTTCAGCAGAGAGGGGGATGGGGTGAGGGTTCTGGAATAAATAGGGAGAGAGGGGGAGGCGGACCAAAGATGGAGAGAAAAGAAGATAGGTTAGAGAGGTAGGGAGGGGATAGGTCAGTCCAGGGAAGACTGACAGGTCAAGGAGGTGGGATGAGGTTAGTAGGTAGGAGATGGAGGTGTGGCTTGGGGTGGGAGGAAGGGATGGGTGAGAGGAAGAACAGGTTAGGGAGGCAGAGACAGGCTGGACTGGTTTTGGGATGCAGTGGGTGGAGGGGAAGAGCTGGGCTGGTTGTGTGGTGCAGTGGGGGGAGGGGACGAACTAGGCTGGTTTTGAGATGCGGTGGGGGAAGGGGAGATTTTGAAGCTGGTGAAGTCCACATTGATACCATTGGGCTGCAGGGTTCCCAAGCGGAATATGAGTTGCTGTTCCTGCAACCTTCGGGTGGCATCATTGTGGCACTGCAGAAGGCACAGATGCCACAATGATGCCATCCGAAGGTTGCAGGAACAGCAACTCCTATTCCGCTTGGGAACCCTGCAGCCCAATGGTATCAATGTGGACTTCACCAGCTTCAAAATCTCCCCTTCCCCCACCGCATCCCAAAACCAGCCCAGTTCGTCCCCTCCCCCCACTGCACCACACAACCAGCCCGGCTCTTCCCCTCCACCCACTGCATCCCAAAACCAGTCCAACCTGTCTCTGCCTCCCTAACCTGTTCTTCCTCTCACCCATCCCTTCCTCCCACCCCCAAGCCGCACCTCCATCTCCTACCTACTAACCTCATCCCACCTCCTTGACCTGTCCATCTTCCCTGGACTGACCTATCCCCTACCTCCCCACCTATACTCTCCTCTCCACCGATCTTCTTTTCTCTCCATCTTCGGTCCGCCTCCCCATCTCTCCCTATTTATTCCAGAACCCTAACCCCATCCCCCTCTCTGATGAAGTGTCTAGGCCCGAAACATCAGCTTTTGTGCTCCTGAGATGCTGCTGGGCCTGCTGTGTTCATCCAGCCTCACATTTCATTATCTCAAACTAAAGTAGTATTCTGTTTTCTCTGTGTGTTGCAAACTCAGTCGTGTAAATATTTTGTTATTAACTCCACAGCTATCCCGCTATGCGCTGAACTGAATTATACGCTTCCATGGAGATGATGTATTTAGATCACTGTTTCAAATGTCTTCCCTATCTCTTTAGTTTCAAAAGAAACTTCACAGGACTGAACTAATCCCATCTGCATAAAAAGCCCAAATTCCAAAATTTTAATGTATATTGAAAACCTTTATCATAGTACTTTGCTGAGCCATCAAGAACAAGAAGATCCCTTAGGATGGGTGTGCTGGGGAAATCCATGAATCTGTTTGGAAGATACCTGCCTGTATCCTAGCCTTAGCCATGTCTACTGCCTTCCACTTTGCTGCTCTGTGTCTTGCTACACTTCCACTTCAATCATATCCCAATTTTGTTCCGAGTGATACAATTCCAGCATGTAGTGTGAAGACCTGTGAATCTGAGCTGGAACACCATCAGGAATCCTACCCCTGGATGTGTGAAAAGCAAAGAATAATAGATTGTGCGGAGATCTAATTTCCTGTTGCTGGGTGCCTGTTTTAAATTGTGCGTGTACAACATATGGACCTTTTGTGATGCCTTCCATGAATGAACAGCCCACATATTTTCATTGTCGGGTTTATTACTTTAAGAATGGACACTTGCATAAGGTACCAAAGGGCTACAGCTGTGGCAGGAAATATGTGCAAACTGAATTTGTGTGCAGGCATGTTTTAATTTATCAGGAAGTTTATAACTGCTTCCTCCCTTTTAGTGCGGCTTGTTAATCGTGATTGCTTTGTCTCTTCAGTAAGGGAAAGGGATGTTACCAAGGCTGGGCTTTAGAAAGGAGTTGGAAGACATCACTTATGTAAATGGACCACTACGAAGTGACCAGAGAGTGTTTGAATCTGAAAGGCAGTAACCTTTCTGATCGAAAAGATCCCCACCACCTCCCCCAATGGAGGTATGGTAGTTCTCTCAAATACACCAGTGCTTAACACAAGTGTCTATTCATTGTGTTATGTCCTGAGAGTCAGTAGACAATTCAACCATCAGAGGCCCCATTGGTGATAATGGCCCTGCTCTTACCTGAAGTTCACATTGTTTGTAGTGTGGTTTCTGTTGACCAGCAATTAGGAGCAGTAGCCCTATTGTTTTCTTCTTCCCCAGCCCAGGGAGTATCAATTGTATTGCCAAATAATTATCACAATCTGGCCTGGCTGAGATCAACAGTAAACACAGGATTGAAACTGGGATGTGTGGTGCTGCGCTGCATGATTGTATGATGGATGAGGCTCTTACCTATCAAGTCTCTATCCATGAACCAGTGCGCAGACAGTAAGCCGAATAGCCTGTTGCCGGGTTGGTTCATTCAATATATCTAAATCCTTAAGTTAGTTACATGTAAGATTTAGTGAAAGAGTTTACATTGCCTTATAACTTCAGAACACAAAAGCCATTTATAAAGTATTGCAGCTGGATATAAATCTTCACCCCCATCCTCTGGCTTGGCTGTGTATTGGGGACATGAAACTTGTTCTCTGAAAATAATTGAGGTGAAAGCTCTGAAAATGGCCTCACAAAGTTTATACTGTTTATATTTGCCCATTAATTTGCAGTTATTACAAAATCAAATCTAGTTTCACAATGAGGGGCCAGAGAATAATTGTATCACAGTGTACAGATGAAGTTCAGTCTACATTTAAATTTTATATACTTTATAGTTATTATGAAGTTCTCGATATGCACTTTAAACTGTCCATGTAAATTTGACTTTATAATTACAAATCTGGGCATAGAGTACAACAGCAAGGAGGATGTGATGAATCTGTTCAAACATTGTGTAGGCCTCAACTGGACAAAAGTAATTCAATTCTGGACACATCACTTTCGGAAGGATGTGATGCTTTAGTGTGGATAACTACTTAGTTTGGAGAAGATTTAAGGATGATTTTCAAAATCATGAGGCATTTGTACAAAGTAGAGAGAAACTTTACCTGTGGGCAGAAGGTCAAGACCAGAAGACACCAATTTAAGGTAATTCGCAAAAGAAGTAACGATACCATGAGAAATTTGTTTACGCATTAAGTGGTTAGAATCTGGGATGTGCTGTCTGAGAGTGTGGTCGAGTTGCAAACAACTGAGGCTTTCAAAAGAGAGATGTCTGATTTGAACAGGATTACGGGAAATAGGGGGCGGAGTAAGACTAAGTGAGCTCATCTTACAGAGAGCCAGAATGGGCTAAATGGTCTCCCTCTGTGCTGTAATCAGTGCACAGTTCTGTAATTTCACCCTCCTGCCAACTGTGAAAATCTAGCACCTCCCACCTGTAGAGGTGTGCAACTACATCTTGGCCATTTAACCTCAACAAGTTTCCATTGTAACTGGGAATGTTAGAGGAAGCTCCCGATGGAAATTATGTGCAGGTGTAAATTTCTTATTGTACTAGGGCCTCTACTTAGGAACGTGATCCCATTACAAGGGTGTAATTTTAAAGATCCAACATATGAACATTTCCTGTAATACAAACAGCTATTTTTATATTGCCCTGCACTGTTTCCGATCTTTCGTACAACTCCGCATGCGCATAAACTTGAGAACAGACTCCATTTGCCGACTGGGGAATGTCTGTAAATATTGAGAATCCAAGGTGAGGAATCAGGATTATGGTAGACAAGTGAGTGAAAGATGAATTTCTTTCATTTCTAATAGGTAATGTTGGAAATATCAAACAGATCTGGCAGCCTCTCTGGAGAGACAAACAATTGGTACTTCGGGATAGTGACCTTTTATCAGTGTTAAATTCCTAAATTCTTCATTTATTTCAGCCATGCTTAGTTGATATCCAGCGTGGAATTTAAAATCTTGTAGACTGTAAGTGGAGGAGAAGGTTGGGGAAGCCAGGCTTGTGTTCAGAAGAAGCAACAGTGTGCCAGGTCCTGATTGCATATTTGAAGGCAGAGATGTCTGAAAAGTAAGCATATTTGAAGTATTTGTGTAATGGAAGAAAATGTGCATGGGGTGACCAAGAAACTTTCATGGAATATAGATGGGTCATCTGATCAGACAAACTGTTGATTGAATTTTACATGGAAGCATGAAATGATCTCTGACACACACAGATATTGAACCAGTCTTCAAAGCCTGAACTTCAGATGTTGAATGCATAATGATGTTTGCTAAATTGGCTATTAAAATGAGATAATATGCCACAAGTATTTATGGTCTCCAGGAGCTAGTTGTGCCATTCATAGGAAAACAAACCATCACAGAATCATTACCTTCTGAGTGTCCTACTTCCTTGTCCTGTTCTTTTGACCTTTTCTTTTTAAGAGTAACCACTGTTTGTTTCCTGGTCCGCTAAAAATTTGAAATGTCAAAGGTCAAGCAGAATCCCACATTTAAATAAAAAGGTATGAATAAAGATTTAGTGACATTGTTTCACTTGTCTGCATTTTATTGCAGGTTTTGAATGAATATTTCCATAACGTCTGTGAACTAGATCTTGTCTTCAACTTCTACAAGGTAAGCCATTTTGCTGCTTTGTTTCTCCCCAACCCTCTTTTTATGTTTCCCCCTATTAGCAATCCACCAAGAACCTAGCCACTCAGAGTGGGCAGGAGGTCTAGGATGACTTGATCTGTAATGTTTTAATTAAGCATTGCCCTGCTGTGGTGGGGATTGAATTTGCAACTTTTGATTTGTCCAGGGTTTTGGACTGCTAGTTGAGTAATATGACCACTATGCTACTGTGTACCATATCAGCTAACATAGCAAAATTGGCAAATGTTGAGGATGTTAACAGAAAAGCAAGGTTGAAGACTGTGATGACAAGTGGTAAAATTTCTGTACAGGAAACACATGCGATTTTTAATACATAAATATAGCTCAACTGAATAAACCTGGTTAACCTGTTTGTAATGCCCCTTTTAAGAATATGTTGGATGCATTTTGATTGTGATTAGTCGATGATGAGGCTCATTTGTCGAGCATATTTGCCAACATGTTCATTCAGTTCAGTCCCTAAAGTTATTCTCATTGCTACCAGCATTTTATGCCAAAGTTACATCTCCTTCAAATCCAACACCAGTCTGGCAGGGCATAATCTATAATTTAGATCCGATTTTTACCTTTTAAGTAAATTTCATTCACTCACCTTTATCCTTTCCTTAAATTCTCCATGAATCTTGAATTGGCATTAGTTTGACAAGCAACGCAATTGTCTCCCAAAGGTTCAATTTGCCACTTGTTGTACCTATGTCTCAGCCTTGCCACTTATTCAACCCTTGTAAATACTATCCTACTCTTTGTTTGAGCAAGCTTCAGCAATTTCCTTGTACCATGCATATTCATTGTGTTTGGTGTAGTGGGGGCAAGCGAAGGGGAATATTACCTGAAAATTGATCTCTCTTGCCTGTATTAATAAGTATTCTGTCTTGCTTGAAATCCTTTTTAGCTAAAGATGAAGAACTGTGTTGTGCAGAGCTTTAACAATACAATATTTTGATGAAAATTGTTGCTTTCAATTAGTAGTCTCACCAGATATCTTGAGGGCAGTTAGGCAACGTTAATAAATGCTTGCCTTTCTAGCAATGTTTGCATCCCAAAAACAAATATTTTAAAAAGCCTAAATTTGATATTAAATTTCTGAAACACAAAGATGTCAGGTTAGCTGATCCAGTCTTCAGTGAACTGATGTAAGGACAGAAGTCAGGATACAGCAATAAGTTTGCTTCAGCATATCTTTAAAATTGACCCCAAATTACATAACCATGTAGATAGACAAGATATTTCTGCTTGTGGCAAAGATCAGTAATGGGTGCCACAAAAATAAAGTAGTCACTAATATATTCAATAAGGAATTCAGGAGAAACTTCTTTTCCTAGACGTGGTTACAATATGGAACTCACTATTGCATTGTATTTTGGGCAAATACATATTTGAGGGGAAAATGGATGAGCGCACGAATAAGAAAGGATGGAAGTCGTGTTGCTGGGTTTAGGTAAAGACAGGTGGGAAAAGGCTCATGAAGCACGCAAGCTCTGGCCTGGAATTGTTGGAATCTGCAAATCTAATGATTAATACAAAGAACTGAATATGCATGACAAGTCAATAATCATCCAGTGAATAAACTGAGGTGCACAATGACATTTTGATTTATAAATTTTAAAAGTAGTGACATGATGAATGTGTGCTTGTGATGTGAATATTCTGGATTTCTAGGGAATAACATACCTAATACCTTTTCCTCATGTTTGCAGGTATATACAGTGGTGGATGAAATGTTTCTTGCAGGCGAGATCAGGGAAACGAGCCAGACAAAGGTGCTAAAACAGCTCCTCATGCTGCAGTCCTTGGAATGAAAGTTTTGATCCAAAACTGAAAGAACATTAGGCAGCAGCGCTCTCCCTTCATGTTCCATTGGTGTGTGTGTGTGCGCGCGTGTATGTGTGTGGGAGTGAGTAAAAAGAGATGAATGAAACATACAGGGAACAGTGAACGTTAACCCAATTACTACAGGAGAATGACCATTTAACCTGTCAAATCCCACTGAAATATTATGTAATGCTTTCAACATCTCTGAAATGAGTTAATCTGATTGTAAAGGGACTCTGTGCCTCTGGTTATCTGGCTGTTGATTCATTGCTATCCACACAAAACTCTGAATTTTGGAGGCTGCACTGTCAAATTAACCTCAGCTCTAGGCAAATAATTGTTTTGTGCAGGTCAATTCAACTTTGTTCAAGGAGAGAGGACAAGTACAAGCACACTGCAGGACCATTAATGTAATCTGAACACAAGACTAAGCTTTCAGCAGTGTTATCAATAGAAGTTCAAATGAAAGCAGCAGTGGGCGAGTGAAATTTTCAAATTGTGTCCATTGTCTTAGTTGCACATTTTACTGTTCCTGCAGAGAGTTATGCCCAGTAACATAAGAAACATTAGTGGTGGGACCAAATTTGAGAGATTATCGTGCTAGAAACACTTCTAACACATTTTTCTCCTTTGGTATAATATGTGAGTGATGGTGTGCTGGATACAATTAACACTGCAAGGTTGGTGTGTTTTTGTCACCGTAATTTACAAATTGTTCTGCCAATTTAACTGCCTCCGGTTTAGTTTTAAAGAAGCCAAGATATTTGGCCTCAAGGTCACTGTTACTTTGGGTTAGGGCCCATTTAAACTTATACCAAGTACTGTGACTGGGAGCATTGTTTTGATTAGATTTGTTGGAGCTAAATAATGGAGCTCTATTCGACATGTATCATGCATTTTTCAATGCTCCTTCCACCCAGAGACCAAAATGTAACATTTCCTTCATCCAAAGGAAGAGGGAACAATCTGGAATTATTGATTCAGGACTTTGAGGTTGAGATTCCCACAGACTGCATTGGGTGCCATTATTCTTCCAATAGGAAGGCTTGATGGAAGCCATCAGGAAAGTCGCCAGTCAAATAACCAGAATTCAGTAACCTGTGTTTGTAGTTTACAGAGAACAGTATTTTCTTTATAATTTTTTTTACCATTTTATTCCAAGTAAGACATAGAATTTGTGATAATTGAAGCTCGTAATTGAATTGTCTGTAGAAATGTGCAGAAAACATTGTAGATACATTTAATTTTTTTCCATTTACCAATTCACTGAATGATGCTGGCACTACTAGCTGTGACCTTGTTCTGTGTAACTGTTAGTTAATGACAAAACTTCTGGATTTATAGTTATCCAAAGCTCTGGAAAGCCACCAGTCAAAATTATCTGATTGAAAGAATAAATGTAAATGCTGACTGAACACAGAGTGACTAGTCACTGTTCACTTTGTACTGATGCAGGGTTATAGTTCTGTGGTTGACACAGACCTAGATTTGGGATAAACCAAAATGCTCTTTGGATGCTATTTTCTTTTAGATAAGACATTTGCCTCGCCCTCTTTTTATGGCTCATGTTTGAATAAAATACATGTGTACGGAAAATCTCAGTTTTCAACTAACATCTACAAACCGTACTGGTCAGGACATATGTTGGGTTTCCAACAATCCCACAAGCTGCAAGGTCAGTCTTACTGGCAATGTTGTGAATAGGATCCTAGCCATTTCCACACCTGTCTGTCTCCTCTCCACCTATCTTCTCTATCCATCTTCTATCCGCCTTCCCCCATCTCCCTTTTTTTCCAGAACCCCCTTCCCCTTCCCCATTTCTGAAGAAGGGTCTAGGCCCGAAACATTAGCCTTCCTGCTCCTCTGATGCTGCTTGGCCTGCTGTGTTCATCCAGCTCTACACTGCGTTATCTCGTTACCATGTAAGCTTGATGCTGAGAGAAGGCATATCAAAACTACTTTACATGATAACGGATACACTCATTAAATTATCATGTATATTGCAACAATCTATTATCCACAGCTTTGGTCCTTGAATGACACCCAGTTTACCTCTAAATACTCTGGAAGGGGGAGATATCGCAAAAATTTGAACAATAGTTGAAGTCTCTCACTGCTACCGCGCAGTAAATCATCAATAGAGATATTTTTCTGACCATATGTCTGAGGAATGCGGTATGAGTTTCAGCAGTGTGCTGCCTGGTGTGTCCCAATGACTGGGGGATTGTATCCATCAACATGTCCCGTTGACCAGTTGCAATGGACAGCCTGCTGATAATAATGAACCTTTGCAAAACTCAGAAGTATATCCACCATCAGATACGTTTCAGTTATTGGAAATCATTTAATAAATAATCTGGTTACACTGGGACCCAACTTAAGATCACTCAGGCTCACAGTGTGATGCATTTGCACATGCTAGAAGCCACAAACTGTATTTTTACACATGTAGATTCACAGAGATGTACAGCATGAAAACACACCCTTCAGTCCAACTCATCCATGCTGACCAGATTTCCTAAATTAATATAGCCCCATTTGCCAGCAATTTGGCCCATATCCCTCTAAACCCTTCCTATTCATGTACCCATCCTGATGCCTTTTAAATGTTTGTAATTGCACTGACCTCCACCACTTCCTCTGGCATCTCATTCCATACATGCACCAGGTCTTTCCCCTCTCACTTTAAACCTATGCTCCTCTAGTTTTGGACTTCCTTACCTTGGGGAAAAGACCTTGACTATTCAGCCTATCCATGTCCCTTATGATTTTATAAACTTCCATAAGGTCAACCCTCAGCCTCCTGCACTCCAGGGAAAATAGCCCCAGCCGATCCAGCCTCTCCCTATAACAAGAACCCTCCAGCCCTGGTGAAATTCTTGTAAATCCTCTCTGACCCCTTTCACATTTAACAACATCTTTCCAATAGGAAGGAGACCAGAACTGAATGTAGTATTCCAGTAAGTTCCCTAACCAGTCCTGTCACTGTGTCCTTTATTTTTAAAAAAGGAGACAGTCAATCACTGCTGCATCCCCATGGCAACACTCTGACCAATCAGAATTTACCTGCTTGGTCTGAGAATTAAGATTGACCTAAATGTTCTTACAGTGTCTCTGTCCATGACAACCCAACCAATCGGCACCCTTTCCCATGTTGCATAAAATAAAGTTTTCTGTAGAAGGGTCTCGACCCGAAACGTCAGCTTTCCTGCTCTTCTGATGCTGCTTGGCCTGCTGTGTTCATCCAGCTCTACACCTTGTTTAAAATGCTGTTTTTTAAAAACAAAACTTGTGTCCTAGTTCTGATGAGTGCAAGGCTGAAAGCTTTAATATTTGTCTCCTGATAACAATGTTTAAAATCTTAGTTTCGCCTTGTGAGACAGCACTTTGGAATGGTTGATTGATTTAAGCTGTTGTGTTGAGGCAACATTCTATTGTGATAAATGCTAGAAATGTTACTTCTGTGTTTCCATAAGCAGGCAGATGGGCAAAGGTTGGGAACATGTATTTGGAGCTCTTCCTGCCTGCGAAGAGTCAATGCTGGCACTCCTAAAGTGATTCAACAACAATTTGTATTCATATATAATCTTTAACATCATAAAAAGTATGAAGGTTATTCACATGAGCAATATATTTTTTAAAAAAAACTTGTCATTGGCTTTGCCAGGAGGTATTAAAGCAGATTATCAAAAGTTCTGTCAGACTTGGGTTTTAAAGAAGTATTAAGAGGCAGGCAGTTTTAAGGACAGCATTCAGCATTGGGAGCTGAAGGCAGGGCCACCAAGCAGAAATACTCAGGTTAGAGGAGTATAGATGTCACAAGAACATTTCAGCACTGGAGGAGATGACAGATTTGGTAATAGTGTTGCCGTGGAAGGATTAGTAATTGAAGATGATAATTCTAAAGTAGAGGCATTGCTTAACCAGGAGCCTATTTGGAGCAATCGTCTTTCAGTTAAGACATTAAACGGCAGCTTTGTCGTCATACTTTTGGTCAACAAAAAAGAATTGATATAATGGACGAAAACAATTTTGGTTTTTCCCCCTCAATTATTCCAAATATTCCTTTCTCCCATATGTTCTCATCTCCCACCACCTTCGCCTGTCTCACTCTCTCTCCCATACTTGCAGTCTGTTACTGAGCCACACAGGGTGGAATGATGGGCCGGGAAGAACAGTCAGCCTCCCTGCTCTGATCAGAAAGGTCCCCGCTCAGTTTTTTTTGTATTACCACAGCAAGATGATGTATGGATAGAAATTCAATGAGGACTGAAGCTGTTGTGGTTGGTTTGCTGGCCAAGCTGGTTCATTGTTTCCCCCAGACTTTCCATTACCCTGCTGAGTAACATCATCAGCACAGCCTCTGATGAAGCGCTGTTGTGTTTTCCCGCCTGGTATTTAATCTCTGGGATCCATTGAGTTTAATTATCTCACTTGCAGTTTTCCTTCGCAGTTGAGTGTATTTGGGGTCTGGCTCTGTGGTTGTTGATGGTCTTCTTAGTGGAGAGCCAGGCCTCTAGGAATTCTCGTGCTTGTCTCTGTTTGGCCTGTCCTGGGATCCTGATGTTGTCCTAATCAAACTGGTAGTTTTTCTCCCTTGTTCGCTCCACACTGCCCTCCAACCCCACCACACCCGGCACCTTCCCCTGCATCCGCAGGAAATGCTACACTTGCCCCCACACCTCCTCCCTCACCCCCATCCCAGGCCCCAAGATGACTTTCCACATTAAGCAGAGGTTCACCTGCACATCTGCCAATGTGGTATACTGCATCCACTGTACCCGGTGTGGCTTCCTCTACATTGGGGGAACCAAGCGGAGGCTTGGGGACCGCTTTGCAGAACGTCTCCACTCGGTTCGCAATAAACAACTGCACCTCCCAGTCACGAACCATTTCAACTCCTGCTCCCATTCTTTGGATGACATGTCCATCATGGGCCTCCTGCAGTGCCACAATGATGCCACTCGAAGGTTGCAAGAACAGCAAGTCATATTCCGCTTGGGGACCCTGCAGCCCAATGGTATCAATGTGGACTTCACCAGCTTCAAAATCTCCCCTTCCCCCACCGCATCCCAAAACCAGCCCAGCTCTTCTCCTCCCCCCACTGCACCACACAACCAGCCCAGCCTGTCTCTGCCTCCCTAACCTGTTCTTCCTCTCACCCATCCCTTCCTCCCACCCCAAGCCACACCTCCATCTCCTACCTACTAACCTCATCCCACCTCCTTGACCTGTCCGTCTTCCCTGGACTGACCTATCCCCTCCCTACCTCTCCACCTATCTTCTTTTCTCTCCATCTTCAGTCCGCCTCCCCCTCTCTCCCTATTTATTCCAGTTCTCTCACCCCATCCCCCTCTCTGATGAAGGGTCTAGGCCCGAAACGTCAGCTTTTGTGCTCCTGAGATGCTGCTTGTCCTGCTGTGTTCATCCAGCCTCACACTTTATTATCTCTGATTCTCCAGCGTCTGCAGTTCCCTTTATCTCTGGCAGTTTTTCTTATCCGTGCAGATATGAGTGAGTATTGGTCATGTCTTTTTGTTGCTAGTTGGTGTTTGTGTACTCTTGTGGCCAGTTTGCTTCCGATGTAATGTCTGTAGCAATCTTTGCAGGGAATCTTGTATACAACCTTGGCCCTGTCCACAGTGGGTAATGGGTCTTTGGTTTGGGTTAGCAGTTGCCGTAGGGTTGATGTGGGCTCATTGTGCTATATGATGCCCAGTGGTCGTGGGAGTTTTGTAGTTAGTTCAGATATGTTTTGAGATATAGTGGCGTGATGAGTGTGCCATATTTTCCTGTTGTTGTCTGTGTAATAGGCATCCTTTAAATACCAAGTGGGAAAACCCAACAGCGCTTCATCGGAGACTGCACTAATGATGTTACCCAGCAGGGTAATGAAACGTCTGTGGAACAACAAACCAGGTCAGCGAGCCAGCCAACCAACTGCAACATCCACGAGCTATAAATTTGCTCAAACCTTAGTGAAGCTGTTCAGCACCACTGTGCAAGATTTGTTTTTGGGCAGTTAAGAATGAGCAATAAGTGCTCGCCTAGGCAGTGATGCCCTCATTCTGTGAATGAATAATAATATTTGTTCTTCAGATAACACGTGCTGTCATGCCAAAGACTGGGTACGAAGGGAACAAAACCAAAACAACCTGCCAACCTTGATAACAAAGTGTGAAGCTGGATGAACACAGCAGGCCAAGCAGCACCTCAGGAGCACAAAAGCTGACGTTTCGGGCCTAGACCCTTCATCAGAAAAGGAATGGGGAGAGGGTTCTGGGTGCTTTTAAGTTGTCCCCTGTCTCATGAAGCATGATTAGAATGTAGAGGAAAGAGTTTGAAGAGCGGGGCTGGCAACCCAGGTCTTAGATCTCCACTTTCATTCAAGCATTTCGGTCCGATGTAAGCATTGCGCTAAGCTGGAAGGTCCCAGATGTGGCATGGCCGTATGTGTAAACAGCTGAAAGATGAAGATCCCAGCTGTTTGCTGACCACCTGGGTCCGCACTGGATAAATAGGGAGGTTGGTCATTTTGGGTTTGAAGCAATGGAGAAGAGGGGAGATGGGAGAGGTGGATTTACAATGTTGGAGGAAGTCAAAAAGGAAAATAAAACGTGATTTTTAAAGGATGCTGGGCTTGAAATGGATCATGCTGCTCCATGCTACTAAGTCACCAGCCCCCTCATCAGCAATTCTATTATTTCAGAGATAGTAGGAACTGCAGCTGCTGAAGAAGGGTCTATGCCCGAAACGTCAGCCTTCCTGCTCCTCTGATGTTGCTTGGCCTGCTGTGTTCATCCAGCTCTACACCTTGTTATATCAGCAGTTCTATTGTCCCCGCTACACTCATAGAGTTGTACAGCACAGAAACAAATTCTTTGGTCCAGAATTAATCAAGTGCCATTTGCCCATATCCCTCGAAACACTTCCTCTTCACTTTAAGCTACAACAGATAGTGAGAGTGAATTTTTTGATTTTTTTTTGCCAAAATTCAATCTTTTCGTCTCTGTGCAGTCTCCCACCCAGCATACCACTTTCACCCCCAACAGCGATGCATTTTCCAAAGACATTAATATTACTGACAGAGCTGGTAGCTTCTCAGCAAGAGGCACACTGCTGCAATCCGTTATCACCATGGAAACCAGGTCCCCTAACTGCAAAGCAGCTGCTTTGATTGTATGACTTCCACTCAAGCAGTAAGTGTCAATGATTCTTAGTTGTAGCATGAGCTCTGCAGAAGCTATTTGTTTGGGTGGTGGTACTGGACAAACGTACTGTATAACTAACACCATTCTCCAACGTGGCTTAATGCATCTTGATACAGCTGTGCCATAGATTCATAGAATCCCTGCAGTGTCAAAAGAGGTCATTTTGGCCACTGAGTCTGCACTGACCTGCTGAAGAGCATCCCACCCAGAGCCAGCCCCAACCCCACCCCCCCCCCCCAACCAACCCTATTCCCATAAGCCTGCATTTTGTATTGATAATCCACCCTGCCCACACATCCCTGGATGCAACGGGCAATTTAACATGGCTAATCCACCCTAACCTACACATCTTTTGGACTGTGGGAGGAAACCGGAGCACCCGGAGGAAACCCACACAGACACGGGGATAATGTGCAAACTCCACACAGACAGTCACCCGAGGCTGGAATCAAATCCAGGTCCCTGGCGCTGCGAGGCTGCAGTGCTAACTGCTGGGCTGCTGTGCCACCCTAGAAAAAACATCACTTGAGCACTTGATCGCAGGATTTTAAATCCCACTCGAGAGACCTGAACATATAATTGAGGATGGCGTTTCAGGGAAGTGCTGTGGGAGCCTTGCAGTATGAGAGGTTCTGCCTTTCTAATGAGTAATTAACAGCAATGAAAATTCATATGGTGCTTGTTGAAAAAGCTAGCATTCATCTCTCAACTGGCATTGATTGTTCACTCAGCCTTTGGACCAGAAGGTTGTCGGTTTGAGTCCCATACCAGAGAGCTGAGCACATAATTGAGCCTGCCACACCCAATGCAGCACTGAAGGGGGACTGCTTTCAAGGCTATTCCATCTCTTACGTTAACTTGGATGGCAGGTTTAGGATGCAGAGTGCCAGCAACAGCACTAGTTTCAACTCCTGCACCACCTGGGGTTACCATCGGAAGTCCCACTTTTTCTCAACCTTCCCCCTTGTCAGGTTAGTCTCCCCGCCAGCTGTCTCTCCCTAATGAGAGAGCAGATTTATGATCCACTGGGATCCCTGTGACTACTGCATTGCTGTTTGTGGAAATTTGCTATGTGTTTGCAGTGATCTGCAAACAAAGATGTGGGGAGAAAACATTTTCACATAGTGAGTTATTCTGGAATGAAATGCACTGCCTGGAAATGTGATGGTGGCAGTCTCAATTGTTTTATCCCAAGCATAACTTGTATAGAAATGATGTGTAGGTACATGGGTAAAAGGCATGAGAACAGCACTAGCTAACAGATCTAGTACAATGGGCCAAACGGCCTCCTGCACTGGAACAATTCTGTAAATTAGTGTCAGTTGAAAGTTCTCTCTCTTATGTTACAGCTAATGAGGCCTGTCAGTGTTGTAAACTGCTTGGGCATATCCTGAGGCTACAAAAGGCCCTATATAAATGCAGATTATAGCATTGTACAGCATGGGAACAGATGCTTTAGTCCAACTTGTCTGCACTGACCAGCTATTTTAAATTAATCTGGTCCCATTTGCCAGCATTTGGATCAATCCTTCTAAACCCTTCCTATTCATGTACCCATCCAGATGCCTTTAAATGTTGTAACTGTACCAGCCTCCACCACTTCCTCTGGCAGCTCATTCCATACATGCACCACCCTCTGTGTGAAAATGTTGCCCCTTAGGTCCCTTCTAAATCTTTCCCCTCTCATCTTAAATGTATGCCCCTCTAGTTTTGGATTCCTCTACCCAGGAAAAAAGACATTGACTATTCACCCTATCCATGCCCCTCATGAGTTTATAAACCTCTATAAGGTCACCCCTCAGCCACTGACGCTCCAGGGAAAATAGCCCCAGTCTATTCAGCCTCTCCCTTCAGCCTCCAACCCTGGCAACATCTTGTAAATCTTTTCTGCACCGTCTCAAGTTTAGCAGTATCTTTCCTATAGCAGGGAGGCCCTCAAACCATTGGCATCTGTGGTGGAGAAAAAAAAGCTTGAACTTGTAGTGCATGTTAGGAACATAGAGTATCTTAAATCCTTATGAGAAGTTCCTGCATTTTCAGTTCACATTTCAGATTTCCAGTATCCGCAATACTTTTCCCTTGTACTATCTACTCTGAAGTGAAGAGAGGACTAAAATGCATTCCCAAGTGCAGGCACCAGTACATGGAGTCTCAGCAGCAGCACATAATTGGACACTATTAGTTGTCGTTCTACAGTAGAAAGGGCTTCAGCAAGTCCGTTCATTTGTGCCTGGTCCTGGAAAGGAAAATCAGCTGAGACCCCTGCTGGAAAGCATGAGGAATTCAAGCGAGGGCTCAACAGAATTAACCCAAACCTGCCTGGGCACGTCCTTTCGAAGTGGTTCTGGGACATCACACCCTTTTGGGGGTCGGGTGGCTGGGTTGGAGAGTGCAGGGCAGCGAACGAGAGAGGCCAAAGTCAGAAAGTTAATGCAATCTCCATGGCTGGGTTGAAGTGAAAATGCCCAATTCTTTAGTTATGTTTAATTATGAGCCTTGTGCTAAACTCTCATGAGACAAAGGTCCTTTACTAACCTGCCCCCCCTCCCCACCCCCTCCATGTTCAGATCTTGGACACAATGTGGACCATTTTCCCTACTGCCAATAGGGGGCAGATATCGATCAGGTTTGTCACTGCCTACACTGAGCCAGCGCATCGTTCCACTGCCGAGGGAAGAGAGTTTTTTCAGTTTGTAGATCTCAAAGCTGGTACCAAGCTCATGGTCTACAGTGCGATAATGATACCTGCCATCCTATATGGCTACAGAGGTGGGTTATGTACAGCGGGCACCTCAAATCCCAGGAGAGTTACCACCAATAATGTCTGTGTAGGTTCTTACAAATCTATTGGCAGGGTCAGTGCCACTAACTACATTGTTCTCATTTGGGCGAACATCCCCAATACCAAAGCATTGCCCACACTTGATCAACTTCACTGTGGAGTTGGGGAGGGGGCCATGTCGTCAAAGTGTCTGACTCAAGGCTCCAGAAACAAACACTTCATTTGGCATTTTGGCATAGCAAGTGAACCCCAGGTGTCTGAAAGCAAAACTTCTGCAGGGCTGTAGGAGAGTGGTGCTAGGCATCTAGACAAGCTAGTACAGACAAGATGGGCTGAATGTCTCCTCCTGTGCTGAGAGGGAGGTTTACACATATTGCCCGGTTCCTGCTTTGAGACATTCCACAATGGGCCACCACTAGGGAAAGGAACAGTGAGTCAATTTGTATGAGCAGCAATTAGAGCACAGAGAGTGACAATCATGGGGAAATGTTGATATAACATCTGTAGAGCCTTGGATGGCACTTATGGCATAGCAGTAGTGACCCCATCTCTAGACCAGAAGACCCAAGTTCAAGTCCCAACTGCCCAGAGATGTGTCATAACAATTCTGAACAAGTTTGTTGGAAACAACTGCAGCCTGGGAGATCAATACACCCTACATTGACTGCCTGGTCAGTCTTTTTCTCAATGTGATTATTCTCTCACTGTGATCACCTCAAAATCCAATGTAGAGTGACTTACTCTGGCTGTAGGTCCAGCAATGGATCAAATTTATTATTTTCATCTTTGCATTCAAATCTCTGCACAGGCTCAACTCTTCCCAATGACAGTACTTTGTTCAGACCTGGAATTCTCTACCCTTGAGTTCTTTCAGTACCTCTTCCTAGTGAATTTCCCACATCCTACATCCCGACATTGGTGACTGTAGCTTCAGTTGCCTTGGCACTAAGCTCTGGAATGTTGTCCCCAAAATTCTCTGCCTCTTTCTGGATCATCCTGTAAGTCATTAATAACTTCTATTGATAAGTAGTAAATGACATTTATGACAAATATTCAAAAAGAGAGAATTTACAACATAAGAACCAGGAGCGAGAATAGGCCATTCAAGCTTGCTTCCAGTATTTATCATAAAATCCTTACAGTGTGGGAACAGGCCCTTCAGCCCAACAAGTCCACACTGACCCTCAGAGCATCCCACCCGGGCCCATTCCCCTGTAACCCACCTAATCTACAGATCCCTGAACACTGTGGGCAATTTAACATGGCTAATCCACCTTGCCTGCATATCTTTGGACTGTGGGAGGAATCCCATGCAGACACTTGGAGAACGTGCAAACTCCACACAGTCAGTTGCTGAAGGGTGGAATCGAACCTGGGTCCCTGGTGCTGTGAGGCTGCAGTGCTAATCACTGAGCCACCTGCAAACTTAATGCCATCAAAACAGATTTCATCTTAGTCTCAAATCCACTTTCTGGCCTGCTGTCCATAATGTTTCAAACCATTACAAATTAAAAATCTGTTTACCTCTTAAATGCATTCAATTTGTGGAGCGAATTCCATAGATTCACAACCCTTTGAGAGAAGTAATTTCTTGTCATCTGTTTTAAATCTGCCGGCTCTTATCCAAAAATTGTGACGTCTCATTCTAGATAGTTCCACATGATTGTGACCGGAATTTTGTCAGAGGTCAGGGAAGTGATTGCTGAGCCCCTTATTTGTATTATCAATAGGCACGGGTGAGGGACTGAAAGACTGGAGTTGGGCTAATGGGTGCCAATATTTAATGGGGTGATTGGCCAAGGTCTTTTCCCCAGGGTAAGGAAGTCCAAAACTGAAAGGAGATAGGTTTAAGGTCAGAGAGGAAGGACTTAAAAAGGGACCTGAGGGGCAACTATTCCACACAGAGTGTGGCATGCATATGGAATGAGCTGCCAGAGGAAGTGGTGGAGGCTGGTACAGTTACAACATTTAAAAGGCACCTGGATGGGTACATGAGTAGGAAGGGTTTAGGGGGATATGGGCCAAATGCTGACAAATGGGACACGATTAATTGAGGATATTTGGTTGGCTTGTACTAGTTGAACCGAAGTGTCAGTTTCCATACTGTACATCTTTATGACTCTATGAGGAAACATCCTCTCCACATCCACTTTGTCAATCCCTGTTAGCATCTTACATATATCTTAATTAGATCTCCAGATCTTAACTAACTCCTTAACATTCAACTGTGTTGTTGTTGCCGAATCCCCACTGTTAACATCCCTTTCGATAACATTGGTCAGAAACTGACCTAGACTGGTTATATAAATATAGTCTGAGCAGCTCAAACCTTGGGATTCAGTGACGTATAACTCACTTGCTGACTCCCCAGAGCATGTCTATCTACCAGGCACAAGTTAGGAGTGTGATGGAATACTCCCCACTTGCCTGGATGAGTGCAACTCCAATACTCAAGAAGCTCGACACCATCCAGGGCTAAGCATCCCACTGGATTGAAACACCATTAACCCACTTCAGTATTTACTCTCTCCAATCAGTAGTAGTAGTCTGTATCATCTGCAAGATGAACTGCAGCAACTGTCCAAGGATCCTCAGCCAACACCTTCCACACCCATGATCTCAATCATCTAGAAGGAGAAGGGCAGCAGATACATGGGAACACTGTCATCAGCAAGTCCCCCTCCAGCCATTTACCATCCTGACCTGGAAATATATCGCTATTCCTTCAGTATCACCAGGATAAAATCCTGACACTCCTCCCTAACAGCATTGTGAGTGTCCCCTACACCTTGTGGATAATTAAAGGGCAATTAAGGATGGGCAATATATTCTGGCAGTGCCGAGAAACTCTCATCTCATGTAATCATAACTATTAAAGGCTTTTTAAGAACCTACATCACCTGCCCTGTTATGTGGCTCAGTATCTAATCTCTCCTGATCATGGTCCACTTCAGGGCGTTTTATTACGCAAAAGGCGCTATATAAATGCAAGGTGGTTATTGTAGCAATCCTAGCTGAGAGGTGAGGACTTCCTGTGACAAAAATCTGAGAAAACAACACAGGATTTCGAACATGGACTCGGAGAGCGAGGGTTGTGTTTTCAGCAAGGCTGAGAGTTGACAAAGATGCAGGGTTTGCTTGACATAAGGCAGTAAACGGTGACCCTTGCTCCCTGCACCAGCCATTAGTGCCACACAGGTTGCAGATCGCATTTGTGTCCAATTAGCTAATTACTGCGGAGTCAAAGAGGAGCTGCCTGCTCTCAGGCTTTATTTCCTGTCATCTGACTGGGCTTCTTGCAGACAACCAGCTGATTTCAATCACAATGTTCTTGGCCCAACTGCTCCAAAAGTATTTTTGCCCTTTCTCCATTCACTTAAAGCAGCATTGAGTGATTTTGTTCTCCGGAGATCTGTTCAAATCATCCCTGTTTGTGGTCGTGAAACTGCTTTCACGCACCTCTGCCTTGCGCGTCACCCCAATTTTCTTTGACCCAGCATGAGACGACCCCTGAGCTAGATTGCCATTGCCTCATTCAACTTCACTGCCCGTCAGCCCAGTTTCAAAATGTTCTTTTACAACCTCTGAGCTAATGGAATTCTTTACTATTGAGGGCTGTTAAGGCTGGGTTGTTAATATTCAAGGTTGGGATAGACAGATCAGTAAGGGAAACGACTTTTAATCAGATAGGAATCAAGGGTTGGAGGGGGAAAAGGCAGGAAAGTGGAGTTGAGGATTATCAACTCTCATTGAACAGCAGATCAGATTCGACGGGTTGAATGGTCTAGTTCTGTTCATACATCTTATTGTCATATACCCCTTCAGCCAAGCTTTTGGCCTCCTCCCCTAAAACATAATGTGGTTTTTATTGAGTGATAAAGTCATGCTGCACAGAATCAGACCCTTCGATCCAACCAGTCCATGCTGACCATGAGATAACCAGGTGTAGAGCTGGATGAACACAGCAGGCCAAGCAGCATCGTAGGAGCATGAAAGCTGACGTTTCAGGCCTAGACCCTTCTTCAGAATGTTCCCAAAACAGTCCCACCTGCCTGCTCCTGGTCCATATCCCTCCAAACCTTCCCTATTCATGTACTTATCCAAATGCCTTTTAAACGTTGTAACTGTAGCTGCATCCCACCGCTTTCTCTGGAAGTTCATTCCACATTTTGACTGATGTTGTTCCTGGCAAACACCTTGCAATGTTTACCACATCAAAGGCGTGATATAAATGCAAATTGTTATTGTTTGGCACCATGCAAAGTGAAGGAGAATGCAGGGCTAGTGAAATGTCAGTAACGCACCCCCACACCATCCCACAAATGCCTAACCCCTGACAGAGCCAGGCTACTTCATTTGAATTCAGGATTCCATTTGTGAATTACAGACATTAACCGTGCACTGATAACAAAGTGTGGGGCTGGTTGAACGCAGCGGGCCAAGCAGCATCTTAGGAGCCTAAAAGCTGACATTTCAGGCCGAGACCCAAACCTGGGGCTGAATCTGCAGCATCTGCAGTTCCCATTACCATTAACCGTGCACTGCTGCCTTGTCCAAGCTGACTCAGGATCTCCCCTTCCAGAAGTTTCACACCTATCCAGTATCGAGGTCAATATATGTCCTTCCAATAACTTTGAAAGAGTATCTGACCTATACCTCTATGCTGCTTGTGCCTGTTATGAGGTTGTTTTAATCAGCCCAAGCTCTTCTTCTGAGCTTGAGGAAGGGCCAAAGCCAGCCACTTGCCCATTGCTGTGCAACGACTCCAATCCATTTGATGTTGGGTGTGGAAGTCTGAGTCAGGTCAGGTCAGTTTGGATGCACTTTTAGATCGATGCCAATGATCGCACAGCACTATATTGAAGAACAGCAGGAGGGTGAAGTCCAGCATATTCTGGCTAATTCGTATCCCTCAACCAATGTTACAAAATCTAATTTTTCAGGTATTATCCCATTGCTGTTTATGGCAACTTCCTGCAGACAAATTGTCTCTTGTGTTTGCTGCATTATAACAGCGATGGTACTTTGAGATACCTCATTGGCTGTAAAGGGTATTGAGACATTCATTGGCTCTGAAAGACATCACATAAATAATTCCTTCCTTCCTTCCTTCCATCTTTTTTCTTTTCCACATTCCTTCTTTTGTTTCATCCTTCACTCTTTCTTTTCTTCATTCCTTCCTTTTTTCTTCCTTCCTTCCTTCTGTTTTCTTCTTTTTTTCTTTTCTTTCTTTTATCTCTTTCTCTTTTCATTTTTCTTTCTTTATTTTCTTCCATTTTCTTTCCTTTGTTTTCCTTCCTTCTTTCTCTTCTCCCTTTCTTCTTTTCTTCCTTCCTTTCTTCTTTCTTTTCTTTCTTCCTTTCCTCTTTCTTTTCTTTCTTTCTTTCCTCTTTCCTTCCTTCTCTCTTTCCTTCTCTCCTTTGGAGGGTGGCTATGATGGTGCCACCAGTGAGGAAAGGTGATAAGGAAAAGCCTGGGAACTATAGAAAAACTTACTGGCTGCTGGAAATACTTTGGACAGACAGCTTCAAGTTAAACGTGGGCAAAGAAGCCTCCTGCTGATTACCGCGTACAGTCCTCCCTTAACTGATGAATCAGTACTCCAGTATGTTGAACAGCACTTGGAGGAAGCACTGAGAGTGGCAAGGGTGCAGAATGTACCTGGGTAGAGGATTTCAATGCCCATCACCAAAAGTGACTCGGCAGTAGCACTACTGAATCAAGCTGGTTCGGTCCTACAGGATGTTGCCACTAGACTGGGTCTGTGACGTGTGGTGAGGAAGCTAACGAGAAGGAAAGACAAACTCGACCTCACCCCTACCAATCTGCTGCATGCAGATGCATCTGTCTATGACCATATCAATAGGAGTGACCGTCACACTGTCCTTATGGAGACGTAGTCCCACTGTTACATTGAGAATACCTTCCATTGTGTTGTGTAGATCACAACACCATGGTAAATGGGGCAGACATCGAGTAAATCATGCAAGTGAAGACTGGACATCCAGGAAGCACTGTGAGCCATCAGCAGCAGCACAGTTGTACCCCAGCATAATGTGTACCCCATGGTCTGGCATATCCCCCACTCAATCATTACCATCCCAGGGAGTAAACCCTGGTTCAGTAAAGTGTGCGGGAGGATCGCCAGGCAGACAAAAAGTGTCGTGTCAACCCAGTGAAGCTACCAAACAAGACCATGTGTATTTCAATCAGCATAAGCAGTAAGTGAACCACCCTTCCACAACCACCACTGGATCAGATCTAGGCTCGGCTGTTCTGCTTCATCCAGTTGAGGATGAACTTCTTACTCGTGGAGGTGACACCACAGATATCCCCACCCTCAATTACAGAAGAGCACAACACACCAGTGCAAAAGGTAAAACTGAAGTGTTTGTATCTTCAGCTAAAAGTGCTTATCCATGTCAGCCTCCTCCCGGCATCAGATACCAGTCTTCAGCCAATTCAGTTTACTCAACTTGATGTCAAGATACATTTGGAGGCACTGGATAGTGTAAAGACTGTGGGCACTGACAAATTCTGGAAATAGTACTGAACACCTGTGCTTCAGAACTTGCGCCTCCTATAGACAAGCTCTTCCAGTACAGTTACAATACTGGCATTTGACCAACAATATGGAAAATTGCCCAGGTATGTCCTGTGCATAAAAAGGCAGACAAATCCAACCTGACCAAATACTCCTATGAAGAAAGGCTGAGGGACTTGGGTCTGTTCTCATTGGAGAGAAAGAGGTTAAGAAGGGATTTAATAGAGACGTACAAGAGGATTAGATAGGGTGGACAGCGAGAGTCTTTTTCCGAGGATGATGACTTCAGCTTGTACAAGAGGGCATGGCTACAAATTGAGGGGTGATAGATTTAAGACAGATGTCACAGGCAGGTTCTTTACTCGGAGAGTGGTAAGGCCGTGGAACGCCCTGCCTCCCAATGTAGCTAACTCAGTCACATCAGGGGCATTGAAACAGTTCTTCAATAAGCATACGGATAATGATGGGATAGTGTAGGGGGAGGGGCTTAGATTAGTTCACAGGTCGGCGCAGCATCGAGGGCCGTAGGGCCTGTTCTGCGCTGTATTGTTCTAAGTTCTATGTTCTATGTTCTATAGACTGGTGAGCCTGACATCAGCGGTGGGCATTTTGTTGGAGTGGATCCTGAGGGACAGGATTTGGAAAGGCAAGGACTGATCAGGGATAGTCAATGTAGCTTGGTGTGCGGCAAATCGTGTCTCACAGTTTTTTTGAAGTTTTTGAAGATCTAATAAAGTGGATTGATGAGGGCAGAGCAGTGGATGTGACCTATATGGACTCCAGTACAGCATTCAACAAGGTTCCTCATGGTAGATTGGTTAGCAAGGTTAGATTACACAGAATACAGGGAGACTAAGCATTTGGATACAGAACTGGCTCAACAGTAGGAGACAGAGGCTGGTGGTGGAGGATCACTCTTCAGATTGGAGGCTTGCAACCAGTGGTGTGCCACAAGGATCGGTGCTGGGTCCGCTGCTTTTCGTCATTTATATAAATGATGTGGATGTAAATATAGGAGGAATGGTTAGTAAGTTTGCAGATGACACCAAGATTGGAAGTTGTAGTGGACAGCAAAGGAGGTTACCTCAGAGTACAGTGGGACTTATATCAGATGCACCAATGGGCCGAGGAGTGGCAGATGGAGTTCAATTTAGATAAATGTGAGGTATTGCATTTTAGAAAGGCCAATCAGGGCAGGACTTATACACTTGATGGTAGGGTCATGGGGAATGTTGCTGAACAAGAGACCTTGGAGTGCAAGTTCATAGTTCCTTGAAAGTGGAATCGCAAGTAGACAGGGTAGTGAAGAAGGTGTTTGGTATGCTTACCTTTATTGGTTAGAGCACTGAGTACAGAAGATGGGACATCGTGTTGCAGCTGTACGGGACATTAATGGAATACTGCTCTTAATTCTGGTCTCCCTCCTATAATAAAGATGTTGTGAAACTTAAAAGGGTTCAGAAATGATTTACAAGCATGTTGCCAGGGTTGGAGGGTTTGAGCTGTAGGGGGAGGCTGAATAGGCTGGGGATATTTTCCCTGGAGCATCGGAGGCTGAGGGGTGACCTTATAGACGTTTATAAAATCATGAGGTGGGTATGGATAGGGTGAATAGCCAAGGTCTTTTCCCTAGGGTGCGGGAGTTTAAAACTAGGGGGGCATAGGTTTAAGGTGAGACGGGAAAGATTTAAAAGGGGCCTAAGGGGCAACATTTTCACACAGAGGGTGGTGTATGTGTGGAATGAGCTGCCAGAGGAAGTGGTGGATGTGGTTAAAATTACAACATTTAAAAGGCATCTGGATGGGGACATGAATAGGAAGGGTTTAGAGGAATATAGGCTCGGTAAATGGGACTCGATTAATTTAGCATATTCGTCGGCATGGACAAGTTAGACCGAAGGGTCTGTTTCCATGCTGTCCAGCTTTATGACTCTATGACTCTTTCTTTTCTTCTTGACTTTCTTTCCTTTCTGCTTTGCTTTCCTTCCTTCCTTCTTTTTTCTCCTTCCTTCCTTGTTTCTTTCCTTCCTTCCTTTATCCTTTCTTCTTTCTTTTCTTTCCTTCCTTCTTCCCCTTATCCTTTCTTCTTTCTTTTCTTTCCTTCCTTCTTTCTTTCCTTTTTCCCTTTCCTTTTCTCCCTTGTTCACATATAAGCAATGGCCACTGGGACCTGACACCGAGGATTGTGCTTCAAGCCATAGCCCTGCAAGATTCAGGGCCTTTAGGAGGAGAGGAGTAAATTTGTTCAATGAGGGCCCTGTCACTTTAAGACCAAGACTTCCCCACCCACCTCCTTGTTTTGAACATAAGATTGTTTGGCATCTGATTCCCTTTTGCGCAACAGCATGGGAGCTTTATTTCCTTCTCCTGCATAAACACGATCTAAGAGCTCAACCACAAACATTCCTCGGCCTCCTCAATGCCTTTGTGAGAGTGGCAGGCAGCCAGGATCTTAACTCAAACCAGAGCAAGGCTTGCAGACTCACACAGCGAGCAGCACTGCAATAAACACCTGAGGAGAAGGACAAGCCCAGATTGTTGGCACTTTCTCCCCTTCTCTCTCTCGTTTAAGCATGTGTGGGTCTAAGGGCTCCCTCTCACATCCAGAGTCAAAGTCCGACCTTCATGGAGTGAATGGAAAACTGTGATTGAACGGGAAGCTTTATAGTCAAACGCAAGTCTGTCTCCACCTCCTTGCAAGCATTCATAACCAGCACACGCATGTTCACATACTCACAGAAACACCCATGGACACTGACTTTTACAAGTTCAAAGGTACTAGCGTAGTGATAATGTTCCTTCAGTGTGACAATACTATGGATTTAAGAGGCGTATTTGTCCTGCTTGTTTTAAACGAGGCTTCAAGACAGATGTGACAAGCTATCTATTCCAAGGCAATAAAGTAAAACAGCTTGTGAGGCCTTGGGTTTGTTTTTCAAGTTGGAACAATAGAAGCAGCATGAATGGGTGGAGTCAGGCTCCCACAGAACTAGGTTTTCTGTTTTAGCTTTCAATAGTTGTTGGGGTTTTGAAGCTGCCACACTTTGCTCCCTGTTGCAGCGAAACAATCAAGTTCTTGCTCTGTGCCAGAATTTTCTCCTCCTGAACTGGAGAAACATTGCATGTGAGGCAATCTAGTTTACTGAATTTGCCTTTGCCAAGGGTATGTTTTTGGGATGTTACTATTTTGTAAAGTTGCTGTTTAGTACTTAAATAATCAATTCTTCTGTTAAGTATTCTAATAGAGTTAAAGTTGTGATGGTGACGTAACTTTAAGAGATTACTTTGTCCTGGTTTCTTTTAAGAGAGCGGTTGTAATGCAGAGATATCAAGCTGGCTAGTTTAAACAACTTAAGTAAACAGCTTGGGAGGCCTTGGGTTTTGTTTTAAATAGCCTGAATGGGCGGGACCAGCTTTCACCAGTTAGGATTACTGGGTTTTGGCTTTTCCAGTAGCATCAGAAGCAATTGGGGTCTCAACAGATTTGGAAGCCTCAGTGAATATCTCCCAGCTGCTACTGTCTTTGAATTTTCACTTGATGTTTCTTTCCTCCTGGATTGGAGAACTGCATGTGAGAATCTGTGTCTGAATTTTCCATTTTGCCAAGGGGTGTGTTAATGGGATGTTACTATATTAGAACAGTTAATTAGTAACAGTGACTGTATCTCTTATTCCATTAAGTTTTCCAATTGGGTTAAGACATTCTAAATTCCTCTTTCTTTCTTTGTAATTTAACTGCAGTGTTTTTGTTTTTTGCTTGATGTTGAGTGGTTTGACAAGTCGCATTATATCTGGGACAGGCATGTCATATTTGTCTTTAAAAAGAAGAAAGCATTAGGGTCTCTGCTAGCTTCTTAAAGTATTTTGAGGGGATCTGGTCTGGTCCCTAACAAAGTTAATCAATTTTTCTTCCTTTTGTTTGTATTTTAACTGTAGCATAAGAGTGAAGCATGTGTTGCTTAAAGCTGAGAAGTGTAACCAATGGAATTGTATCTGGAACACAGCACCTTACGCTTGCCTTTAAATAAGATAGAAGTTAGGATCTAGGCTATTTCCTTGATATATTTAAAGGGCGTTTGGTCTGGTCCATAATGTTGGCTTTTGTATTTGTCATCAAAAACCCTCTATTAACAACTGGAGACATCGATTGAAATACCATCAGAGCAGAGAGTGAAATTTGAAATCATTTTTCATGCAAGATGCAGAATTAAAAGGGATGCCTAATGGGACCATATTACTTTGTTCAGTTCTTCTAAAAAAAACCCATCTGGTTTACTGATTTCCTTCAGGAAGGGAAATCTACGCCCTTACCCGATCTATATATGACTCCAGACCCACAGCACTGTGGTTGATTCTTAACAGCACTCTGGGCCACTAGGGATGGGAATAAATGCCAGTTCAGGCAGGATGCCCACATCCCCTGTATATTTAGTAAAATAAGTAAATATTTAATAAGTAAAAGTCAGAAATCGACGTACTCTCAAATATTCTTGTAGAGCGTCAAAGGCACACACACACACACATCAGCATATCTCATATGTATTGTACACACTGTCAAATACACATAATATATGTATTTGATATTTTTACTTAGAACTGACAAGGTTAAGGAGTGATTGTTATCAAAGTTTTCAAAATATAATGGTGAACAGATTTTCACCGGTTGGCGTGGACAAGGGCATTGTCTAAAAATTTGAACCAGACCTTTCAAGAGTGAAATTGGGAAACATTTAACTCACAAAGAGTGATGGAAGTTTGAAAATCTCTCACAACAATGAGGCTGAATCATCATTCAAGCTGAATCTAAGATTGATTTGTTAACTAGAGGGATTGATTTATACGTCCACTCACATCAGGAAGCCACATTTTTGTTTTGTCATCTCGTCTAAAGGACAGGGCCTCCAGCAATACCAGCCTGGAATGTGATGTGCAGATTACCACAGTGGTATTTAGATTCATGTATGACTGACCCAGAGGCAGGCGTGATATCCATCCAGCACCAGCTGACATCAATTGGGGTGGAAAATTCAACACAGCAACCCTACAGCAGGGCAGGTCGGGTTGTGGTGCGGTGCTAATGCCCCTGCCTCTCGCTTAGGAGGCCTGGGTCAGGTCCCCATTTCTTCAGAGATGAGTCATAACATGTCTGGGCAGGGTGGTTTCAAGATTAAAATCTATGTCAGGGCAAGGTGCAATCATGCAAGGCTCCCTCTTCTCAGAACAGTGTAGAGGATGCCTTACTTTTAGTTTGAAAGAGTAGAGGAATCTTTATTTTGTATCAAACCCTGTGCCGTCCCTGGCCTAGGTTTGGTGGGGAAATGTTGGGGATGCTTTACTTGCAATTAATTTTCATTCTAAAAGAATAGAAAGAGCTTTACTTTTATTTTAAAAGAGTAGAGGAAGCTTCACTCTGTGTCTAACCTTGTGCTGTACCATCCTGGAATGATTGATAGGGACAGTGTTGAGGAAGCTTTACTTCTGATCTAAAAGAAGTAGAGGTACATTCACTTTCAGTTTAAAAGGCGCAGATGGAGCTTCATTCTGTAACTAACCCCCTGTTGTAAACCTGTCCCGTGGATAGTGTCGAAAGAGCTTTACTCTGTATCTAACTCTGTGTTGTCCATCCTGGGAACATTTGATAGGGACAGTGTAGGGGGAGCTTTACTCTGTATCTAACCGCATACTATTCCTGTCCTGGGAGTGTTTGATGGTGAGAGTGTGGGGAGAGCTTTACCCTGTATCTAACCCCGTGCTGTCCCTGTCCTGGGGAGTGTTTGATGGGGTCAGTGTAGGGGAAGCTTTACTCTGTATCTAACCCTGTGCTGTCCCTGTCCCTGTACAGCACAGGGGGAGCTTTGCTTTCAGTTTAAAAGAGTACAGTATACACATAAGGTGGTATGACCTGGTGTGTTGTTGAGTATTGCTTCCACACTCACTGTTTGTGATCACGCGGGTGGGAGGTTGTGTAAAGTGATTGCTGAGCAGAGAGAAGCCAGTGGGAACCTGGAGCTTCTACATGAAGGCAGTGCAGTCAAGCATGGCCGGGAGGAACGGCAGAGAGAAACACAAGCCCATGCACACTGCCAAAGTGGCTCACTTCCCAGCTGGTACACACAAGATGAGTTGAAGTTCCAGTCGATCCTCTGACATTCTATCATTGATAACACTTAATATCTACAAGATAATGCATGGCTTAGAAAGGGTGGATGCTGGGAGGTTGTTACTGTTAGGTGGGAGACTAGGACCCGTGGGCACAGCCTTAGAATTAGAGGGGGTCAATTTAGAATGGAAATGAGGAGACATTCCTTCAGCCAGAGAGTGGTGGGCCTGTGGAATTCATTGCCATGGAGCGCAGTGGAGGCCGGGACGTTAAATGTCTTCAAGGCAGAGATTGATAATTTCTTGATCTCGCAAGGAATTAAGGGCAACGAGGAGAGTGCAGGGAAGTGGAGTTGAAATGCCCGTCAGCCATGATTAAATGGCAGAGTGGGCTCGATGGGCCGCGTGGCCTTACTTCCACTCCTATGTCTTATGGCCTTATGCCTTAATACGCTGCAAGTTCTGTCCTCTATTACCCCCACCTAGTGTTCATAGACCTAGTTTTGCCCTTGGTTGGGCAACAGCTGGATTTTAAAATTTTGGTCCTTGTTTTCAAATCCCTTCATGGCCTCACTTCGTCCCTATCTCTGGAAGTGCCTCCAGTCCCCTAACCCTTGGGGAAATCTATTCGCCTCCAAATTCTGGCCCCTTGAGCATTTCCAATTCGAGTCCGCCCACCTTTGGAGACCTCACATACAGCTGCCTAATGACTAAGGTCTGGAATGCCCTCCCTAAACGTCTCCTTTGAAAGATTGAGTTGCCAAAGCTGTACTAGCCCATGCCATAAGACCATAAGAAATAGGGACAGGAGTAGCCACTCAGACCCTTGAGCTGCTCTGCTGTTCAAAAGGGTCGTGTCTGATTGATATTCCTCATGTCTGCTTTCCTGCATTTTCATAATTCTTGATTCCCTGACTGAATAAGAATCTATCTATCTCAGCCTTAAACATACACAATGACTCTGCCCCCCATAGCTCTCTGTGGTAAGGAGTTCCAAAGACTCTTGACCATCTGAGAGAAGAAATTCCTCCTCACTTCAGTCTTAAATTAGCCCCCTTTATTTTCTGAGACCAGGCCTTCTGGCCCTAAAGGCTCCCATGAGTCATAGAGTTATGGAGATGTACAGCACAGAAACAGACCCTTCAGTCCAACTTGCCCATTCCAACGAGATATCCGAAAGAGTCCTAGTCCCATTTGGAGCATTTGGCCCATATCCCTCCAAACCCCTCCAATTCATGTCCCCATCCAGATGCCTTTTAAATGCTGTAACTGTACCAGCCTCCACCACTTCCTCTGGCAGCTCATTCCATACACGCACCATCCTCTGTGTGAAAAAGTTACCCTTTAGGTCCCTTTTAAATCTTTTCCCTCCCACCTTAAACCTATGTCCTCTAGTTTTGTATTCCTCTATCCAGCGGAAAAGACCTTGGCTATTCACATTATACATGCTCTTCATGATTTTATAAACCTCTATAAGGTCACCCCTCAGCCTCCGATGCCTCAGGGAAAATAGCCCCAGCCTATTCAGCCTCTCCCTGTCGCTCAAACCCTCCAACCCTGGCGACAGCCTTGTAAATCATTTCTGAATCCTTCCAAGTTTTATATCTGTCCTAAAGCAGGCAGACCAGAATTAAATGTAGTGTTCTATAAGTGGCCTAACCAATGTCCTGTACAGTCACAACATGATGTCCCAACTCCTATACTCAATTGTCTGACCAATGAAAACAAGCATGCTAAACACTTTCTCCACTATCCTGTCTACATGCGAATCCACTTTCAAGGAACAATGATCCTGCACTCCAAGGTCCCTTTGTTCAGCAATGCTCCCCAGGGCCCTACTATTAATATATTAATCCTGCCTTTGTTTACCTGACCAAAATGCAGCATCTCACATTTATCTAAATTAAACTCCATCTGCCACTTCTTGACCCATTGGCCCATCTAATGAGGGGAAACATCCTCTCAGCTTTTACCCTGTCTAATCCCTTAAGAATCTTGTATGTTTCTAAACTCCAGTAAATCCCAACCTGTTTAACCTTTGCTCATAAAATAATCCCTCCAATCCAGGGATCATCCTAGTGAATCTTCTCTGACGTCCCTCTAATAAAATAATATTTTTCCTAAATTATAGGGAAAGAAACTGCTCACAATACTCCAGATGTGGTCTCACCAGCACCTTGCACAGTTGAAGTAAGACTTCCCTACTCTTACCCCTTATACTCCAACCCCTTTGAAATAAGGACCAACAGTCTATTAGCCTTCCTGATTACCTGTTACCCCTGTGTGCTAGCTTTCTGAGTTTCACGCACAAGTAACCACAAGGATACTATTAAGCGCATTATATTATCTTATTAAGTTGGACAGGTTCAGAAGAGATTTACCAGGATGTTGCTAAGATCAAAGGGTTTGAGTTAGAGGGAGAAGCTGGATAGGCTGGGAGTTTTATCACTGGAGTGTAGGAGGTTGAGGGGTGAACTTATAGAGGTTTATAAAATCATTGGAGTAGTGATAAGATGAATAGCAGAGATAACAAAAGAGTGGAGCTGGATGAACACAGCAGGCCAAGCAGCATCTTAGGAGCACAAAAGCTGACGTTTCAGGCCCAGACCCTTCATTCGGTGTCTTTTCCCCAAGCTGGGGGATTTCAAGACTAGAGGGGCATATTTTTAAAGTGAGAGGAGAAAGATTTCAAAAAGGCATGCGGAACAACTTTTTTTACACAGAGAGTGATTCTTGTGTGGAATGAACTTCCAGAGGAAGTGGTAGATGTGGGTATAATTATAACATTGAAAAGACATTTGGATAAGTACATGAACAGGAAATGTTTTGAGGGATATGGGCCAAGTACAGACAGGCGGGACTAGTTTATGGTTGAACCAAAGGGTCTGTTTTTGTGCTGTATAACTCTATGAATATACGCCTCTCTCACTCAAGAGAGACCACTGTGCAGTTAAACCTGAGGGATATTGCAGCTCAGTTGAGTGTCTTTCATGGCGACCTCAGCCAGTGTGGGAAGTTGAACCCTTCAGTTGGAGTCACTGCATGGCAAACCAGCCATCTGAGCTAAGCAAGGTACCTTTGGTAACACACTTCCTTGGCCAAACTTTTTGTCATCTAACCCTACATCCCTTCATGGGGCTTAGTGTCGTACTTCACAATGTTCTTGGTGCTACATGTTAACGGTGCTACATTAATTCGACAATACTGTGGGTGCTGGGGATCTGAAACTGAAACTAAAACATAAAGAGATGGAAAAGAGTCTGTGGAGAAAGAAACAAGAGTTAACGTTTCGAGTCCACTACAGCTGCTCCTCAGAACTTGAGTTCCATCGGTCATCAAATATATTTCAATTATTGTTGCAAAATTTTCAGCAGGCTTCCTGGTGATGTAATCTCGCTTTTGCCCAGTGGGTGGCAGTAAAGGCTGCCAGAAGAAGCAAGCAGACTGGGTTTTCTATGAGATGGTAAGAACTGCCGATGTTAGAGACAGAGGTAACACAGTGTGGGGCTGGAGGAACACAGCAGGCCAGGCAGCATCAGAGGAGCAGGAAAGTTGATGTTTCGAGTCAGGACCCTTCTTCAGAAAAGGGGGCGGGGGAAGGGAGCTCAGAAATAAATACAGAGAGGAGGGGTGAGGCTGGGGAAGGCAAGTGGGATGGTGATAGGCGAGTGCAGGTGGGCAGTGGTAGGGATTGGTCAGTGAGGTGGGAGGGATGGATAGGTGGGAGAGAAGATGGACAGGTTGTGTCAGATGAAGGAGGCGGCGATGAGAGGGAGGGTTGGTCATGGGATGAGGCCGGTGGGGGGGGGGGGTGGGGAGATTTTAAAACTATTAAAGCCCACATTGAGACCATTGGGCTGTAAGCTCCCAAGATGGAATATGAGGTTCTGCAGTTTACAGGTAGCGTCATTGTGACACCGGAGGAGGCCCAGGATGGACGTGTCACCCAGGGAGTGGGAGGGGGAATTAAAATGATTTGCAACAGGAAAGTGTTGTCATTTGTCATCAGCAGAGCGCAGGTGCTCTACAAAGTGGTCTCTGAGTCTCCGCTTGGTCTCAATGATGGAGAGGCCACATCGGGATCAGCGGATGCAGTAGGGTGACTGATTTGCAGGTGAAACTCTGCCTGATGTGGAAGGTTAGTTTGGTGCCTTGGATGGAGGTGAGGGGGGAGGTGTAGGGGCAGGTGTAGCACTCCCTCTCCCTTCCCCCAACAAAACTAAAGACAGAATCCTCCTCATCGACCTGCAATCCAATCTCACAATCAAAGATATATTTCCCTCCCCACCCCTATCTGCCTTCCTCTCTCTGCAACTCCCTCACCCGTTCCACTCTCCCCACTAGCCCGACCACCCCTGACACTTTTCCCTGCGACCGCAGGAAGTGCTACATTTGCCCCTACACCTCCCCCCTCACCTCCATCCAAGGAACCAAAGAAACCTTTCACATTAGACAGAGATACACCTGCACATCTGCTAATGTGGTCTACTGCATCCACTGTTCCCAATGTGACCTCCTTTACATCAGTGACACTGAGCGGAGACTCAGAGACTGCTTTGTACAGCACCTGCATTCTGCACACAATAAATGACAACATCTTCCAGTCATAAATCGTTTTAAAACCCCCTCCCACTCCCTGGACGATATGTCCATCCTGGGCCTCCTCCAGCATGACAATGATGCCACCTGGAAACTGAAGGAACAGCACCTGATATTCTGCCTTGGGAGCCAATCGCCCACTGGCCTATACATGGAATTCACCAGTTTTAGAATCTCCCCACCCCCGGTCTCATCCCATGACTAACCTTCCCTCTTATCCCCACTTCCTTGACCTGACACAACCTGTCCACCTTCTCTCCGCCTATCCACTCCTCCCACCTCACTGACCAACCCCCACCACTCCTTACTTGCCCTCACCTATCACCATCCCACCCACTTTCCCCAGCCTCACCTGTTCTCTCTCTGCTTATTTCAGAGCTCCCTTCCCCTCTCCATTTCTGAAGAAGGGTCCTGAGCCAAAACGTCAACTTTCCTGCTCCTCTTACTGCTGCCTGGCCTGCTGCGTTCGTCCAGCCCCATGCTGAGTTATCTCTTTATTTTCTATACTATTTTTCCCTAATGAGCCATGATTTTAGGTATTGACATTGAAGGTCAATGGTGACCCATGCTAACACCAGTTAAAGCTACTCACAAAGATCTAGTGAGACTTAAAGCAGGGATCTCCCTCTTCCCAACGACAGATTAATATCCATTGTCATGTCAAAGGCATTCCTGGAGTGCAGTATCAGTGAGAAGATTTACAAGGATAGTGCCACATTGGAGGGTTTCAGCTACAGGGAGAGGCTACATAGGCTGGGGCTATTTTCCCTGGAGCGTCAGAGACTGAAGGGGTGACCTTATACAGGTTTATAAAACCATGAGGGACTATGGATGGGGTGATTACCCCAGGGTGGGGGACTCTAAAACGAGAGGGGCGTAGATATAAGGTGGGAGGGGAAAGATTTAAAAGGGCCCTAAGGGGCAACTTTTTCACACAGAGGGTGGTGCACGTATGGAATGAGCTGCCAGAGGAAGTGGTGGAGGCTGGTACAATTACAACATCTAAAAGGGCATCTGGATGGGGACATGAATAGGACGGGTTTAGAGGGATATAGGCCGAATGCTGGCAAATGGGACTGGATTAATTTAGGATATCAGGTTGGCGTGAACGGGTTAGACCGAAGGGAGTGTCTCTGAGCTATACAATATATCTAATTAGACACATTGAAGCTCTCACGCATATAGCAAACCAGGAAGTTAAAAGTGCTCAAAGTCCTTGGCTTCTCAGTTTTCAGATGAAGAAGTAATTAATTGTGGCTGTACTAAGTTGCCAGTAAAGGGAAGCCTTTCAAAATAAAAAAAAACTAAAACTTTTGCTTTGACTTTGGATAAAATTGGCATTCCACAAATTTAAGTTAGATTTTCAGAGTCAGTGCGGACAGTTAGCACGTGGTTAAAAATTCAGTTACATGTCATTCAATAGGTAAAGCTCAGGGCAGCACAGTGGCTCAGTGGTTAGCTGCCTCACAGTGCCAGGGACCTGGGTTTGGTTGCAGTGTGCCCTGTGTCTGTGTGGGGTTTCATCCCACAGTCCAAAGATGTGTTGATTGGGTGGATTGGCCACGCTAATTGCAGGGTTACGGGATGGGATGGGGTAGGTCTGTGTGGGATGCCAGAGTTTATGCTGGCTGAATGGCCTGCATCCACACCGTAGGGATTCTGAGTTGTCATTGTCCCATTTTCTCATCAGACAGCGATGACTGGTGGTGATTTAACCTGAGGGTCATCACACCTCAGATGAGGAGAGATTGAGGGAGGAGAGCCCTGCCATGATAACCTCACCTTGTGCAGAAATTGAACCCATGCTGTTGACATCGCAAACTATCCAGCTAACTGACCCATACTGCAAAGTCTCTTCTAAGGATGTCCACCTTGAAGTAGCTTTCCTCCTCCGTCCAAAGAGAGCTCAGTGAATCTCCCTTCCACTGCAATCCCCAGGTTATCGCCTCTGCCCCGAAGTTCTCCGATCACATTCTGCAGCAATTCCACTCCTACAGAAACAACTCGTTCCTTAGTGCCTGTCTACGCAGCTGGCTTATCTCCAAAGGGCTCCAAATAATGTTCAGACCATCACAATTTGGACCCTCCACCCCATCCCCTCTCCATTTATTTCAGGACTCCCTACCCCTTCCCCAGTCCTGACAAAGGGTTTCAGCCTGAAATGCAGACTCCCCTGCTCCTCAGGTGCTGTCTGACCCTGCTGTGCCTTTCCAGCTCCACATCTATTGACTCTAGCTTCCAGCATCTGTAGTCCTTACCATCTCCCTGTAACTGACACCCTGCTTCATTCTGGAAACTGTGACTTTCCTGGAGTCCTCACAACATAACGAGCACTGGTAGAGTGGAATATCACAGTAATTCCTGATTGCACCCGTAATTGGGATGTCTTGTGTTGCAGCATATAGTGTTGCTAGCTCTGAGATACAAATTGAGTCCCATTCTAGGATTTGGTGGTCAGGGAAGGAGTAATCATAAGGGAATTGGGCTGTTTTCGAAAACTGAAGAATGGCTGGAATTACACAGAGAATGACCAGAAATGAACAGCTAATTTGGTGTAGGCCTGACAGGCTGAATGGCCACCTTCTGCACTCAAATGGGCTTGGGGTTCTGTAATGTGTCAGACCCATCCATTTGGCCAATAAGGCTGTCATGGCTGATTAGCGTACAATAAGGCTGCAGCACAGCAATGCTAAGTGTATGTGGTTGAGGAAGTAATACAGGAGTTAGGTATGAGTCCTCATGGTCAGAGACTGTCAACAGCTCTTTTTTATTCATTCACAGGATGTGGGTATCACTGACCAGAACAACATTTGTTGCCCATCCCTAATTGCCCAGAGGACAGGTTACTAGTCAACTACATTGCTAAGGGTCAGGAATCTACATGTAGGCCAGACTAGGTAAGGATGGCAGTTTCCTTCCCTATAAGATTTTTGTGAACCAGATGTGTTTTCCCCCAAGCCACCATTAGACTCTTAATTCCAGATTTCTTGTTTTAATATACATAGTGAACTCAAATTGCACCATCAGATGTGTCAGGGTTCGAATCCAGGTCCCCAGAACATTACCTGGGACTCTGGAATAACAGTCCAGCAACGATACTACTAGGCCATCACCTCCCTCTGTTATGAGTTACAATGCAGGGAGGTTAGATGTTCCGTTGGTACAGCTGATGAACTTGTGTGAGATTGTGTTGATTTTTTTTGCATGCTGAAGTCAGAGCCTTGGGTCTTGACTGCTGACTTAGACCTCCAGGACACAACATCCCCTCCCATGTCGCATTATTCTTTTACCTTGACCCAGGTGAGATTCAGTGTCCTGTATGACTCCCACCGTAACAGACCTGCCCTTTTCAGAAATCCTAAACGCGGTTAGGATTTTGAACCTCCCATTGAAGCATGCAGCCGGTGAATGTGTCAAGTTGAAATGTGGGCTTTGTCATGTTGGAATTAAGCTGAGCCACTCAATTGTGAGTGGTTGAGGAATGGAAGTAGACAGAAAGTTCACAATTGTTTTGCGATTCTTCGATTCTGCCTTACTCCCAAATTAGAAAGCAACAACGAGAGGAGAGAAGTGGTATAAGTAGCAGTGAAAAAGTTATGGAGGAGAACTGATTTGAAAGAAATTGTCTGGTGGATCTAGGGGACCCAGGCCCAAATGTTGGAGACAGGCCTTTCCATGTAAAGCCAGGACGAGCTGAGGGTGCTTGAGATGTGAACCACAGTTCCACAAACACAGTTGTTGCTTCAGCAATTTACATTTTCACAACAGTGATTGATAGACTTCTGTTGAAGAAAGATATTGAGGCAAGTTGGGCAAAAGCAGGAATTAGGATTCAGATCTGTCATGACCTCACTGTGAGACAGATAAGGCTGAAGAGGCTAAACACTTCTATGTTCATCCAAACTGAAGGCTTCTATTTTGTATGTCACCATTCACAGAATGTCCAAAAGCGTTTCATAGAATCCCAACAGTGCAGGTACAGGCCATTCAGCCCATCAGCTCTGCACTGCCAAAGAGCACCCCATCCCTATATTTGCCATGGTTAATATACCCAGTCTACACATCCCTGGAGAGTACAGGGCAAATTAGAATTATAGATTCCCTACAATGCAGAAGCAGGCCAGTCAACCCCTTACATTTACACTGACACTCCCGCCCAGCACTGGCCCCCTACCCTATATTTACCATGGCTTATCCGCCCAGCCTACACACTTATGGGCAACATATCACAGCCAATCCACCCTAACCTGCACATCTTTGGACTGTGGGAGGAAACCCACACAGACATGGGGAGAATGCCCAGACTCCACACAGACAGTCACCCCCCGAGGGTGGAATTGAACCTGGGTCCCTGGTGCTGTGAGGCTGCAGTGTTAACCACTGAGCCACTGTGTCGCCAGCAGCATTTATGCTGTAGTCACAGTTGTAATGCAGCTGCTGATTTACTCACAGCAGGCACCCAGAAACAGCAATGTGATACAGACCAAATCAACAGCATTAGTAATAGGAGCTAAAGATTAAACATGTGATTGCTGGCTATCTCTGCAGTATCTTTGTGCATGGCTTCCATTTGATGAATAACCGTAGCAGCAGCTTAACCTCCAAGCTATCATTTACGTCAATTCTTTTTTCTAAGAATGAAAGTGTAGACTCCTTTCAGAAGCAAAATTCAGGAACGATGCTCAAAAAACTGAACAAAGGATTGATGGGTCTCAAAGGTAGCTCAGTGGGCAAATATCAAGATAAATTTAGTCTTTAGGACTAATTCCTAAATTTAGGAATGAAATTTTAAATACAGATAAATGTGTGAAAATATATATGTAGGCAGAAAGAGACACAAAGCAAGGTAGAAATCAAAACATAACAAGAGTCAGAGACTGCAGCCTCAGGAATCTCTCTGAGTCTGTTGTAAAGCAACACCAGCATTGCATCATGCACATCATGCATTGTCCTTGACTTAATTCCCTTTGCTAATCTCAGCCACTGATATTTTCCCTTTCTTCCTACAAACCCAGTTTATTCCTATGTTTGCAAACTACCTCCTACTTTCTGCATCATCATCCCACAGGGTTTCCATGGACTCCGGGTGGGAATGCTGCCCCAATATGGGTGGCACAGTGCCTTGCAGAGCCCGGGCCCTGCGTTTGATCCCACCCTAAGGACACTGTCTGTCACTCTGTGTGGAGTTTATACGCTCTCCCTGGTCTGCATGGATTTGCTCCAGTGTCATCCCACAGCCCAAAGATGTGCCAGGCTAAGTGGATTAGCCGTGGGAAATGCAGGATTACAGGGATAGGTTGTGGGTCTGGGCGGGATGATCTCCAGATGGGTGGTGTGATTCGATGGGCCGAATGGACTGTTCCCGCGCCAAAGGCATTCTATGATCTCAGCCCCACTCCTCATCTCTTCTTCTAGCGTTGGAGCGGGCAGGTTCAGACAATTGCATTTAGTTGGCGCCGGGGAGGAAGCTCCCAAGCCACAGCCAAAAGAGGAAAGGGATGGACCAATGCATTGAGAGATGGCCTTAAGGAAGTGAGAGTGACAGAATGGAGGGAATGCCTACCTGGAAGGCCTAGACAGTTCTAGGCAGAGCTGCCAAAGCTGGTAGACGCTGATGCAGTAATGGCATTGCAGGGCTAGTAATCTAACGGTCTGGGATAATGTTCCAGGAATGTGAGTTCGAATCTCATGACAGCAGCTGAAGAAATTCCAATCGATAGATCTGGAATTGTAAAGCTGGTTCCAGGAATGACAGCACTGATTGTTGTAGAAAAAGTGGTGGCTCACTAGTGTCCTTGCGGGAGGGAAATTCGCCAAGTCTACGACAGCCTGGCCTGCAGAGGGCTGCAGCCCCACACAATGTGGTTGATACTTAACTGCCACTTGCTGTAGTCCAGCAAGCCACTCGGGCCAAGGATAATGAGGGATGGGTTACTTACGGCCAATCCCATGGGGGTAAGCTAATGATAGCAGGACAATCAGAGAGGTCAGATGGAGGCCAAGGAGAGACTGGGACTGGTGGAGGTTATAAGGTCAGGCAGGGCAATAACAGTGAAGGGACAACATGAAGGTGAGTTGACAACTTATTTGTTTGAGGCGTTTTCTGAAACCATCATTAAATTTATGCACTTTCTAGCTGGGGTTGCAGTCCTGATCCATCACGGCAACCATGAACCTTCCTTCTCTTTCTTTCCCGTCACACTACTGTGGGATGCTGTAGCTTTAAGAGGTGTGCTTTGTCCTGGTTTCTTTTAGAGACTAGGGGACAGGAGCCAAGCAGTCTATGAGAAGATAAACAACTTGTGAGGTTTAAAGTTGAAACAGTAGAAGCAGCCCATATGGGGGTGGCCAAGTTCTCGCAGATCCAGGATTTTTAGTTAGTTTTCGTCAGTTGTCGCTGGGGTCTCAGCAGGGTTGGAAGGAATTGACTCTCTCCTGGCTGCTGCACTGTCTGCGTTTTCTCGCAGAAGTATCTTTTGATGTTCTTTCCTCCTAGATTGGAGAACTACATGTGAAACAATCCATTCTTCTGAATTTGCCCTTTTTTGTAGAGGTCCGTTTATGAGTTGTTACTATATTGGAACAGTTACTGCTTAGTACTAAAATAATCTATTATTCTGATAAGTTTTCCAATAGAGTTAACTTATTCCAAGTTCCACTTTTATCATATTTTATTTGTAGTATTTGAATAAATTGCGTTTTGCTTAACATTGTGAAGTTTAACCAATGGAACTGCATCTGGAACATAGCACCTCACATTTACTTTTATAATAAGAAAAGGTTAGCATTTAGGCTGCCTTCGTAATATATTTTCAGGCCTGGTCCATAACACAATGATCAAACTGCCCCATCACCTCCAAAACAGCTCCTGAAGGATTGATGCTTGCAGAGGCTCAGTGAGTGCAAGGTAGCCTCTGCTGCATCAATTGGATGGCCCAGTGGCTCAGTGGTTAGCACTGCTGCGTCACAGTACCATGGACCCGTGCTCAGTTCCACCCTCAGGTGCCTGTCTGTGTGGATTTTTCACATTCTCCTCGTGCCTGTGTGGGTTTCCTCCCACAGCCCAAAGATGTGCAGGCAAGGGTGGATTGGCTGTGCTAAATTTCCCCAGGCTAGGTAGGTTATAGACAGATGTGCCTGCATGGGATGCTCTGAGGTTTGGTGTGGACTTGATGGGCCGAAGGGCCTGTTTCCACACTGTAGGGATTCCATAATTCTAACTGATTGATTGTACTTCACCCTTCAGCCTGGATACATTGTCCCCAAAGAAATATAATCAAAATAGGCATCAGAACTCAACCTAATTTTGCGCGCTACGTTTTCAGACACACGCAGGTGCGTGTAAAGGGGAGGAAGGATGAAAACAGACTCGGTTGTGATGCTTT
This sequence comes from Stegostoma tigrinum, assembly GCF_030684315.1. Classification (NCBI taxonomy): domain Eukaryota; kingdom Metazoa; phylum Chordata; class Chondrichthyes; order Orectolobiformes; family Stegostomatidae; genus Stegostoma; species Stegostoma tigrinum. The sequence continues at coordinate 11,889,459 of NC_081392.1, forward strand.
CCTTAGTCAAATAGCTTGCAACCCTGCCTGCCTAGGCTTGCACCTGGCAGATGACTGGCAGCTTGGGTGCTCTCTGAAAGATAACCCTGGCTATGAGCCCAGCATCAGCCTGGAAGGGGTTTGTCATGGTTTTGGGTGGGGGTGGGGGGCTGCCTTGCAAAACCCCTCTTTTTAATAGGAATGCTGTCTCCTTTAAGTGGCAGAGATGCACAATCTAATGAGCTTGTCCTGATTGATCCTGTGGTAACTATGGGAACAAGCTGATGATGCTGTGCAACTTTGTGTGTATTGAATGCTGAAGGGAATGTTGATTTTACCTGGGCCCACCCCGTGTAAGTGTAAAGAATTCTTCGAGAAAGACACAGGACTTTAGTGGCAGGCGTGAAATATTCATTAATGAGGCCATCAATCTATAGGTCAGCTTGTCAGCCTTGGAGACTGAGGGGGTGGGGTATCAGTCATCTGCTCGACTACATGAGGCGTCACAAGATGGTGATACTGAACATGTCACCACTTTCCACTGTTATGTCCCTCATCATCTCCTCCTCGCCACCGTCCCGCCTCCTGATTGCTTCGCCTCTCCTGACACACCCTGCTGAAATCTTGATGTGGCCCCAAAGGGGATAAGCAAGATGTCAATCTCTCACTTCACACTCTCCCCCCTCCAACCGCCCACAGAGATGAAGTGGATTTCTTCTGGAGCTATTGCCCACTGTTTGAATGTGGCTAACGGCATTGCTTCCCAGACCAATTTGCCATGGCTTAAATCAGAGCACCTGCAGCGTGTTGCAAGCAGCATGTCACATGTTGCATGTGGTGTGTCACAAGTAACTGGTCTCATGTAGCGTGATGCGTGAAGCACAGCATTTTGCATGCAGCATTGCATGCGCTGTGTCACATCAGTGTGTCATCGTGTGTAACGTGCATGAAGAACATCACATGCAGCATGTCACATTGTTACATGTTGCATGCAGTGTGTCACATGTCGTGTGTGCATGAAGAACATGGCATACAGCATGTCACATGTTGCATGCAGTGTGACGCATGTAGTGTGTGCTGAAGAACACCGCATGCAGCATATCACATATAACATGTTGCATGCAGTGCGTCGCATATAGTGTGTGCATGAAGAACATCGCATACAGCATATCACATGTAACGTGTTGCATGCAGTGTGTCGCATGTAGTGTGTGCCTGGAGAACGTCACATGCAGCATGTTACATGTAGCATGCCTCATGTAGTATTTTTCATGAAAAATGTTGTATGTAGCTTATCACATGAAATATGTCACATGTAACATGTAGTGTGCTGCATGTGGCTTATTGCATATGGCATGTCACATACTGGATGTTGCATGTTACATGAAGCACTTTATAGAGCGCCATATGTAACATATGCAAGCAGCATGTCACTTACAGATGTGGCACATAGATGTTTGTATTTAGCACATTGCATGCAGCGTGTTGCATCAGCGTGACACACCCAGATTTTTGCATGCAGTATGTTGTGTGCAACCACGTTGCATCAGCTTGACATATGTAGCATATTGAATCACATCTCGATTTGATAGTAATCCAGAATCTAAACCTTGAACTCTCCATATATGGTCACAGCAAAGCCTGACCCTGATCTCGATTTGTCAGCTGCTCACCCACAATTGCCTAGCAACCAGATTGTCGTCAATGAACAGGAAAACTTTAACCAAGCTGGTCCCTGTGGGTCTAGCCATGACAACCAGCATCAAATCAAATGGCTCTTCTTAATCATGATAAGCTGTTGGCTTCTTCACTGTCTCAATTTTATTTTCCTTTGTCTCTATCCCACCAACCCCTGGTACTCCCCCCGTAAGTTAGTTGTAGGTATTTCTTATGAAGCTGTCTAATACAGTGAGCCTTGTAGCTACCAGAGTTTAGAGGAATGAAGGATGACTTAATTAAAGTACAAAAGCCCAAGTGTTACCTGTAATGATGCAGAGGTAACGTCACTACCCGTGGGCCAGGAGCCCTCGGTTCAAATTCTCTCTGCTCCAGAGGTGTGTCTCAATGCATCTGAGCAAGTTGATTAAGAATATCTGTAAGATCCTGAAGAGGTTTGTTTTTTAATGCATGGGATGTGGGTGTCACTGGGCATTCCTAATCTCCCTGAAGACATTTCAATGACAACCCCCTTGCCCATGTGCCTGGAGTCACGTGTAGGCCAGACCAGGGAAAGACCTCATAAGAATCCCTACAGTGTGGAAACAGGCCCTTCAGCCCAACAAGTCCACACTGATTCTCAGAGCATCTGACCCAGACCTACCCCCACGATAACCCACCTAATCTACACATTCCTGGGCACTATGGGTAACTTAGCATGGCCAATCTGCCTAGCCTGCACATCTTTGGACTATTCTATTTATAATTCAATCTAATGCCGTGGTCTTGTCAGGGGCCCTGTTATAGGCCCAGCCTGAATGGCCACTGTCTGTGCCACAACAATTCATTATGTAAAAGGAAAATTGTGCTTTATGTCTCTTCTGCTTATCATAGCATCTCTATAGTGTGGAAGTAGGCTATTTGGCCCATCGAGTTTGCACCAACCCTCCAAAAAGGGTCCCACCCAGACCCAACCCATCCCTGTAACCCTGCATTCCCCACAGCTAACCCTGGACACTTTGGGGTAATTTAACATGGCTAATCCACTGTAACCTGCACATCTTTGGACTAAGGAAGGGCAGGAAACCGGAGCACCCGGAGGAAACCTGCAGACACAGGGAGAATGTGCGAAGTCCACACAGACAGTCACCCGAGGGTGGAATTGAACCTGGGTCCCTGGTGCTGTGAGGCAGCAGTGCTAACCAGTGAGCCACCCTTATTTTGCTAAAGATTTGGTGGGTGACAGCTGCTATAACCAGGGAGTGTGATCCCATGTGTTATCAGGGCTTGACAGTATTCCATCTTACATTCCACTGTCCAATTCTATGCTACAGACCTGTATTACTCTGATATTGCCCTGCAGTGGGCGTTGAATATTGTACCAAAGAAAGAAAGATGTTTTGCTTTGACTCAGGGAAAAAAAATTTAACAAAATGCAAAGTACAACAGATGCAGCAGACTTGAAATGAAAACAGAAAATGCCATTTGATGGATCTGAATTCTTATTCTGTCAGCATCTGTCAAGAAATCCATCAATGTAGCTGGCTGATAACTAAAAACTAGCTTCTGTCTGAGCAGAATCTGGGGTTCTGTTTTCGGGTATCATTATCTGATACATCACCTTGTTTGCTGCACTTTGCCATCTTTCAGGGGAAGAATTAAAACTGACATTTTACCCACTCTCTCAGAGAACGAGCACTGGGCACGCGCTTTGTATGTCCCGTAAACAATGTCACTAAAGACTAGATAACTTATCATCATCACACAGGCTGTTACCACACACCAGCCAGTATTAACCACTAATTGTCCCCATTAGCAGCTCTTCATAGAATCCCTACTGCATGGAAGCAGGCCATTCAGCCCATCGAGTCTACAATAACTCTCTGAAGAGCACCCTACCCAACACCAACCTCCTACCCTCTATTTCCCACAAGTAATCCACCTAGTCTGCAAATCCCTGGACACTATGGGCAATTTAGCATGGCCAATGCACCTAAGTTGCTATACCTTGGGCTATGGGAGGAGCTGTAGCTCTCAGAGGAGATACACAGAGAACATGCAAACAGTCAACCAAGAGTGGAGTTGAACCTGGCTCCCAGGCGCTGTGAGGCAGCAGTGCTAACCACTATGCCACTGTACTATTCCTTACTCAAACAGTGCTTTAATCACTCCTTTGTCCAACTGTTGTTCTCTCTTTGGGAACAAAAACAGAATTTGCTGGAAAAGTTCACCAGGACTGACAGCATCTGTGAAGAGAAAATCAGAATTAACTGAGAAAGGGCCACCCTACCAGAAATGTTCACTCTGATTTTCTCTTCACAGATGCTGCCAGACCTGCTGAGCTTTTCCAGCAACTTTTGTTTTTGTTCCTGTTCTACAGAATCTGCAGTTCTTTTGGGTGTTTTTCCTCTCTCTTTTGGCTCTATCTCTAACTATCTGTTACTCTCCCCCATCCCATCTTCTGTGTAAAAAGAAAACTCAATTTCCTTGTTACCATCAGTCTTGAGGAAGGGTCACCGGACCCAGAACATTAACTCTGATTTCTCTCCACAGATGCTGCCAGGTCAGTTGAGCTTTTTCAGCAATTTCTATTTTTATTTCGAATTTCCAGCATCCGCAATTCTTTCAGTTTTCTTGTCTGCTATTAGGGGAGTCTGGCCGTACAGAATTTCACAACTGAGTCTCCTACACTTGCAACAGTGACAATGCTTCCAAGGTACTTGTTTATGAAGATCTTGCATGATATGCACATGAGATAATGGGAACTGCAGATGCTGGAGAATTCCAAGATAATAAAATGTGAGGCTGGATGAACACAGCAGGCCGAGCAGCATCTCAGGAGCCCAGGTGCTCCTGAGATGCTGCTTGGCCTGCTGTGTTCATCCAGCCTCACATTTTATTATCATGATATGCACATGAGGCTGGTTAACCCAGCAATCAATGCCTACCCCTCATTGTCCTTTGTGAAGACGGTGCCTTGTTGAACCACTGCTGACTCTGTCCTGTAGAGACACCCAAAGTACTTTTAGGGATTTTGACCCAGTGACCTGAGGCAACAGCGATACATTTCCAGGTCAGGATGATGAGTGATTTGGAGGGAAACTCGCAGAGCCTGGGGTTCCAGTGTGCCTGCTGCACTTGCCCTTCTAGGAGGCAGAAGTCTTGGGTTTGGAAGACGCTGTCTCAGCAGCCTGGGTGAGTTGTCGCAGTGCATCTATACACTACTGCTACTGAGCATCGGTGGTTGGAGGCAATGGATGTTGAAGATCATGAATGGGGTGCTGGACATCAGGCTACTTCTTTCATGCACAGTGTTGCATTTCTTCGGGCATTAAAAAACATCCTCAGGTTGTGTCACATCAAAAATATTTCACAGGCCACCTGAGGAGAGCTTAGAAATAATGAAGGGGTGATCACCTTGCCAAGATGGTACTAACGGCATCCCAACAGTCAGAGGGAGATAGAAGACAGGCACAGAATCATTGAGGTCTACCACATGGAAACAAATCCTTCAGGCTAACTTACTCATGCTGCTCCATCTTTACCATTAGACTAGCCCCATTTGCCTGCATGTGCAAACAAATTTAAGGAAGATGTGAGAAACACAGGATTATAGTTGTACGGGACTGCAACTTTCCTAACAGCAACAGGGATAATCTTACTGTGAAAGGATCAGACAGGGTAGAATTTTTGAAGTGCATCCAGGAGAGTTTTTTGTGCCAGTAATTAAATAGTCTGACTGGAGTTGGGCTAGTGTTAGATTTGGTGTTTATTGGTTTGCACAGACACGGTGGGCTGACGGGCCGGTTTTTAACTATGGCTGTATTAATGTTCTGGTTTAAAGTCATCAGCATGAAATATTAAATCTGTTTTCCTCTCTACAGCTGCTAGCACACCTATTCAGTGGCATTTGCCATTTTCATTTCAAGTCGGCTGCATTTCATCTTTGTTTAATTTTTTTGAATCAAGCAGAAATCTTTCTTTCTTTGGTACAATATTCCACACCCAGTGCAGAGCTTTGTCAGAATCATAGAGGTCTACAGCACAGAGAAAGGCCATTCGGCCCATTAGTGTTTTTGTCTGTCAACAACAAAGACGTAAATATTCCAGTCCTATTCTCCAGCAGTGCTGAGAAATGCTCTCTTGTGTATGTTGTTATTCTTGTTATGACATTTTAAGCTGATAAATCCAGATGTATTAAGTCAGATTTTATCTGAAAGATCCCAAAGCCAATGGGCTTGATGGAGACAAGTGAGACATTTTCCCCCGGATCATTGGAGGCTGAAGGGTGACCTTATAGAAGTTTATAAAATCATGAGGGGTGTGGATAGGGTGAATAGTCAAGGTGTTTTTCCTAGGGCAGGGGAATCTAAAACTAGAGGGCACGGGCTTAAGATGAGAGGGGAAATATTTAAAAGGGACCTAAGGGGCAACATCCTCATGTAGAGGATGGTGCGTGTATGAAAGAAACTGCCAGAGGAAGTGGTGGAGGCTGATACAATTACAACATTTAAAAGGTATCTGGATGGGTACATGGATAGGAAGGGTTTAGAGGGACATGCTGGCAAATTGAACTAGGTTAATGTAGAATATCTGGTTGGCATGGATGAGACGGACTGAAGGGTCTGTTTCTATGCTGTACAGCTCTATGGCTTTAAAGGTAGGTGACATAGACCCTTTGTTATTTGTTCTGATTCTATTTCAGCTTCAGGGGTGGGGAAGATACAATATGCTGGAAGTAGCTATGCTGCATTGAGGGTGACTGTAAACTAGAACATCAGATCTTGATATTAAAAAAGAGGAACAAAGTTGGTCTGTTTGCCATGAGTTTGAATAAATCACAAGAGAATGCCTTAGGCCAGATAGGGAGGAATCAAGTTTTGCCTTGCTTTCTTGGAATAAGGCAAACAAATTATGTTAAAATTGGAAAATTAATACTCACATGGACTGCTTCTCTTCTGAGTAGAACCCATTCAGAGCTTTCAAACATACTCACACCTTCTACGTGGTCTGTAAAACAAATCCAAATTTCTTCTGCCCATGTCCTGAAAATCACCAACTTCCATGCACCCAATAGACCTGTGATCCATGAACCACCTGTCTCCAGAACCAGGAACACTTCACTATTGAAAATTCTTTGCCTCAAATTGTTTTTAAACTCACTCCACAGTCTTGTTACTTCGCACCTCTGTAACTACCCCCAGCCTGACAACCCTGCAGTTGTTCAGTTCTAATCTTTCGACCTCGCCCAATTTTAATGCCCTGCGATTAGCCACCTGGGTCCTTAGTTCTGGAATTTTCCCCTCATCACTTCTGTCTCTTCTTTCAGGATGTTCCTAAGGGCCTGCTTCTTCAACCAAATGTTAAGTTACCTCTCCTGATCTTTTGCTATTTCAAAAATATACTTTGATCATAAAATTTCAATAAGTAAATACAGTGAGAAAACAGTTCTGTGCAGTCTTTGCAGAAAATACAGTGGAATTTTGACAGTCCTCATTAGAGCTTCAATCCGGTTGCGATAAAAATAGCATTTCTAAACATGAAAGGAAAATACTTGCATTGCTGTTAAGGATACAAGGAGATCTCAGAATGTAACAGACCCTCATTACATTTTGGCAGAAAGACCTTCGTCAGTAGTCTTTCCCCACTGCACTGTGGCAGGAACTACCCTAGATTTTTGCATGCCCCTCAGGACCTTGGACTGTGCCAGTCTGCAACATTTGGTCAAGGTTCACTCTTCGACATGGAAGACCAACAAGTTTCAGGCAGACCAAAGGGCTTCTGTCACTGAGTTAATGGTCCTCTAGTCTTAGGCTTAAAGCAAAACCATGAAACAGACCCTTTGGTGCAACTCATCCATGCTGACCAGATATCCTAAACTGACCCAGTTCCATTTGGCCCATATCCCAATAAATGCTTTCTACTCATGTACCCGTCAGATAGCAATTGTATTGCTTTTCTTTCAGTGTGAAAATCATGGAACGGATAGGATAGAATCCCCACAGTGTGGAAGCAGGCCATTCAGCCCATCAATTCCACATTGGCCCTTCAAAAAGCATTGCACTCAGACCCACCCTCTCCCTGCAACAGTCATGGCTAACCTACCTAGCCTGTATATCCCAGGACACTATGGACAATTTAGCATGGCCAATCCACCACATCTTTGCACTGTGGAAGGAAATTGGAGCACCTGGCAGAAGTCCCAGACAGACGCAGGGAGAATGTGCAAACTCCACACAGGCAGTCACCAATAGGTGGAACTGAAGGAAATTGGAGCACCTGGCAGAAGTCTCAGACAGACGCAGGGAGAATGTGCAAACTCCACACAGACAGTCACCAATAGCTGGATCCCCGGTATTGTGAGGCAGCAGTGCTAACCACTGACCCACCATGCCACACTCCCAAACAGCACAGTGGGTCAACCTCCAGCACATGGACTGCAGTAGCTCACTGTGGCATCTCACCACCACTTTTTTGAGGACAGTGAAGAACAGGGAATAAACATTGCTCCAGACAGTGTTACCTACATCCCAGCTTATCCACACGTTCCATTATAGCTTTAAGATCTAGAAACCTCTCTGTCTGTATCTTGAATGTTCTCAATACTTGAGTTTCACTTGAGTAGAGAATTCCAAACTTTCACCCCCTCCTCTCAGTGAAGAAATTCCTCCTCATCTCAGCACTGAACAGCTGCGACAAGCAACTCACAGAATGCTGGAGAAACTCAGCAGGTCTGGCAACACCCATAGAGACAGAAACAGAGTTAATGTTTCAAGTCTGTTATGACTTCTTCTGAACCAATGTCTAGACCTGACACTGTGTCCCTTGTTCTTGTCCACCACTTCCCACCCCATTCTAATACCAGAACTCGGAAACATCCTGCTCGTCGCAGCCCAGTCAAGATTTGCTACGATGAGAGGTGATCGAACTGAAACTTTAGCCTCTGTTTCCCTCTCCCCACTAAGGTTTCCTGGCTACTGAGTATCTCTTGAATTTTCTGCTGTGCTTCCGGATTCCCAGAATCATTCCCCATCTCACACTTTAAGTCTGGGTGAATTAGCGAGTAAACCAACTGCATCTAGCCTGGCGCTGGGAATTTCTCATAGACTGTGGGAAAACAAGGGTGGGAGTCCCACCATAAACTCACTCTGTATGAGTTGACTGTGATAAGAGACTGAGTGCTGGGCTGATTAGGCACTAGACTGTGACACCCTATTAAAATGACTTTCAGGCTCATTTGCAGCGGACTGTGAGAGGTGATTAGTGCAGAGTACAGTCTGAACTCCCTTAATCACACATTAATAGTGCATCACTAATTTGACCTTTCTAAAGTAAGAACTCTTTTGAGTGTAGAATTAACTGCCTCTAATTCCATTTGGGGAAGAGATTAGTACAGTGTAAGAGTGGTTGGCACATGTCATGTCTAATTAATCATCCAATCTGAAAGCAAGTCATCTTAAACAAACTCCTTTGTTTCAAACAATAAAGCCAAAGAGATCAAGGGCAGAGACAGGGTGGAGGGTCTATGCAAATTTGAAAGGATTATCTGAGCACAAGCATAAGGCTATAGCAAGAACTGCAGATGCTGGAATCGGAGACAACACCGTGTGGAGCTGGAGGAACACAGCAGGTCTGGCAGCATCAGAGGAGAAGGATAGTTGACGTTTCGGGTCAGGGCCCTTCTCCAGAAATGATTTCTGGAGAAGGGTCCTGACCCAAAATGTCAACTTTCCTGCTCCTCTGCTGCCTGGCCTACTGTGTTCCTCCAGCTCCACACGGTATTGTTACGTGGGTAAGACGATGCTGGTTTTGTATAAGACGCTAGTTAGTTCTCGGCTGGAGGATTATGCACGGTAGTGGAAGACACATTATGATTGATCGAATGATTGAATCATTTATTGTTACATGTATTCAATTTAAAATATAGTGAAAGGTTTAGACCGTCACCATGAACCAGTGCCATTCCCATTAACTTACAGTTAAATATAAAATAAGAAGATAATTTAGAGGGAATCCAACATTTCCTGCTCTGCTGCTGGAGTCCTGCTCTGGAATACACCAGCCCACACCATACTGCCCCTAGTGGGCTGTTCTGGGATACACCGTCCCAAGCCATATTGCCCCCAGAGGGTTTCTCTGGGATAGACCAGCCCACACCATACTGCCTCCAGAGGGCTTCTGTGGGATACACCAGCCCATGCCATACTGCCTCCAGAGGGCTTCTCTGGGATACACCAGCCCACGCCATACTGCCCCCAGGGGGTTTCTCTGGGATACACCAACTCACACCAAACTGACCCCAGAGTCCTACTGTGGGATACACCAGCCCACACCATACTACCCCAGAGGGTTTCTCTAGGATACACCAGCCCACGCCATACTGCTCCCAGAGGGCTTCTCTGGGATGCACCAGCCCACACTGTACTACTTCTCTGGAATACACCAGCCCACACCATACTGCCCCCAGGGGGTTTCTCTGGAATACACCAGCCCACACCATACTGCCCCCAGTGGATTGCTCTGGGATACCCAGATTCTGTCGTTGCGCAGCATCTGAAGACACCGCTGCAGTTTGAACTAAAGGGGGTGAAATTCTTTCTCGCACAAAGTATGCCAAGCATAAATCAAGTTCCTTGACTCTGACACTTAGGGAAAGATGTGAACGCATTGCAGAGAGTGCAAATGCGGTTTATAAGGTTGGCTCCAGGAATTAGAAGCTTGTGTTATTAAGAACGTTCTCCCTGGAGAGAGGAAGGCAGAGAGGAGATTTGATAGAGGTTTTCAATATCATCAGCGAGCTGGACTGAGAAGGCTGGAAGAAACTGTCTCTACTTGTAAAAGGAACAAGAACCAGAGGGGGTAGATATAAAGCGATGAGCTAAGGGTGATGTGAGAACTTTCTCACTCAGCTAATAGGATCTAGAATGAGACAACAAGGTGTGGAGCTGGAGGAACACAGCAGGCCAAGCAGCATCAGAGGAGCAGGAAAGCTGACATTTCTGGACCGAAGGGTCCAGACCCAAAATGTCAGCTTTTCTGCTCCTCTGATGCTGCTTGGCCTGCTTTGTTCATCCAGCTCTACACCTTGTTGTCTCAGATTCTCCAGCATCGGCCATTCCCATAATCTCAGGATCCGGAATGAAATGCCTGGAAGTGTGATGCGACATTCAAGAGAAGATTAGACAATTACTTGATTTGATTTGATTTATCGTGGTCGCATGTACCTAGGCACAGTGAAAATGTTTGTTTTGCATGCAGCACAGGCAGATCATAACATACAAATATCATAGAACAGAGTGAGGAATATAATGTTATAGCTGCAGAGAAGCTGCACAAAAGCGAGATCAGCTATACATTTGAAATTTGAGAGGTCCATTCAGAAATCCAATAACAATGGGGAAGAAGCTGTTCTTAAACCTGTTGGTCTGTGAGGTTAAGCTTTAGTATCTTCTGCATGACGGAAGAGGTTGGAAGAAATTGTATCTTGAGCAAGAAGGATCTTTGTTGATGTTAGCTGCTTTCCCGAGGCAGTGAGGACTGTAGATGGAGTCAATGGATGGGAGGTTGACTTGTCTCTGCTGGGCTGTGTTCTCAACTCTTTGTGATTATTTGGATAGAAATAATGTGCAACAGTGTTGGGATAAAGCAGGAGATTAGCACTAGATAATGATACTGCACAAATTTGCCCAGAAGGCACAGACACAGTGAGCTGAATAGCCTTCTTCTGCACTGTCACAGTTCTGTGATTCTGTCATTTTCCTAATCCTAGCAGCTTCCAGCCTCTAGAACTTGGTTTGATATCTTCCCAAAGTCAATTCACAGCCAAGGATTTATCCAAGCTTGACAAAGAAAGAGATGATGATTCAAGTTGAGATGTCTCATTGTCAGATTGAACGCTCAGCATTAACTCTCCTCAGATCGGCTTGCTGAGTATTTCCAATATCTTTTGGCTTGTATCTCAGATTTCCAACATTCTTAGCATTTTGACTCTGTCAAATGTTGCCTTCATCGCTCAGAGCTTTGAGTACGGGAGTTGGGACACCATGTTGAGGTTGTATAGGACATTAGAAGGCCTCTTCTGGAATACTGTGTCCAAATCTGGTCATCCTGTTATATAGAACATAGAACAGTACAGTACAGAACAGGCCCTTCATCCCACGATGTTGTGCCAAATGTTTACCCTAATCCTAAGGTCTATCTAAACTCCACCCCTACATTATACTATCATCCATATGCCTATCTAATAGCCACTTAAATGCCCCTAATGAGGCCGACTCCACTATCCTCTCTGGCAATGCATTCCACACCCCTACTGCTCTCTGAGTAAAGAACCTACCTCTGACGTCTCCCCTATATCTACCTCCACCCACTTTAAAACTATGCCCCCTCATAATAGCTACCTCCACCCGAGGAAAAGTCTCTGGCTGTCCACTCTATCTATACCTCTGATCATTTTGTACACCTCTTTCAACTCACCTCTCATCCTTCATCGTTCTAAAGAGAAAAGCCCTAGCTCTCTCAACCTTTCCTCGTAAAAAGAAGGATATCATTAAACTGGAGAAGGCTCAGGAAAGATTCACCAGCATGTTCCCAGAATGGGTGTCTTGAGTTGTAAGGAGATGCTGGATCAGCTGGGGCATTTTTCACTGGAGCAGAGGAGGTTGAGGGGTAACTTTATAAGCAGTTTTTAAAATCACGAGGGGTATAGATAAGATGAATGGCAGCTGTCTTGTCCCTCGGGTGAGGGATTTCAAGACCAGGAGCATATTTTTAAGGTGATAGGAGAAATATTTAAAAAGACATGAAGGGAAACTTCTATTTTTACAGAGAGTGTGTATGCGGGAAATGAACATCCAGAGGAAATGGTGGTTGTATGTACAGTTACAACATTTAAAAGACATTTGGATAAGTACATGAATAAGAAAAGTTTGGAGGGATATGGGCCAAGCGTAGACAGGTGGGACTAGTTTAGTTTGAGATTATGGTCAGCAAGGACTGGTTAAACTGAAGAGTCTGTTTCCATGCTGTATGACTCTATGACCCGAAGTACTGCTGAAGTGGATCACTTCTGAAATGTAAGGGTTAGAAACCAATTTGCACACAGCGAACTCCCACCGACAGCACAGATCATGTGTTTTGATGCATCGTGTCACAGTGACACAGGAGGAAGCCATTCGACCCATTGAAGTCATGCTATAGAAGATTCAGGATTTACTATTGACTGGGACACATGGGAGAAATGCGCTGCTCTTCCTAGTGGAGCAGTTCAAGGGGAGATATGGTGTAGGGGAATGTCACTGAACAATAATCCCTAGACCAGGGAGTTTCAAAGGTATATATTTTAAGTTGCATTGTAGTAAAGATTGTGATCAGAGGTAATGGGAACTGCAGATGCTGGAGAATCCAGATAACAAAGTGTGGAGCTGGATGAACACAGCAGGCCAAGCAGCATCTCAGGAGCACAAAAGCTGACGTTTCAGGCCTAGACCCTTCATCAGAGAGGGTCTAGGCCCGAAACATCAGCTTTTGTACTTCTAAGATGCTGCTTGGCCTGCTGTGTTCATCCAGCTCCACACTTTGTTATCTTAGTAGTAAAGATTCTTCCTTTTCACTGCCTTTGTTAAAGGTAAGTGTGTGTTACATTAAATAAATACTGATGAGAACTGGTAGCAATTGCAGTCACTCAGGAAAATCTTGGTGATTTTTTTGAGGTTTTAAACATTTTGTGATGACTTGTGCGATAGTAGAGCATAACTATCAGTGCACTCTTCCCAATGAGGTCATGAGGCAGCGTTGCAGCAACACCTGGCAATTACATAGCACCCTTCATGTCACAGGACATCTCATGACCCTTGACTAGAAACATATAAAACAAATTTTGACATCAAACTGCTTAAGCTTGCTCAAACAATGTAGTTTTTAAGGAGCAATTTAAAGATTTGAGCTCTCGTCTTGAAAGCATTAAAGTAAAAGCAAAATACTGCAGGTGCTGGAAATCTGAAATAAAAACCAGAAGTGTCATAGAATCACGTAGCACAGAAACAGATGCTTTGGTCCCATTTTGTGCATATTGCCGAGGTTTCCGAAACTGAACTACTCCCATTTGTCAGCATTTGGCCAATATCCCTCTAAACCCTTCCTATTCATGTCCCCATCCAAATGTCTTCTAAACACTGTAATTGTACCAGCTTCTACCACTTCCTCTGGCAGCTCATTCCATACACATGCCACCTTCTGCTTGAAAAAGTTGACCCTTAGGTCCCTCTTAAATCCTTCCCCTCTCACCTTAAACCCATGCCTTATAGTTGTGGACACCCGAACCTGGGGAAAAGACCTTGATTATTCACCCTATCTATGCCCTTCATGATTTTATAAACCTCTATAAGGTCACACCTCAACCTACTCCTTCCAGGGAAAATAGCCCCAGTCTATTCAGCCTCTCCCTGTAGCTCAAACCCTCCCAACCCAGCAACATGCTTGTAAATCTTTGCTGCACCCTTTCAAGTGTAACAACATCTTTCCTGTAGCAGGGAGACCAGAACTGAACGCAGCATTCCAAAAGCAGCCTGACCAATGTCTTGTAGAGCCACAACACAACCTCCCAACTCCTTTCAGTAAGAACCGAGAAGATGGTAAAAGGGGCCGAGGTGTGGCATTGTTGTTCAAGGACAGTATTACAGTTGCAGAAAGGATGTTTGGGGACTCATCAACTGAGGTAGTATGGGCTGAGGTTAGAAACAGGAAAGAAGAGGTCACCCTGTTGGGAGTTTTCTATATAGGCCTCTGAATAGTTCCAGAGATGTAGAGGAAAGGATAGCAAAGATGATTCTCGATAGGAGAGAGAGACAGGGTAGTTGTCATGGGGGACTTCAACTTTCCAAATATTGACTGGGAACACTATATATAGTTCGAGTACTACAGATGGGTCAGTTTTTGTCCAGAGTGTGCAGGAGGGCTTCCTGACACGGTGTGTAGATCGGCCAACAAGGGGCGAAGCCACATTAGATTTGGTACTGGGTAATGAGCCCGGCCAGGTGTTAGATTTGGAAGTAGGTGAGCACTTTGGTGATAGCGATCACAATTCTGTTATGTTTACTTTAGTGATGGAAAGGGATAGGTGTATACCACTGGGCAAGAGTTATAGCTGGGGGAAAGGCAATTACGATGAGATTAGGCAAGATTTAGGGAGCATAGGATGGGGAAAGAAACTGCAGGGTATGGGCACATTAGAAATGTGGAGCTTATTCAAGGAAAAGCTCCTGTGTGTCCGAGATAAGTATGTACCTGTCAGGCAGGGAGGAAGCTGTAAAGCACGGGAACCGTGGTTTACGAAGGAGGTGGAATCTCTGGTCAAGAGGAAGAAGAAGGCTTATGTTAGGATGAGATGTGAAGGCTCAGTTAGGGCACTTGAGGGCTATGAGGTAGCCAGGAAAGACCTAAAGAGAGAGCTCAGAAGAGCCAGGAGGAGACATGAGAATTTGTTGGCGGATAGGATCAGGGTAAACCCTAAGGCTTTCTATAGGTATTTAAGGAATAAAAGAATGACAAAAGTAAGATTAGGCCAATCAAGGATAGTAGTGGTAAGTTGTGTGTGGAGTCAGATGAGATAGGGGAAGCGCTAAATGAATATTTTTCAACAGTATTCACTCTAGAAAACGACAATGTTGTCAAGGAGAATACTGAGATACAGGCTACTAGCCTAGGTGGGATTGAGGTTCACACGGAAGAGGTATTAGAAATCCTTCAGAAGGTGAAGATAGATAAGTCCCCTGGGCCGGATGGGATTTATCCTCGGATCCTCTGGGAAGCCAGGGAGGAGATTGCCGAGCCTTTGACATTGATCTTTAACTCGTCATTGTCTACAGGAATAGTGCCAGATGACTGGAGGATAGCAAATGTGGTTCCCCTGTTCAAGAAGGGGAGTAGAGACAACCCTGGTAATTATAGACCAGTGAGCCTTACCTCAGTTGTCGGTAAAGTGTTGGAAAAGGTTATAAGGGATAGGATTTATAATCATCTAAAAAAGAATAAATTGATTAGGGATAGTCAGCACGGTTTTGTGAAGGGAAGGTTGTGCCTCACAAACCTTATTGAGTTCTTTGAAAAGGTGACCAAACAGGTAGACGAGAGTAAACCAGTTGATGTGGTGTATATGGATTTCAGCAAGGCGTTCGATAAGGTTCCCCACAATAGGCTATTGTACAAAATGCAGAGGAATGGAATGTGGGAGTTATAGCAGTTTGGATGGGAAATTGGCTTGCTGAAAGAAGACAGAAGGTGGTAGTTGATGGGAAATGTTCATCCTGGAGACCAGTTACTAGTGGTGTACCGCAAGGGTCGGTGTTGGGTCCACTGCTGTTTGTCATTTTTATAAATGACCTGGATGAGGGCGTAGAAGGATGGGTTAGTAAATTTGCAGACGATGCTATGGTTGGTGGAGTTGTGGATAGTGACGAAGGATGCTGTAGGTTGCAGAGAGACATAGATAAGATGCAGAGCTAGGCTGAGAGGTGGCAAATGGAGTTTAATGCAGACAAGGGTGAGGTGATGCACTTTGGTAGGAGTAACCGGAAGGCAAAGTACAGGGCAAATGGTAACATTCTTAGCAGTGTAGATGAGCAGAGAGATCTCGGTGTCCATGTACACAGATCCTTGAAAGTTGCCACCCAGGTGGGCTGTTAAGAAGGCATACAGTGTTTTAGCTTTTATTAATAGAGGGATCGAGTTCCGGAACCAAGAGGTTATGGTGAAGCTGTACAAAACTCTGGTGTGGCCGCACTTGGAGTATTGCGTACAGTTCTGGTCACCGCATTATAAGAAGGATGTGGAAGCTTTGGAAAGGGTGCAGAGGAGATTTACTAGGATGATCCTTGGTATGGAGAGAAGGTCTTACGAGGAAAGGCTGAGGGACTTGAGGCTGTTTTCATTCGAGAGAAGAAGGTTGAGAGGTGACTTAATTGAAACATATAAAATAATCAGAGGGTTAGATAGGGTGGATAGGGAGAGCCTTTTTCCTAGGATGGTGACGGCAAGCACGAGGGGGCATAGCTTTAAATTGAGGGGTGAAAGATATAGGACAGATGTCAGAGGTAGATTCTTTACTCAGAGAGTAGTAAGGGAATGGAACGCTTTGCCTGCAATAGTCGTAGATTCGCCAACTTTAGGTACATTTAAGTCGTCATTGGATAAGCATATGGACGTACATGGAATAGCATAGGTTAGATGGGCTTCAGATCGGTATGACAGGTCGGCACAACATCGAGGGCCGAAGGGCCTGTACTGTGCTGTAATGTTCTGTGTTCTATGTTCCTATATTCAATGCACTGACCAGGAAAGGCAAGTGTATGATGAATGCCGAAGGACCTGTTATTGCCTTCAGAATCAAATTGTTTTTCTACCTCATTTTATCCTGATTGAAACCAGCTGTCTTCACTCTGTGCTGAGAGCCAGGCCTCACCCACTCCTCTGGCTTTGATGTCTCAATCAACCTCCGCCCTCTTGGGACGCGGCATGGGACAAACCAGCCAGTGTTACCTGCCCCAACCACGGTCCCCAGAATCCGGTGAAAAATGAGTGAGAATTGTGTGAGGGTCAGCTCTGTACAATTTTCACAGTCAAATCATCTGTGAGTTCTCACATTGTAAATGAGAGAGGCTTCTTCCAGCTTCACCTTGGTGCTAAACTATAACCTCATATCTCTCCATTACCTTGTTAAAAGGAGGAGAGTGTGCAGTTATCTAATGATGAAACCACAGAACCAGTTTGCACACTGAAATCTCATAAACAGCAACACAACTGTGACCTGCTTCAGATTAATTTTTATTTATTAACAGGATGAGGGCATCGCTGGTTAGGCCGCATTTATTGCCTGTCCTTAATTGCCCCAGAGGACAATTAAGAGTCAACCACATTCTGTGGGTCTGGAGACACATGTAGGCCAGACCAGGTAAGGATGGTAGTTTCCTTCCCTAAAGGGCATTAGTGAACCAGATGGGTTTTTCCCGACAATTGATTCATGGTCCTCATTAGATTCTTAATTCCAGATTTTCTTTTAACTTCAAATTCCACCATCTGCCTTGGCAGAATTTGAACCCGGGACCACAGTATGTTATCTGGGTCTCTGCATTAATGGCACAGCAATAATACCACTAGACCATCGTCTCCAGTGTGATGCTGTGTTTGACTATGTGGGATATTAAAGGGCGCATGGAGTGAGAGGGATAGTGGGATCAGACTGGGTGGGATATTAAATGGCACGGGGAGTGAGAGGGATAGTGGGATGAGACTGGGTGGGATATTTAAGGGTGCGGGGAGTGAGAGGGATAGTGGGATGAGACTGAGTGGGATATTTAAGGGTGTGGAGAGTGAGAGGGATAGTGGGATCAGACTGGGTGGGATATTAAATGGCACGGGGAGTGAGCGGGATAGTGGGATGAGGCTGGGTGAGATATTTAAGGGTGCGGGGAGTGAGAGGGATAGTGGGATGAGACTGAGTGGGATATTTAAGGGTGTGGAGAGTGAGAGGGATAGTGGGATCAGACTGGGTGGGATATTAAATGGCACGGGGAGTGAGAGGGATAGTGTGATGAGACTGAGTTGGATATTTAAGGGTGTGGAGAGTGAGAGGGATAATGGGATCAGACTGGGTGGGATATTTAATGGCACAGAGACAGAGTCCAGTATCCCAACGCCAAATCACCCTTTATTTACTTGTGCACAGGACACTGCCTGTGACTAACCAGCTCGGAGTCAATTGTCAACTGAGGAGATTCTCATCTCCTGGTTGTATTGTTTTTTTTCTGTCAAGTGTGATTTATTAATAAGTTAATAAAGTTTTAAATAGATGTTCTCTGAAAACCACACTTTTTTTGAGCAAGAGTCCTTTCATCTCCAAACTCAAGTTTCTGTTAGTCCTTTGTCTCTGATTCCTCTTCATCTCAGCTGCTTTGTAAATAGTTGACCTCGTAACTGAATCAGAAGCGATAGCCCTCAACTAATCTCACGGTTTGTTCTCGTGCAGATACTTTTTGCGCAGGTACTTCAGATATCATTTCAAGCACATTTTGGCCGAAGTGACAGTGATCCTGTTTGCCACGTTGTCAATCTGGACAATGTTTCCAGTTTTTCCCACTGACCTTCACCTCTCGCCTGGTTGAAATTTTTTTTCTTTCTTTAATTTTATTTTGCCAGCACCATTGTTGTGTGTGTGCAGGCGTGGGACATAGTCAAAAAAACATCAGATGTACAAATAATTTCTCCTGGTTATATTGGTCAGCCAAGGTTTTCCTGATTGGCCCAGGTTAACAGCTCCAATCAAGAGCCTCATAGTTAATGAGGTCCACCCTGATCCAATCACTACACTTGTGGTTTCAAATCAACCTGGTGTTGTGTGACATCTGATCTGACTGTCTTTATTCAGATTATAGCCAACCTCAAGGTCCTTACAAATGCTGCCATCTCCTTGCCTATGCTTTGGGTATGGTCATGTAGTAACCCACAGCCCCAGACCAATGATCTGAATATTGCTTTGGCTGTACAGATCTTCAATATAGCTGAAAAAGTTCCATTTTTTTTCAAAATTTCTCCTCCTGCACTCGCGAGTACAATTGGTGAAAAATATTATCATAAAGGGGATTTACAGTGTTTGGGAAGATTGGTGAGTAGTTGGCATGTGGGCTCTGATTGGTGGAGATGCTACTATGGGAAATGCACCAGCTAGACAATGACTGACAGATAATGGCCAAGTTTTGTTTAAATTTAAACCAGGACACTGATTCGCCAATGTTCTGAGGGACGGTCAGTCTCAATCTTCCTGACTGATGGAACCGACTCAGGTCATTTGATAAATTTTGCATACATTCAAAAGATCAACCTGACCATTTGCTGACTACCAATTAAGCAATGTGTTGATTTTTAAAGTTCTTCCAGTTTTTTTTAATCAAAGTCCTCAGCTCTAATTTAAATTTCTGGTGACTATGCCTTTAACTGCATAGGCCCTAACCTCTCGAATGACCCACCTAAAAACATCTCTGTTTTTCTCTCTTCTCATTTGAACTCTACTTAAATCAACCGAGCTTCAGTTTGTCTTGGGCTGTTATATCACTGAATGGCTCAGTGTCAGCTTTTATTTGGCTTATGAAACGCACCATAAAAGTGCAAATTTTTGTTGTTTTGGTGTCAGACTCTCTTCAAGTATCTCCTTCAGCAGCAAAACACCATATTTGAAGGGTTATGGGGGAAAAGGTAGGAAAGTGGAGTCATGGATGACCAATGGACCATAATCTCTTTTAATGGCAGAGCGGGCTTGATGGGCTGAATGGCCTACTGCTGGTCTATTGTCGTATAAGCATACTCAAAGCTGACAGAGACATTTTTAATCAGTAAGGGAATCAAGGGTTATGGCAGAGAGGCAGGGGAGTGGTGCTGAGTATAATCAGATCAGCCACACTCTCATTGGATGGTAGAGCAGACCCAATGGGATGAATGGTCTACTTTTGCCCTTACATCTTTGAGAGGTGAGGACCAGCATCTAACACTACTGTCAATTCAGCCAGAGTGGACTGATTGTAGAAATCATTCAGATGAGCAGGAGGCAAAAAAGCTAGCCAACCATGGGCAGTATCATCAACTATGTGGGTTAACTGCATAGGGCACACTGCCTATGCCTGTCCCTGGCTAACTATCTGAGTTAGCACTGTCCACCTCTAGGCTAAGCAGGAGTTTGGATGCAGAGTCCACAGAGCTGTCAGATTACCACTCAGTATGAGTCATTGTCTAGCCAGTGGATTTGCCATAGCAGCACCTCCACCAATCAGAGTCCACTTGCCAACTAATCACCAATCTTCCCAAACACTGTAAATGCCCTTTATGTTAATATTTTTCACGATTTGTACTCATGAGTGCAAGAGGAGAAGTTTTGAAAAAAATTGAACTTTTTCAGCCTTATTGAAGATCTGTACAACCAAACCAATATTCAGGTCATTGGTCTAGGGCTATGGGTTACTACATGACCACACACAAGGCATTTCTTCTGTCCTGGATTTGGGATTACAGGAAGTGTTGCTGTATACCATATCAAACATCTACAAACATCCTGTGTACACGACATGCAAGGTGAAATGTTGATTAGATTTCATAAACAATTCTCCTTGCAACGAGGTCATTGTTCAGTGTGTTCACACCAGTCCTGTGTTTCCTGACTGATGTTAAACATTGACAGATCAAACCTATGCACTGATTACAGAAACTGTAAATAATGTTGCTGCTACGATACCCAGGCTGGGAAAGCAGAGCTGCAACATTTACAGGCATGTGGGCAAATCAGAATGTGAAAACAGGAAACTCGTCCCCGCAAATCCGCTCTGCTGTCAAATTGATCCCAGTTCATGAATATCAGATAGTGGGAACTGCAGATGCTGGAGAATCCGAGATAACAAAGTGTGGAGCTAGATGAACACAGCAGGCTAAGCAGTATCTCAGGAGCACAAAAGCTGGCATTTTGGGCCTGGACCCTTCATGGTCTAGGGCCGAAACGTCAGCTTTTGTGCTCCTAAGATGCTGCTTAGCCTGCTGTGTTCACCCAGCTCCACACTTTGTTATCCCAGTTCATGAACATCTCAGCTTCACTCTCCTGTCTTTGCGCCATGTCCCTTGACACCTTTATCTCACAAAATTTTCTATCAAGGCCTGTAAATCTTCAAGTTGGCAACCATTGCTCTTTGGGGGAGTGTTCCGATGTCCTCCGCACTTGTGTGATTGAAGCTTTCTTGATTTTACTCTGAGGTCATGCCTGATGCACTTGCCAGAGGATAGATCACCCCACAATCCCTTAAACTCATGGGAAAACAAGCCTAGTTTATGCAACCCATCTTTGTAACATACACCGCTGTAACCCCTCTCATCTGCATTTCTCCACAAAGGATACAAACAGTATAAATGCCACTTCTGACCCAAAGAAGACACATGGTCCCATGCCCGCCTGTCAGTCCTTGGCATGCTGCAATGTTCCAATGAATCACAATGCAAACTGCAGGAACAACATCTCATCTTCAGACTAGGCATTTTACAACCTTCTGGATCTAGTATTAAGTTCAACACCCTCAGATTGTGAAGCCATTCCCATTCATTCCCTTTCCTCTAGTTTTAAATGATACATTCTCCATCACCATGTCCTCTCTCCCCTCGCCCCACTCCAATGGGACTATCTGTTCTTCCCAGTCTGGCAGTTAGACGCACCATTGTTTTTCCACTCAATTTCCAAGCATTTAATCTGCGCCATTAGCAACCTTTCTCCCACAGCACCCCACCACCCAGCCCCCCAAAACCATTGCATAAATACTGTGCCCCAGACACTTCACATCAGCTCTGCTGAAGAGCCAATTAGACCCAAAACATTAGTCAAACGGATGCTGCCTGGCCTGCTGTAATCTCCAGCTTGTCTTGTTTCCAAGGCACAATGAGGTGAAGTGGATTATCTAGCAGGTACCTTAACTATGAAATTGACAAATGTTGAATTCAAGTGAAAATTACAAATGTTAATGTCAAGTGAAATTCAATATTTACAGTATTTAGCTGTTGCATTAATTTGAAATGACAATTAGTACGAGATATTCTCTGTTGAGAATGATACTGGCCATAACACGGAGAATGTCTGCTCATGGGCTCAGGTCTGTTCAGGAAGATGTCACGGTTCTGAAAAGATTCAGATGTTTACACTTGCAACTTGTTATTTCTTGGCTGTGGGTTCCTTTGCTAACCGTTAATTTCCTCACCTCCTTTACCATGTTTTTCCTGAGCTTCCTTCTTTGCAATTTGAACGCCCCCCCAACATCGAACCTTCCTCATGTTAACACTGTCGTCATCCTTATCCCAGGGAGGGATGGCCCCTGGTGATCACTGAGCCCCTATTTCTGATTCTCAGCCCGAAGGAATAGGCCAATAATCATTGGTGCCACCTGCGTAGACATAAACGGTGGGTATTTTTGATGGCCATCTTGGCATTTACAGCACACAGTCTGTTTTACAACAGAAGGAGGGCATTTGGGCCATCTCGCCTGTGCTGGTGTTTAATCACAATCTGATACTGTTCACTCCAACCCTATGTGATCTAGGGAATAGCACCAAAGCGGTCATGTTTCCAATAATTTCTTCTGTCCTGGATTTGGGCAAGGCCAGAAATTGTTAACCATCCTCAACAACCAGAGCTCATTAAGTGCCAGGCACATCTGGAGTCACAGAGAGGCCAGGACGGGTAAGAATGCCAACTCAGAATTCCTTTCCCAAAGGGCATCAGTGGTCCAGGCAGGCTTTCACAGTCAGTTACTGCTTTGAGACTAACTTTCAATTCCTCATTGGATTTATAGGCCAGCAGCATGCAGGGGCTCCAAAGGGCATCCCACCCAGACCCACCCCTCTACCCTCTCCCTGTAACCCTGCACTTCCCGTGGCTACTCCACCCTAGCCTGCATATCCCTGGACTGTGGGAGGAAAACGGTGCACCTGGAGGAAACCAGCACGGACACAGAGAGAACATACAAACTCCACACAGACAGACGTCTGAGGGTGGAATCAAACCCAGGTCCATGATACCATAAGGCAGCAGTGCTAACCACTGAGCCACTAACCACATGCTGCCCTAAACCTCTGGATTACTAATCCAGTGATACTACCTTATGCCATCCAGGAACTGAGACAAATATTCCTATGATATGAGTTCAAATCTCACCATAGCTTTCAGGAGAAATTCAATTTAATTAAATAAATCTTGAATTTAAATAAAAGCTAGCATCCATGCCCTGAAGCCACTAAATTGTAAAAATGCAGTGTGGTTCATGAATATGTTTCAGTGAAGAAATCTGCTGTCATCATCTATTTAGGATGCTAATAATGCTGTTGATTCCTAACTGCCTCTGAAATGGCTTCATAAGATGCTCAGTTTGTTAGGATCCCTGTAGAAATTGATCATTTGCAAAAAACAAATCTGAATTCCCAGTATCCTACTTAAAGAAATTATGCAAAATTAGATTTCAAGTTTTCAGGCTTTTACTCTAATAAATGATCAAGAATCAACGTCAACTAAACACTATTCAGTAGGTAACCAAATTCACTAAACTACAGAAAAGATAGTCCCTCTTTTAACATGACTGAAAACCCCACTGCACAGATTTATTTTTTTTCACTTTCTTCACAAGATTGTGTTTTTTTTGCACGAATCAATCAAATATCTCTCACAATTTCCAATGCAGTAACTTCCTCTGCTTCCTCTGAGTCATGTCAACTGACAATCAATTTCCAGAGAATTTCCAAACTGCATACCATCATATTGTTAAAAAAGAGAGACGTGCTGCGAGAGCGTTTTGTCTTGCATACTTCAGGACACATGGAAGAATACCAAATTTCAAATGATCATTACAATTTATATCACAGGAGAAAAGAGTGCCAATTGTTTGAAATTTGGCATTCTTGTGTTTGTCCTGATGAGTGCAAGATGAAAACTTCTGGTAAACTTTTCGAAAATATTCAATTTATGCAGTAACAAGTGTTTTTTAAAAAACAATCATTCATCTCTGACAATTCTTTCCCCTGGTGGTCATGCTAGAATGAATCTTCTGATTTTTTAATAAAACCCAAAAGAACTGTGGATGCTGTAAATCAGAAACAAAAACAAAGTTGCTGGAATTCCTCAGAATGGTCACTGGACCCGAAACATTTAACTCTGATTTCTCTTTGCAGATGCTGCCAGACCTGCTGAGCTTTTCCAACAATTTCTGTCCTTACTTCTGATTCCTCAGATTGCTTTGGGATATCACTCATCAGCCAGATATCTTCCTTCCTCTCACACTCTGTCTGGTAGCCCACTGATGGATAAGCTCTCCTCACTGCAGCCCACACTAGGCAGAAACCTTTATTTCTGTCAGTCTCTCTCTCTCTCTCTCTCCCTCTCTCTCTGTCTCTCTCTCAGTGAGACCTCTGTTTTACCATCCAAAATTTTGGACGCAGTTCTGCTCACAGTTTGCGCCATTTGAACTGTTGCCGGGCAGACCTCATGGCTCTCTTCACTGCCTTGTTTTACTTCAAATTAACGAGACGGTTTAAAATTGAACAATATTATAGACTTTGCATTTGTAACAAGTTAAATTCAAGGAAGTGGCTCACCCACCACCTTCACAAAGACTATTAGAATGAGCAATAAGCCATGGTCTCACCAGCAATGAACACATTCTGTTTATTTCACACAGAGGGTGGTGTGTGTATGGAATGAGCTGCCAGAGGAAGTGGTGGAGGCTGGTACAGTTACAACATTTAAAAGGCATCTGGATGGGTTCATGTCTGGGAGGCTTTAGAAGGATATGGGCCAAATGCTGGTAAATGGGGCTAAAATAATTTGGGATGTCTGGTTGGCATGGACGAGTTAGTCTGTTTTCATGCTGCACATCTCTATGACTCTATTTTTACTTGTTTACGGGACATGGATATTGTTGGCTAGTCACACATTTGTTATGCTTGTTTCATTGCCCTGGAGAAGCTGCTGCTGAATTGCTTTATTCAATAGCTACAGTCCTTGGGTGCAGAGCACCAACAACGCTGTTTGAAAGAGAATTTCAGGATTTGATTCAATATCACTCATAGTTGTTGGCTTGTTCCCCGAGCTGGCTGGCATTTTGTAATTAACAAACATATGGAATTAGACCCCATATACAAACCCACGCAGAGCAGAACCCTAAATGACACAACCCAACTTAACAGACCTGATCATATAAGTACCAAGTGGAGTAGAGCAACATCGCTTCATCGGAGGCCTCACTGATGATGTTACCTAACACGATGACAAAGTGTCTGTGTAGCAGTCAGGCAGATCAGTGAGTAACTCAACAACCTCATTCACAACTCGAGCTACAAATCTTCGCTAGAGCCACAATTGGCTGATAGTTCCAAGTCAGTGGTGTGTCACTTGGAGGGGAACTTTGGTTAATGGCGCTCCCATCCATCTGCTGCCCTTGTCCTTTTGAGTGATAAAACTTGTGGGTTTGCTACGGTGCTTCTAGCGGATGGCACATATTGCTGCCCCTGTGGTAGAGAGTGAGTGTGGTCCCAATCGGCTGGGCTAGTTTGCCTTGGTCAGTGCGGCCAGAACTGTACCCATCCAGGAGAGTTGGAGAGAACTGGATTCAGAATTGGTTGGCTGACAGGAGGCAGAGAGTGGTTGTGGATGGTAAGTATTCTGCCTGGAGGTCAGTGCTGAGTGGTGTCCCGCAGGGCTCTGTTCTTGGGCCTCTGCTCTTTGTAGTTTTTATAAATGACTTGGATGAGGAGGTTGAGGGATTTGCTGATGACACAAAGGTTGGAGGTGCCGTTGATAGTATCGAGGGCTATTGCAGGCTTCAGCAAGACATTGACAGTATGCTGAGCTGGGCTGAGAAATGGCAGATGGAGTTCAACCTGGATAAGTGCGAAGTGATGCATGTTGGAAGGTCGAACTTAAATGCTGAATATAGGATTAAAGGCAGGATTCTTGGCAGTGTGGAGGAACAGCGAGATCTTGGTGTTCAAATGCATAGCTCCCTCAAAGTTGCCACCCAGGTGGATAAGCTTGTTAAGAAAGCATATGGTGTTTTGGCTTTCATTAACAGGGGGATCAAGTTTAAGAGCCGCGAGGTTATGCTGCAGCTCTACAAAACCCTGGTGAGACCACACTTGGAATATTGTGTCCAGTTCTGGTCACACTATTATAGGAAAGATGTGGATGCTTTGGAGAGGGTGCAAAGGAGGTTTACCAGGATGCTGCCTGGACTGGAGGGCTTTTCTTACGAGGAGAGGTTGACTGAGCTCGGACTTTTCTCTCTGGAGAGAAGGAGGAAGAGAGGTGACCTGATGGAGGTGTACAGGGTAATGAGAGGCATGGACAGAGTCAATAGCCAGAGACTTTTCCCCAGGGCAGGATTGACTGCCACAAGCGGTCATAGTTTTAAGGTGTTAGGAGGAAGGTATAGAGGAGACGTCAGAGGGAGGTTCTTCACCCTGAGAGTTGTGAGCGCATGGAATAGTTTACCAGAGGAAGTCGTGGAAGGGGAGTCATTAGTGACATTTAAGCGACTGCTGGACATGCACATGGACAGCAGTGAATTTGGGGAATGTAGGTTAGGTTACTTTATTTTTGGATTAGGATTATTCCACGGCACAACATCGAGGGCCGAAGGGCCTGTACTGTGCTGTACTTTTCTATGTTCTATGTTCTAACTCCATCATTCTGCCTCATGGACAGGCACTGGGGAACCAGGAGGTGACTTACTCACCACAGAATTCCTAATCTCTGACCAGTTCATGCTGCCACTGTATTTATATGGCTGGCCTGGTTCACTTTCTGGTCAAGGGTGACAGTGAAAAATTCAGTGACAGTAATGCCATTGAAGGTATAGGGTGACAGATTCTCTGTTGTCTAATGTAAGTACTTCAAAGCATTTATCAACTTGGTTGCTGTCCAGATCTTGTTACATTTGATCGTGAAATGCTTCAGTATCCGAAGAGTCACAAATGGTGCTGAACATTGTGCAATCATTGATGAACATCCCCGATTCTGAGCTTATGATGGAGGTGAGGTCATTGGTGAAGATGCATAATTTTAATAAAATCTGGGGAAGGTCTTTTGAATGGGCCCTTTCTACACTAGACATACATATGTATACACTCACCTGAGCATGCACATGAACATACTCTTGTATTTATCCATATATATGCCTATAATGCTTGGTATGACAATTGCTCTGCACTGGACCATAAGTAACAACAGAGAGTTCTGAACAGAGCTCAGTCCATCACACAAGCCAACCTCCCATCCATTGACTCCATCTACACTTCCCTCTGCCTCAGGAAGGCAGCTAACATCAACAAACACCCCTCCCCACCCTCGTTATACTCTCTTCCACCCTTCTCCATCTGGCAGAAAATACAAAAGCACATGTACAACAGATTCAAGAACAGCTTCTTCCCCACTGTTATTAGACTGCTGAAGGCACTTCACAAATTTTAATTTTTATGTTAATCTGACTCTTTGTGCACCATCTCTGCAGCTGTAACATTGTATTTCTCACTCTGTACTATTATCCTAATACAGTTTGTATGGCATGATCTGCCTGTACTGTACACGAGATAAAACTTTTCACTGTACCGAGGTACATGTGATACCAATAAATCAAATCAAAAGAAATCAAAGCAAAATATTAACATCGAGATAGTAAGAACTGCCAATGCTGGAGTCAGAGATAACACAGTATGGAGCTAGATGAACACAGCAGGCCAGGCAGCATCAGAGGAGCAGGAAAGCTGACGTTTCAGGTTGGGATCCTTCAAAATATTAACATGCATGCTCAGAGATGCATGGATACTCAGACACATGTGCACCAACAGGAAGTCACACACACAAACATACACACACACAAACATACACAACACACACACACGAACATATACACACACACAGAGACACAGACACACACACACACACACACAGACACAGACACACGCACAGACACACACAGACACAGGCACACACACACAGAGGCACACACACACAGACACACACACACACACACACACACACACACAGACACACACACAGACACACACACACACACACACAGACACAGACACACGCACACACACACACACAGACACAGACACACGCACAGACACACACAGACACAGGCACACACACACAGAGGCACACACACACAGACACACACACACACACACAGACACAGACACACACACAGACACACACACACACACACACACACAGACACAGACACACGCACAGACACACACAGACACAGACACACGCACAGACAC
This sequence comes from Stegostoma tigrinum, assembly GCF_030684315.1. Classification (NCBI taxonomy): domain Eukaryota; kingdom Metazoa; phylum Chordata; class Chondrichthyes; order Orectolobiformes; family Stegostomatidae; genus Stegostoma; species Stegostoma tigrinum. The sequence goes on from NC_081392.1 coordinate 11,917,938, forward strand.
ACACAGACACAGGCACACACACACAGAGGCACACACACACAGACACACACACACACACACACACACACAGACACACACACACACACACACGCATAGAAGATTTGGAGGGTTTTTGCTTAGTGCTGGTTAGTGACCCCTTCAGGCTGTGCTATTCTCCACTTGTCAGAGAGGAGTCAGGACACAGCCTGTGGTCAACGTGACTACTTTCACATCAATGATGCAAAATGTAAACCACACTCCAGGAGCATGTAACCTGATCTCCGCAATTAAAATGGAATTGGAGTTGGCTTACATTTTGGCTTGACTCAGCTGCCTTGGGTATTAAAAGAAAACATCACCCTCAAAGACACTTGCTTCTGTCTTCGCAACCTTATCAGTAAATGTCACTACTTCGTCTCGAATTGAAATCACAGCAAGAGGTGAGAACGCTACCTCTGCTTGCTGTCCAGGTGAGAAAAGGCTGGTTCCTCCCACCAATACCAGCCTTACCAATGCACTCATTGGTAAGCATCATGAGTGGTGCCAAGCTTTTCAACTATGACGCACACATACTCATACACACACTCTCATACACAATCCCTCACAGACACACACACACACACACACACACACACACACACACTCTCATACACAATCCCTCATAGACACGCACACACACACACTCTCATACACAAT